>NC_061119.1:109938479-110266391 GCF_002878395.1 Capsicum annuum
AGTGAGTTGAAATTTACTAAGTGTAGGTACTTTAAAGGTGAATTTTTGTTTTGAATGTAATTAAGTCTGGTAACTTGGGTGATGACTTAGTGAGTTGAAATTTACTAAGTTTAGGTACTTTAAAGATGAATTTTTTTGTTTTGAAAGTAGTTAAGATTGGTGACTTGGTAGGTGACTTAGTCACTTGAAATTGATAAAGTGTACGCACTTTAAAGGTGAAGTTTATATTTTGAATGTGGTTTAGTTTGGTGACTTGGGTGATGACTTAGTGAGTTGGAAATGTTGAAGTTTAGGTACTTGAATTGTGAATTTTTTGTTTTGAATGTAGTTAATTTTGGTGACTTGGTAGGTAACTTAGTCACTTGAAATTGATAAAGTGTATGTACTTTAAAGGTGAATTTTTTGTTTTGATATAGTGTGGTCATCACTTGCTGAACTTTTTGTGACTTGATCTAATTAGTTGAATCTGATTGATTGTGTAGATGGAACCTGATATAGCTAGATATATCAATGGAATAATAATAATAATAGAATGAGTCTTATGGAGGAATTTGTTGAAGGTGTCAAACGACTTGTTGAACATGCTAAGATACTTGATGTTTGGTCAGATTTTTGGGCTATTCGTTTTCCTTGTGTTAGATATAATGGTATAAATCTTTTAAAAGAAGAAGTTGTGAAGAAACATTTTTATAGAAAGGGGTTTCACGAGGACTTTTTAAAGATGCGTGCTATTAATGGTGATGTTGGGAAAAATAACTTTGTTGTTAGAGAAAGTAATAGGTCTACAGGGCATGATGAATATCAAGATACTAGGATGAATGGAATGGTGCATGATGCTTTTGTGATGCAACATGGGAGCGACTTTAAGAAAAATGTCGAAGATGCTCCTAATAGAGAAACGGGAAAATTCTATGAACAATTGCATGTTGCTAGTCATCCTTTATTTGATGGGTGCTCACACTCTCATTTGTCTGTTGTTATTAGATATTAAGTATTAAATCTAACAAGAATATTGCTGAAGGAGGAATGGACTCAATAATAGACCTTATTAAAGAGTTAGTTGACCCCGGCTTGGAGATTCCTGATTCTTTCTATAAGGCAAAAAGATTCGTGTCAAAGTTAGGTCTCTCTTCGATTAAAATTGATTATTGTGAAATTGATTGCATGTTATACTTTAAGGAAGATGCTAACCTAGAGTCCTGTAAGTTTTGTCAGCACCCTTGATATAAGTGTGGTTGTAGTGGAAAAAAAACTGTCATTAAGGTGATGCATTATTTACCTCTAATACCAACGTTGAAGAGGTTGTATACTTCAAACAACTCAGCTCCTCATATGAGATGACATAGTAAAAATAGAAGGCCCACTGGTGTTATGTTTCATCCATCTGATGGAGAGGCTTGGAAGCATTTTGATGCAATTTATCCAGATTTTGTAGCTGAGCCACGAAATATTCGTTTGGGATTATGTGCGAATGGCTTCTCTCCTTTTTCAGTTGGTGCTGCGCCATATTTATGTTGACCTGTATTTATCACCTGGTATAATCTTTCTCCTAAAATGTTGAGACTAGTCCCTATATATTTCTAAATTATGTTGTTCCTAGCCCGCGTAATCTAAAAGGCGGAATAGATGTCTACTTGCAACCTTTGATTGATGAACTTTAAATTTTATAGCATGAGGGAGTTAAAACTTGGGATATCTCACTTAAACAGAATTTCAATCTGCGTGCATATCTAATATGGACTATTAATCATTTTTCTACTTATGGAATGTTGTCTAGTTAGATGACAGCTGGAAAGTTTTCTTGTCCATACTGCATGGAAAAAATAAAATCTTTCACATTGAGACATGACAGGAAAAGTTCATGGTTTGATTGTTATCATTGTTTCTTGCCACCTAATCATGAATTTAGGAGACTCGTGAATGCATTCAGAAAGAATAGAAGGGAACATGATGTTCCACCTCCAAGGCTATTTGGTCATGACATCTGGGAGATAGTTTAGGATTTGCCTTAAGTCAGCAAGGAACCATTGTATAGGCTAGATGGATATGGCGTTTCGCATAACTGGAGCAAGCAAAGTATATTTTGGGAGTTAGAATATTGGCTAGATAATTTACTTAGACATAATATTGATGTTATGCATACTGAGAAGAACTATTTTGATAACTTGTTCAACACAGTTATGGATGTCACCGGTAAAACAAAGGATAATCCTAAGGCCAGACTAGACTTACTAGAATATTGCAAAGGTAGAGAATACACTTACAGGAGGGGCCCAATGGCAATGTTTTTAAGCCCGAGGCTAGTTTTACATTCAAGTTGGACCAAAAGCGTCAAATATGTGAGTGGATCCAAAGTTTGAAGATGTCTGATAGATATGCCTCAAATCTAAAAAAGAGGATTGATATAACATAATGAATCTTGCATGGAATGAAAAGTCATGATTGTCATGTTTTCATGGAAAAATTACTTCCAATTACTTTTATTAGTTTACCTGAAAACATATGGAAACCAATAGCAGAGATTAGTTTATTCTTCAAAGACTTATGTGCTACCACATTAAAAGAAAAAAATCTGGCACAAATAGAAAGTAATATTGTTGTTATCACCAACAAGCTGGAGAAGATTTTTCCGCCAGCGTTCTTCGATGTGATGGAACATCTTCCCATTCACCTTATGCACGAAGCTTGTCTAGGCAGTCCAGTTCACACTAGGTGGATGTATCCATTCGAACGATAAGCAATTAGAACATATTTAAATTGATACATATCTTTTTTTAATATATTAAACATCTAATCTTAAGATTGTGCAGGACAATTGAAAAATTGAAAAGGGGTTCCAAAAACAAACATAGGGTAGAAGGATATATAGTTGAGGCATATCTTTTAAGAGAAATATCTCAATTTTGTTCATACTACTTTCGTGATGAAGTTGCTTGTTCAAGAAACCGACTGAATCATCATC
This sequence comes from Capsicum annuum, assembly GCF_002878395.1. NCBI lineage: Eukaryota > Viridiplantae > Streptophyta > Magnoliopsida > Solanales > Solanaceae > Capsicum > Capsicum annuum. The sequence goes on from NC_061119.1 coordinate 109,941,442, forward strand.
AGGATGATTGAATGAGCCTCATTTGTAATCGATATCTATTTTCAATCGATCTAGTTGTAAGGCTAAAAAGATCATATTTCGCTGGCTTACTCCCTCGGAGTGCAAATCAGCAACTTTGTATGTCTTGCTGAATTGCCCGGAAGTTGAGCCCTTTCCGAAGTAAGGAGATTAAATATCTTATTTGTTTACTTATTCCCCTAAAGAAACTAATTATGTTTCACATGTTGGATCTTCAGTTCATTTAAGACTCAATTCCAAAAAAATCAAGTGTATGCATCCTTTACAACATGGTTTATATATGACGTTCGTAAGTGTATTAATATTTCTACAAATTTTAAACTTTTACATATTCCTCAACTAATATACATATATATATATAAAAAAAATATTTTTAGGTACACCAGTCACCGAATGCAGCCGCATATGATTAGTTCTTGGGAGTTATTTCTTTGGGTCCAGTTGAAGCTCATGCAAGTCCCATTACACAGTAAATGAGTTTAAATGTTCCACCGAAGAACACTCCAGAACAAGAAAAACAAATAATAGTGGTGTTTTGATTAAGGGTGATGATGATGTTGATTAGTTTGGCATCATACACGAGATCTTAGAACTGGAGTATACTGGTTTCCCAATTAAAAAAATTGTCCTCTTTCGATGTAAGTGGTTTGATCCAAATACAAGAGGCACAAGAGTATATAAGTAACATAACATCACTGAAGTGAAGCACAATAGGCCGTATCCTATTTATGATCCATTTGTTCTAGCGCAAAATGCTAAATAAGTGTATTATGCTCTTTATCTATTGCGCATTGATAAGTCTGATTGGTGGGGTGTAATCAAAATAAAAACTGCAGAACGGGTGGAAGTTGAGAACGTTCTAGAGACTGCGTATCAAAATAAAATATAGATTGATCACTAACTAGTGGACATTGATTTAGTGGATAGTTTGAATCACCCAAAAAATATATTTGAAGAAGTTAATATTGTGGAAGAAGAGACTGAGTGGGTTAGAGATGAGAAAACTTCCAAAGAGGGTGAATTGTTTAGTGAGAGTCTTCAAAGAGGAGGATTAGTTTGTGTAGATTATATTTATTATGTATTAATGTCTTTATGCTTTGTACTATATATTTACCTTTATGTTTCTTGTTTAAGATTGATATGTAATATACTGTTTAAGATTGTTTTTTTCACTTTTCCATAATTTATATAGTAATAAAATATTCTTGTCTATCTCATGTTATTGGAGCAATTTGAAATGTGAATTAGTAACTTGAAATTAGTTAATTGAAATGTTTTCTTATATATTCATTTTGTAGGGACTAATTACTTGTTAAATTTACATAATTTATATGTCAGGTAGAGCTGACAAAGGTAAGGGAAAAGTTGATCCTATGAAAACAAAAAAGAAAAAACAACCTCCGCCTTATAGATGACAGACAGATATTCTTATATCTGAGGGTCGGTTTGCTGACGCGCCAGCACGACCCTCATATTATAGGTCATCTCAGCATTCGGTTCCTGCTCCTACGCATGTGGTGCCACTTCATAGGTCTACACCGACTCATTTTGCTCCTATCACTGTGCCACCATCATCACAGTACTATCGGACGACCGCTGGCACTTTCGGACATCTACCATCGTCAGTACCCTCCTGTAGCAGTCACCCAAGTTTCCACAGTGATTCTGCTGGATCTATTGGGTTGTCGGATCTTCATCTTGGAGGCACTCCATCCGGTGCTTCAGATCTGCCTACAGCATGCATCCACCAGCACTTGCTCTATAGCCTTGAGACAGAGATAATTATGAGAGGCATTATCTTATTCATTATGGAACAAGGTAAGATTTCTAAATGTAATAACATTATTCATTTTTCATTACTATATTATTATGATCTATAAAATTACTATTTGATCTTATGTTGTAGGTTTAAACCGGGTGCTGGAGTTGGAAAAATTATGAGTAAATTCATTTTTCGGCACTTGAACGGCTACTGGACCAGTTGGCAAAAGGTTCCAGAAAATGACAGAGAAAGAATGTTTAACAAATTTCATGTAAAGATTTAACTTATCGACTACTTAACACATTGTTAGAACAAAAGATTGAATATTATATTTTTTTTGTAGAAATATTATTGGTGGGATGATGCGAATGAATGTGTTATAAAGAGAAATTTTTACAGAAGAGCTAGATCCAAATTTAACGGTCTGTTGGATTATGCCAGAACCAACTTACTACGAACTGACTGGATAAATGAATCCTTATGGCAATAGTATATTCGCTATTGGAATAATGAAAAATACCAATTGTTGAGGGAGAAAGGAAAGAAAGTTCGGGCATCATCCAAGGGTGGCTCCTTACATACTGCGGGTGCAGTTAGTATGATTGTTGTGGAGGAAAAAATGGTATGTAACTTTTATAGTTTTAATTTTTTGTTTCCATTTAAATTTTTAATTATTTGCATATTAATAATTTTTTCATATGCAGGAAAAAAAAGGGTAGGAAGATAGCACGCGATGAGCTATTCGAGGAGACACATGTGAGGAAGAAAAAGAACCCGACTGATGAAGATGTCTTGATTGAGCCTTGTGTAAAAGCTGCCTATATAAAAATCAAATTTTGAATTTATGAATCTTTTTCTCAAAGTTGATACTATTCAAGTATAAGTACTTTAATATTTTTTGACTACTAATTTTAACTTTATTTTGAATATAGAACAAATATAGGCAGCTCCTTAGTGAGTATCATAGTAGTCAGCCTCTTGAAAGTCAGGGTGACCCAATACCCCAACATATAGAGGAGGAGTTATGGGAACAAACTGTGGCTCCTGCAGTTAGAGTCTGTTACTACGGATACCACAGAAATTATTTTGGCGAGAATGTTAGGTCTTCGTCCGGTCCTACATCCTATACCTCTTCAGTTGATAGAGAAATCATTGAATCACTAAAAAATATGGTTTCTAAACTCACTGAAGAGCTTGCTAAATAGAAAGAGAGGGCGCAGGAGAAGAAGAAGGAAACAACATCACAAATCAAAATGTTGTAGGAGCAGTTCAGCTCTTTTATTCAGACTGCAGGGATTATTCTTCCATGTCTTGGTGATGCAGTTTGGGCTGCAAAAGGTCTAGGCCCACTGGATGATATCAGGACATATGAGGATGCGGAAGAGGAAGACGATGACGATGATGATGAGTGGTAGTTTTTTGGCTTTTTTATGTGGTGTACTTTGAATTTGGACATTTTGTTGTAGATTTTACACTTTTGTATATTTTGTTGTAGTTTTTACACTTTTACACTTCTGTTGGATATTTTACATGTGTTGTGTAGTGGAATTTTTTATGTTGTGTGGGAATACACTTGGTTTATTCTTGTTGTTGTTGTATTGTAAGTTATTTCATTTGTTTCTTTTTATTTTTAAAAAAAGTTCTCAAAAAAATTGATCACAAGTGGTCGATTTTAATTAAATTAATTAATTAATTTTTAAAAAATGACCACTAGTGATTGATTTTAATAAAATTAATTAATTAATTTTATTAAAATATCAATTTTAATTAATTTTAAAATAAAATCAATCACTTGTGGTCGGTTTAGATAAAACTAATTAATTAATTTTAAAAGAAAACTAACCACTTGTGATCGGTTTTGATAAAATTAATTAATTAATTTTAAAAGTGGTCGATTTATTTTTATTTTTTTATTTTTAAAATCCTTTTTTTCTATTTTAATAAAATAATAATGAATTTTAAAAAAATTTATATAATTTTTTAAAAAACCGACCACACGTGGTCGGTTTTTAAAAAGCTAGCACAGTTTTACCGACCACACATTTTGGTTGGTTTTGTGGTCGAAAATTGAGGAAAACTGACCATGTGTGGTCGATTTTTGTGGTCGATTTTCTTCTTTTTTAGTAGTGCTAGTAGCATGTAGAGAAACGAGCCTATGATAGAGAAATCATTTGAGCTAGATACAGGCCAACAACCACAAGCTCCACATTTACTATCATAGATTAATGTAAAACACTGAGATTAGGAATGTCGACTGACAGGAAGTGTATGTTAGTATGAACTTGATCTACCACAGTCTATACGGACATATGGCATATGATAATTGGGGAACACGCATATAAGTGTAGATTAAGGTTACTAATCAAATAGGTTAGACCATTGTTGTAGTACTCAGGCTTCCTCGACTTTGTGCTTGGTTTGTAGACTTGACAACTATGATTACCCTCTAGTATGTCTAATGACTTATTGGATGCATTATATTTTATTTATACTATGTTGATGTGTTGAGATGATATGATTTAGTTACCACATCGATATGAATATGATTGTTGTAATGAGTTGGGTACCACATCGGTACGGATATGACTGTTATGATATAGGTCGGGTACTATGTTGATACATATATAATTATTGTGATATATACCAGGTATCATGCCGATATGAATATAATTTTTTAGATATGGTTCCAATACCATGCCGGTATGGATATAATGATGGTGTTGAGAAGGGTAAGAGATAATGCACATATTTTGCATGCATACATTCATTCAAATGTTTTGGATATGATTTTATTTTATATGTATGTTCTTATACATTTTTACATTATGGTAAATGATGAAAGAGAGTTTACAAAGGTAAGTTAGGTTCCTTCTGCGGATCAAGTTATAGGTGAAATTCTACGATCTCCTGAGAGGACCCATTATGGCACAATATGATAGGTGGAACTTTTCATTTTTACAGGAGGTGGTATTGTGATGTCTTTTATTGAAAGTATCGAGAGGACTTGCTTGGATGTAGCTTAAAGAATTGTAGGTACCATAAGGATGGGCTAGTATGGGAGGAAAAGGTTCAAGTTGGAAAATATAAGTCAAAGGACAAAAATTATGAAATTGTAAGAAAAGGACAAAGATATATGAAATGCAAGCAAAAGACAAGACATACGAAATATAAGTCAAAGAGCAAATGACATTCGTGGTACATATAGATGCTTTAAACTTTTTAATAGAGGTATCTTGATGCAAAATAGTCATCATATTACATTCAAGAGTCGCAAACTAAATGACATAAAACTCGAGTTATGTAGTGCAAGAGAAGGAGATGACTTCCATTATGCATTGCCTTTGCACATGGAGAAAACATTTGCTCGGGTCCAAAATTATGGTCAAGATTTGTAATATGTCCACTAGCAACTTAATATGTAGAGAAATTTTATACCAAATTGGACTAAGTAGTAATATTTCTTGGCTGAGTTTGATAATATGTTGGAGCATATAAGTTTCCCAAGGATACCATCATGGCTAACTCCTTTATCGAAAGGGTAATCTTGTTTCCATCAGTTCAACATATTGTATCATTAGTGAGGACTATATGAAGGGTATGCCACATAGCCTAGCACCAAACAACTTATGGAGTTAGCCATCCAAGGAAAGTTAAGGCATATTTGGGTGAAAGATGGCATATTTCTTATCATAAAAGGTTTATATGACTAATTTTGGAGACATTAAGCAGAGCATCATGAAGAAGTCATTATACCATGTGGGTTTCTATCTAGATTAATGTTGCACTAGGGCCTTGGTTGAGTCATTATACTATTGGACCTATACGTGGGATGATGTAGTGCCTAAATACATTATTGATAATTGTTCTAATGGGACAAGATTGAGCAGAAACATCTTAATGGTCCTTTGGGATCATTGTCAATTACAGAGCATCCATAGGAAAGCATGAGTATGAATATCACTTCTTGTCAAAATTTGATGGTAATGGCATGGTCGTTGATAGATTTTGCAAGTATTCTATCATGCATGCCTCAATAGGGGGAACAAACGCAAAATTTGTCAGATTATTCTCTTAAAAATGTGGTAGAGTATTGGGGTTTGATAAGGAATATCATTAGTGACCTACACCATCACTTTACTGGGAACTTTAAAATAAGTTCTTTAACTTGTTTGGCATGCAATGACACTTTTCCACAAGCTTCAACTTATAGACTGATAGATAAACAAAGTGGGATAATTCCTTTTGGAGCGCTACATGAGGAATTGTTAGAGTATGAGCCGTACTAATTGCCTATCTGTGGAACAAGTAAGTAAATGTGGTTCACAGAAGTAAAATCTGAACACAGTGTTTTTACGTGGAAAACACCTGGCTTAAGAAAAGTGTAAAAAACCACGACCTGTACCTCTATAGGATTTAACCCTAACTTCACTATAACACTTGAGCCTCAACAATCAACAAAATTACAAGACTTCTTGTAAACTAGGAATTGAAACTTCTAACTCCTGTCACTACAAAAATACAAATCTTCCAAAGATAAGTGTTCCCAAGTCTTCGATTTCCCTAACTTGAAGAGACAACTCCTAACTTAGTTTGTAGATCACAGAGACTAGAACAATGACTCATTACAACTCAAAGAACCTACCTACTACAAACAATCTATGACTTGCTAATTAAGGGACCAGGTTCTTCTTCAAGTATGTGAACTGTTTTGCTAATTGTTGATTATCTTTTCAGTGCATTGAGTGGTTCCTTGAATGTTGTTTGATGTGTATATATGCACACCTTCTGATACAGTCCTTGTTTCTTTCTACTTCTATCTTTAATAGGACTTTATCAAGTAACTCCACTTCTTGTTGTAGTCATTCCTCCTTACTTGTTTGAATGGGACTCTTTTTCATTTATCTCTTAGTTTTGTAGGACTTTTTATTAAACTCAACTTCTGCAAGACTTATTGTTCCATTCAACTTCTGATGTGATAGACTTCTTATTCAACTCAACTTCTGATGTGGTAAGTGTTATCCACTCCTGTTTGTACGCAGAGTCATCTTATCAATAACTTGTCCGCAGCTTAGCTTTGTTCACTTGGATGGACTAGCTTTCACGATATGTTGCATTCATATAAATATCATCAAAACTCCTCATTTCTTAACAAATTCCCCCTTTTTTGTGATGACAAACATAAAAACCTGACATACTCAATAAGGAACTTAAGTGAAAGAACCCAAATGAAACAAGAAATAGGTTAGTCCAATTTTAGTTATAAGCATTGCATAGCCTTATTCTTCCTCATTTTGACATCATCGAAAAGATGGATCAATAAGTGAAAATGTTTAATAATTCACAGCCATTAAGCCTATCACTAAGATAATTAAAATTCAGAATAAGAGAACATGAATGCAGTATGATAAAACAAGAGCAGAAAATAGTTAAAACAACCAGGTTCATTTCATTTAGTATAAGATACGACTACATTTACCAAAAGCAATCTAAGAGTGAATCAAGCTAACAAGGAAAGGATTAAAAAAGGAGATAGGCCTAAGATATCAGTAAAAAGGCTAAGTAGAAGAAGAAGAGGGGATAAGAGAGGTGAGTTTCCTAATTACATCTGTATTTTTAGCTCTCTCATTTTCCGACAAGGAATTAAGGAAAGCAATCTGAGCGTGAAGGATCCCTTTTTCTTTTTTCATGAGCAGCCTGTGCAGCCTCCAAAAATGCCTGAGAAACTTTCACCTCAGCTTATTTTTTAACCAGCGAATTTCTCAACCTTAGCATTGGATTATCAGCACTCCTCATGGAAACAGGTAGCATCATATGGTTCACAGGCCCTATGACATCTTTGTTAGTCTGTGAAGACCACACTTGGAAAGAAATACCAAATCCTCAAATATAGGGGTGAGCCAAAATTGATAATCAAGAGCATGTCCATTTATTTCCTTGAGTAAAACCCTTTGCATATGCTTTAGGGTGAGTTGAGGAAAATCAATTATCACCTCAGTATCTAATAGTTCCATGAGAGTAAGATCAAGAAAGCTATCCATAGTCCTCTTTTCCGTCCTAGGGAGAATCATCTTATGCACTACATCAAAGTACAATTGGTGAAGTGGAGGTATCTCCCTCTTAAGTACTCTTCTATGATTGAACAGTTGAGGATTTCCAGAGAACTTTCTACATATGTCAAGAGCTGAGGCAAGATTATCAAGAGGTGGCCAACTGCCCTTGACATATTGGCCCTACCCCCAGAAGGAATGTGTAAAATCCTAGCAATATCAGCAACATAAAGGTTCAGAGTAACCTTTCTAATAGTAGTGGAGAACAACTCACCAATGCCCACCCCATTCGTATAGAACTCATACACTTTAGATTTAGCAAATTTTCTCTAAAGGTCTTCATGTAGAAATAGATGAGCCCATCTCTGAAACTCTAATTTTTTCAGTAATATCTGCATAGGAATACCACTAAAACTACTAACAACACTCCCTTTAGCTAATTTTTAATTTTAAAAGTGGAAATAATGAGCCACGGGAGTATGTGGATGAGAGGATGGTGCAGGGAACTCAAAATTAGGATCATCCTTTGCAGTGGTGTCCTCATGGAAGTCAAAGTCAGATGAGTTAGAAAGAATAAGTTTGTTGACCTATTTCTTTGAGCAAGTAGAAGACTGTGGAGGAGATACTTTGGAGGATGTGGAAGCTTTGATTGTGGGAGAGGATTTTGAAGAGGAGGAGGCCTTTGGTTTAGTTTTTATAGAAAACTTTTGAGACACAGAAGTTTGGGAGGATTTTTCCCTGATAATTTTCTTCTTCCTGGCTGATCAAAGAAGAAGATCAGGAGAAGAAGTAGGAGAAGATACAAGAGAAGAAGTGGGATCAGATATAACCACACATTTTCTTTTATTGGCTCGGAGTGCTTTATCCAAGGAAGTTTCTTCGCATTACTTCTTTTTTAAGTATAAGGGGTTCGAGGAGTAGAGACAACTGGAGAGGGTTTCATAGGAATAGTGTCTTCGACATTGACAGAGATAGAAGAGGTTTTTTTCTTTAACTAAGATCTTGACCTTCTTAGGATCAGTCTGCAATAGGAAGGTCGTCTCTATCATCAACAATTTGAAGATCATCATTAATAATTTTTAGTAGGATAGGAAGAGGAAAAAGTTGTTGTGAAAAGAATGAAAAGGGTGAAGGAATTTTGGCAAAAGGGTTTGGAAAGTTTCTGAAGGCTGCAAAATCTGTGAATTTCTTAGAGATTTGGGGAGGGATTAAGGGAGGTAAGGTGATGTTTAGATGAAGGGTAAGAGCGGTGAAGGGATTGCTGTCAGAATTAGTAGAGGAAGAGGATGAAGAAGATGAAAAGAATGCCATTTATGAACCTGGAACTTTTTCTTGATTACGAAGAATTGAAGAGAAGATGAATATAAATCAAGAAAAAGAGAAAGCATATTTAAGAGAGAAACAGGAGAAGTTTAGGGGTTGAGGGATTGTATCTGTTTAAGAATTGTAATGATGAGGAACTCTAAACTGATGAGAAAGCAAGTAGTAGCTTTTTGAAGTAAGTGTGACCCTTTGGTTTTGGTGGTTTAAATATAACAGAAGAGAACCAGGTAAATAACTCGATTTACTCTAAGTCACTGTAGGTAACAATAGTCATACCTGAATAAAAAGATGAACTAAATTGCTACTATAATCCAGTCTCTCTACAAAATCAACACATTCATGAGTCAACATATTCTAAAATATTAGAATTAGGATACACAACATAATGTGAGAGACTGAATTAACCAACAATCACTTTAAGGTCAGCTTAATCTAATCAAGCATTAAGGAAGACTTATGCAATTTTAATCATCCCCAAGGCTAACCTATTTTTTTCAAAGTTTTCACTACTCAAATCCTTAGTGAAAATGTCAACAATTTGTTCCTCAGTAGAACAAAACATAATTGATATATGACCCTTTTTAACATTATCTCTAAGAAAATAATGTCTAATATCAATATGTTTGGTTCTTTTATGTTGAACAGGATTTTTAGCTATGTTAATAGCACTTGTATTATCACAAAAAATGGGAACAAAACCAACATCTATAGAAAAATCCATAAGTTGTTGCTTAATCTATAGCAATTGAGCACAACATGAACCTGCAACAATATATTCAACTTCAGCAGTAGACAAGCCTATTGAATTTTGCTTCTTAGTAGACTAGGTAATCAAATATGATCCAAGGAAGTGTGCCATGCCAGTAGTGCTTTTCCTGTCCACTAAATGTCCTACATAATCACTATCAAAGTATCCTACAAAATTAAAGTTGCTACCTTTGGGATACCATAAGTCAAGATCACTGGTTCCTTTCAAGTATCTGAAGATTCTTTTCACAGATTTTAGATATGATTCTTTTGGCTTTTCTTGAAACGTAGCACATAGTCCTACACTGAACAAAATGTTAGGTCTACTTGCTGTGAGGTACAATAATGACCCTATCATACCTCTATACATCTTTTTCTCCACATCAGAACCTGTTTCATCTAGATCAATCTTTGTTGCAGTGGCAATTAGAGTACTGATTTCTTTTGCCTCTTCCATGGAGAATCTTTTGAGAAGCTCTTTGACATACTTCTGTTGCTGGATTATTTTCCCTGAAGCTAATTATCTTATTTGCAAACCCAAGAAGTAATTCATTTCTCCCATCATGGTCATCTCAAACTCATGAGTCATATTCATGTTGGTAGAGCCAAAAATAATGCCATCCACATACACCTGCACAATTAATAAATCATTTACATTAGTTTTTAAGAAAAGGGTATTATCAATTTTTCCTTTGGTATGCCCATGCTCCAGTAGAAACTTTGATAATCTCTCATACTAAGCCCTTGGTGCTTGTTTCAACCCATATAAATCCTTATCAAGCTTGTACATATAATTTGGAAACTCCTTGCTTTCAAATCATGGAGGTTGCTTAACATAAACCTCCTCCTTAATAATGCCATTCAGAAATACACTCTTCACATCCATCTGGTATAAAACAAACTCCATGTAAGAAGCAAAGGAAACAAATAATCTTATAGCTTCAAGTCATACTACAAGAGCAAAAGTCTAATCAAAGTCAATTTCTTCTTCTTGGTTATATCCTTGGACCACCAATCTTGCCTTGTTTCTTGTGAATGTTCCATGCTTATCAACTTTATTTTTATACACCCACTTGGTTCCAATAACTGATTTATCTTTTGGAAGAGAAAATAAGTGTCATAATTTGATTCTTTCAAACTAATTCAATTCTTCCTGCATAGCTATGATCCAATCAGTATCAACCAATGCTTCAATTACCATTTTTGGCTCAATCTCTGAAGAAATACCTTGAATGCACACATACTTCTTAGTCTAGACCTTGTAGTGATCCCAGAGGTGAGATCAGTAAGAATATTCTTAATAGGGTGTGATCCTTGATACTTGTATCTTTATGGAATCAAGCCAAGTGAGCCACTAGGATCACTGTTGATATTCTGAGCTGGGGTAGTTGGTGGTTAAGTTCCCCCTTGCTGTGTCTTCAGCTTCAGTTCCCCCTGATAAAGTGCCCCCATGTTTGGTTGCTTCAGTCAATAAAATATGTTATGTAACCTGTTCCTCGGTGTCACTTCTTTTCTTCAGGTTAGTCTTAACACAAGATTCATCAAAAACTATATGTATGCTTTCTTCAACACAGTTAGTTCTGCTGTTTAAAACCCTATAAGCCTTACTAGTTAGTGAATGACCTAAGAAGATTCCCTCATCACTTTTAGCATCAAATTTACCCATATTATCCTTACAATTATTGTGTATGAAACATTTACACCCAAAGGTTCTAAAATGAGAAATGTTAGGCTTTCTACCTTTTTGTAATTCATAGGGAGTGTTTTCTAACATGGTTCAAATTATGCATCTATTTATGATATATGATGCAGTACTTATTGCCTTAGCCCAAAGGTTTTTGGCAATATTTACTGCAAGCATCGTTGTTCTAGCCATATCTTCCAAGGTTCTATTCTTTCTTTCCCCCACTCCATTTGGTTGTGGTGTTCTAGGAGCAGAGAAGTTATGGTCTATACCATTTGCTGAACAAAATTCTAAGAACTTTGCGTTCTCAAATTCTGTACCATGATCTGACCTTATGGAAACTAATGAAGTGGCCAGTTTCTTTTCAATTTTCTTAATGAAGATTTCAAAGACATCAAAGGCATCTTCTTTATAGGCTAGAAACAAAGTACAGGTGAACCTGGAATAATTATCAACAATAACAAAAACATACATTTTTCCACCTCTGCTTTGAAGTCTCATTGGTCCACACAAGTCCATATGAACTAGGTCAAGGCATTTAGTAGTGCTAACATGGTTCTTTGACTTAAAAGAAGATCTTACCTACTTCCCCCTTACACATGCACTACATAATTTTTCTTCCTTAAACTTGGTCTTGGGTAATCCCAATACCATGTCCTTGGAGGAAAGTATGTTCATTTGTTTTAGACTTGCATGTCCAAGTCTCCTATGCCAAAGAAGGGGATCAGTTTCTATTGCACTTAGAAAAGTCAGCTCGGGTTCTATTATTTTTATTATGTCTGCTTTATATACACTTTTGTATCTCCTTGCAGTGAGCACAATTTCTTTGATGTATATCCTTTTGACTTTAACCCCTGCAGCAGTAAAAATAACTTTCTTACCTTTATCACACTGTTGTGAGATGCTCAGCAGGTTGTGCTTTAATCTTTCTACAAGATATACATCTTTCAATGCTCTTGACTCAGATGAGCCAATTTTTCCAACTCTAGTAATAATTCTTTTTCTCCATCACCAAAAGAAACTCCTCCTTCATCTATTTTGGAGAGTGAAAGGAACTTTTTCTTATTAACAGTTATGTGTCTTGAGCAAGCACTGTCTAAGTACCAGTGCCTTTTTTTTTTTTCACCATTTCCTGTAAAAGAAATCAATAGTTAGACTTAGGAACCCAGACAAGCTTGGGTCCTATTTTATAAATGAAAGGATAAATTAAATTTCTTCTAGTCCATGCAGGAAACATATATGACAACCTGTTTCTCTGACCAGAAATAGTTTTGTTCCTTTTGGTCTGAGAAAATTTATGTACCAGGTTTTAACTGTTTGACCTACTTTTTCTAGTACATTCAGTAGTGGGATGTCCAAGGTTGCCACAAATATAACATAAATATTTAGGATCATAAAAACTTTTGTGGAATCCCAAACCTGCCTTTTTATTATAATTTCTTTCACTTAATTTGTGAATAATTCTTGAGGAGTTTGTCCACCTATTTTCCCTTTTAAGATCCAGTTTTAGTTTAGAAACTTCTTGACTAAAATTATTCATTTTTTCAGTTAAATTATGGCATTCTTGCATGTATTTAACTAGCTCAAGTTCAGCATTTTGTTGTTCTTTACTCTTGGTCTTTTTCCCATTTTCAGTGGGAGTTAATTTGAGAACTTCAGACTTAAGATCATTGTTTGAAATCTCAAGTTCTGCAACCTGTTTCTTGAGAGTGCAATTTTTCTTGTCAACTGTACCTAAGCAAGCCTTTAGATCAATGAGATAAAATTTGAGGCTTGCAAGACTATTGAACAATTCATCCCTATCAGAGGTTAACTCTTGGAAATCATCAATCAATGCACTTATCAAGGAAATAAGCTTTGGTTTTGAAAATAATTACAATTTTTCTTTGAGTTCAAGTATACTTACCTCAGAACCTTCATCTTCTTCATCTAAGTCTGAATCTCCAAGAGTCATGAATGTAGTTTCATCAACTTCATCTTCATCTGAATCAGATCCCCAGGCTACAATTTTGCATGCTCCTCCTTCCTTTTTGCCTTCAGTTCCTTTTCAGCCCTTTCCTTCTTCCATTCTATTTCCCAGAATGGACAGTCACTGATCTGATGATCAGTTTTGCCACTTTTGTAGCACCCATTTGGATTGTCATTGGAACGTTTCTTACTACCTGTTCCCTTCTTCTTCTTAAAGAATTTTCTGAAGTTCTTAGTTATACAGGCAACTTGCTCCTTGTCAAGTTCAAATTACTTATCAGTATCAGAATCTTTCAATGCCAAGATTTTCTCAGGACCTGCTTGTTCTTTGGTTCCATCAATTTCCATTTCATAAGTCCTTAAGTTTCCTACTAGTTCATCCAAGGTCATGCCTTTAAGATCCTTATTTGCCTCCCTGATTGCAGTCACCTTAATATTCCATTTTGATTTAGGTAATACCCTCAGTACCTTTTCAACTTGTTCCTCCTCGGAGATGACTTTTCCTAAGTAAGTTAACTTATTTGTTAAAGTGGTAAGTCTTGTCATCATCTCATCTAGGGTTTCATTTTCCTTCATTTTGAAAGCCTCATACTTAGTGAAAAAGAGAGAGATCCTAAATTTTCTTACTTGAGAGGTACCTTCATGAGCATTCACCAGTGCATCCCAAATTTGCTTAGCAGTAGTGCAGGTTGATACCCTGTTATATTCAGTAGGTCATAATCCATAAACCAAGATATTCTTGGCCTTTGCATTCTTCTTCAAAGCCAACAAGTCATCAGGAATAAATTCACTCCTTGCTTTCTTGACTTGTTCACCATCAACCAACTTCATTGGAATAGTAGGTCCATCAGTAATCCTGTCCCATAATTTATAGTCTTTACCTTGGATAAACATCTCCATTCTTTTCTTCCACCATATAAAGTGAGAGCCATCAAAAAGTAAAGCTTTAGTAGTGACTGACCTTCACTATGACTAGTAGGAGGTGCAGAATTCACCATGTTGATCTTTTCTTAGGTACTAGCCTTATTTAAGACAACCTCTATCTAATACCACTTGTTAGAGTACGAGCCCTACTAATTGTCTATCTGTGAAACAAGTAAGTAAATATGGTTCACTGAAGTAAAAGCTGAACACAATGTTTTTATGTGAATAACACCCGACTCAAGAAAGGTGTAAAAAACCATGACCTGTACCTCTATAGGATTTAACCCCAACTTCACTATAACACTTGATCCTCAACAATCAAAAAAATTACAAGACTTCTTGTAAACTAGGAATTGAAACTTCTAACTCCTATCACTACAAAAACACAAATCTTTCCAAGATAAGTGTTCCCAAGTCTTCGAATTCCCTAACTTGTAGACAAAACTCATAACTCATTTTATAGATCACTGAGACTAGAATAATGACTCATTACAACTCAAAGAACCTACCTACTACAAACAGTCTATGACTTGCTAAGTAAGGGACCAGGTTCTTCTTCAAGTATGTGAACTGTTTTGCTGATTGTTGATTATCTTTTTAGTGCATTGAGTGGGTTTCTTGAATTTTTTTTGACGTGTATAGATGCACATATTTTGATACAGTCCTTGTTTCTCTCTACTTCTATCTTTAATAGGACTTTATCAAGTAACTCCATTTTTTGTTGTAGCCATTCCTCCTTTCTTGTTTGAATGGGACTCTTTTTTATTTCTCTTAGTTTTGAGGACTTTTTGTTCAACTCAACTTCTGGAAGACTTGTTGTTCCATTCAACTTATGATGTGATAGACTTCTTGTTCAACTCAACTTCTGATGCGGTAAGTGTTATCCGCCCCTGTTTGTACGCAGAGTCATCTTATCAATAATTTATCTGCGGCTTAGCTTTGTTCACTTGGATGAACCAGCTTCCATGACATATTTCATTCATATATCTATCATCAAAACTCCTTATTTCTTAACAGGAATTATGTGAAAGCACATCAGAAGGATTGGGAAGAGCTCTTAGACATAGCCTAATTCTCTTATTCTACTATTATAGAAGAACAAGAAGCAGCTCATTCTCAACATAGCTGGTTCTTAGGATTAAATTCAAAAGTAAGGGCAGTTTGGTCAATTCATTTAAGGAAAACGTACAAATATACCCCTAAAATTTAATAAATGATACAGATATACCCTCCGTTATACTTTAGGTACAAATATATCCTTATTGTTAATAAAAAAGTATATACATACCCCTGAACTTTAACAAATGGTACAAATATATCCCCATCAATAAAAAGGTAGATATATACTTCTGAACTTTAATAAATGGTACAAATATACCCTTGCCATTAATGATAAAGTACACATATGCCTTTCTCACTAACGGCAGGACACGTGTCACAATCGTGTTCATTTGGCCTTTTTAAATTTAATTTATCCCCATCCTATCTGAAAATATTTCTAATTTAACCCACAAATCAATCCTAAAATAATTCAAACCTGAGCCGCTCTAATAAAACCTTCAAGTTACATCTTTATTCATACATGTTTATTCTCTTTTTTTTCTATTAGACCGGATCGGGTTTGGATTATTATTTGAGTTGGGTTATTAGTTAAATTAGAATTATTTTGGAATGGAGTTAAGATAAATTAAATTTAAAAAGGCTAAATAAATAGGATTGTGACACTTGTCCTGCCGTTAGTGAGAAGGGTATATATGTACCTTTTTATTAATGACAATTGTAAATTTGTACCTAAAGTATGACGAAGGGCATATTTGTACCATTTATCAAAGTTCAGGCGTATATTTGTACCTAAAGTATGATGAAGGGTATATCTGTACCATTTATCAAAGTTTAGGGGTATATCTGTACCTTTATATTAACGACAAGGGTATATTTGTACCTAAAGTATGACGAAGGGTATATCTATACCATTTATCAAAGTTCAAGGTAAATTCACACCTTTTTTGATTCATTTATAGCATTCTATTTATTTTTCTTTAATGTTTTTGACATAAGCATTTAGTATCCCGCGAACTATGATCAAAGTTGCTATGACACACTCTAACTTCACAGGGGTCCATTACCCACTGAACTCAATTTTAACGTATTTTTTTCATTCTTTTGTGTTGATGTGACACCTTTATTACATAAAATTGGGCCCACACTAAAGGTGTTGTGTCAACTAAAAAATTTGACAAAAGGTGTCACATCAGCTAAAAAAGATGACAAAAATATGCTAAAATTTGATCCAAGAGGTAATAGAACTCCCGTACAGTTGAAGAGTACAATGAAATGTTCTCTTTTTATACCCTTTCCAGTTGTCCGACAACAACACCCCTCCCTTTGCGGTGGCCAACATGAAATTTTTCATTCCAGAGTTAATAATAGTTTTAAAATTCATACTTAAATTATAATTGGGATTTGTTTAGTAATAGTTCAATCATACTACAACTAGCCTAATTTGATTAATTATAAAATTTAATATTTTAGAACCAACACAGTTTATTATTTGAGTTCTAACATTTTTTTAACTCAATGATTTATTATAAAAATAACATGATTAGGCACACAATATATTCTCTATCTTACAATTTATATGGCACAGTTAGTATTTTGAGATTCAATCTTCTAAATTTGATCGAAAAATATAAAACCTTAAGTTTTTTAAAATAAAATTTTATACATTTTGAACTATTTAAAAAAATACTATAAATCACAATTATTAACGACTTAAATATTTAAAAGGCATATAAAGAAATTTCGGCAAGAAAAACTGAGTTAACTCTCAAAATTTTAACCTTGTGTCACGTAAATTGGACAGAGAGTACATGAAAAGAGACAATTAAAAATAATTTGGATCATTAAATTATGATAGTGTTAGAGTGTGTGCCCTACTGAGGTTAATATTATACTTTACTGGTTACCTATCTGTGGAACAAGTAAGCTGACGTGGTTCACAAAAGTAAAACTTGAACACAGTATTTTTATGTGGAAAACACCCGACTCAAGAAATGTATAAAATCCACGACTTGTACCTCTATAGGATTTAACCCGAACTTCACTATTGCACTTGAGCCTCAACAATTAACAAATTACAAGATTTCTTGTAAACTAGAAATTAAAACTTCTAACTCCTATTTCAACAAAAACATAAATCTTTCCAAGATAAGTGTTCCTAAGTCTTCGAGTTTCCTAAATTGAAGACACAACTCCTATTTCAGTTTATACTTTACTGAGACTAGAATAAAACTCCTTACAACTCAAAGAACCTACCTATTACAAAATCTATGACTTGATAAGTAAGGAGCCAGGTTCTTCTTCAAGTAAGTGAACTGTTTTGCTGATTATTGACTATCTTTTTAGTGCATGAGTGAAACACTTGAATGTCATTTATTTTATTTAAGCCAACTCCTGATTAAGTTATTTAGTTGATGTGCTCTTTTATTTTCAATAAGGCTTCCAAGTAGTTTCACTCTTTATTGCTGCTGTTTTTCTCTCCTTGACTGAATAGGACTCTTCTCCTTTATCTCCTAGTCCTGTAGAACTCCTTGATCGACTCAACTTCTAGATAATGCATTTATCTTTTTCTCAATCGTAGCATTTGAAACAATTCTGAGCTTCCTTGCTTATCCATTTTTATCTGAATGCATTGTCAGCCTTGCATTACTTAAGAAATACACAACATGTTTCATTCATATGTCCATCATCAAAACTTCACATTTCCTAACAAATTCCCCTTTTTTATGATGACAAACTTAGCAGCATAGCATCCATTATACAATCCTGACATACTCAAAAATAATTTAAATAAAAGAACACTCTGAATGAAACAGGTTAGTCAATTGAGTTATAAGCATTGTATAATATATTCTTTCCCCTTTTGACATCATCAAAAAGCTGGCCCATCAAGTGAAAAATATCTAATAATTCATGGCCACTGGGACTATTACTAAAATAATCAAAACTCAGAGCAAGAGAACAATTATGCAGTATGAAAAAAATACAGAAGTAGATCACAATATGTAATATGGTCCATTTCACTCAAAAAGCAAGATACAATTATCAATACCCAAAAACAGCAAAAAGAGACAACAGGCACCTAGTTAAAAAAAAAAGAAAGAAATATAATCTTAGAGGCATAAGTAGATGAGGAAGAGGGGACAAGGGAGGTCAACTTGTGAACAATAGTAGCATTTTCAAATATTTCTATTTCCAAAGAGGCTTTAAGTGAGGCAATCTGAGCTTAGAGAACCCTTTTCTTATCCTCATTAGCAGTCGGAGTAGCCTTCAATGTCGCCCGACCAACCTCCACCTCAGCATATTTTGCTGCAAGTGCATTTCTTAACCTTTGCACAGGGTTATCAGCACTCCTCATGGAGGCAAGTAATATTGAATGGTTCACTGACCTTATGACATCCTTAGTGGTCTGTAGAGACCACACTTTGACTGGCACATGGAAATCCTTAAAAACAGACGTAAGCCAAAATTCATATGGCAAAGAATGACCATTTGCATCTTGAATTAAGACCCTCATTTGCATCTTGAATTAAGACCCTTATCATGTACTTAATCATGAGTCGAGGAAGGTCTATTTATTTTTCAGTAGCCAGCAGTTCCATCAGGGTAAGATCAAGAAAATTTGCAACAGTTTTTCTTTCTTGTCGAGAAAGGATCATTTTGTTAACAATATCAAAATAAAGTTGATAGGGTGGAGATATCTCACTCTTTAAGACCCTACGATGAGTGTCAAAATGGGGATTTCTAGAGAATTTTATGGATATATCAAGAGCAAGGAAAGATTATCAAGGGGAGGCCATGTAACCTTGACATAATGAGCCCAACCCCCAGTAGGGATGTTCAAGATTCAAGAAAGATCGGCAGCATAAAGATTTATGGTAGTCCCATGACAGTGGTCGAAAACATTTCCCCAATGGTAACCCTATTAGTATAACACTCATAGACTTCATCTTTTCCAAACTTACATTGAATATTACCTTGAAGAAATAAGTATGACCACCTCTGATCTATCAAGTTTAAGACCAAGATCTCCATTTCAGGCCCCCCAAAACTAGTGACAGCTCGTCCCCTAGACAACTTACATTTTTAAAAGTAGAGAATATGAGCTGAGTGAGAAGCTTTGTCAATAGGACTATCCACATCAAAATCAAATTCAGGATCAATCTCAGTAGAAGGTGCCGGAGGAGTATTAGGGAGAAACTCAGAGTCAGAGGAGCTGGAGGAAACAGGTGCCTTAACTTGTTTCTTTGACTTAGAAGCGACCTTCTTTACAGGGGACTTAGAAGAAGAGAAAGGTTTGAAAGTAGGAGCGATATTGGACGATAAAGGAGCTTTTGGGGTAGGTTAAGATGATGGTTTATTGGAATAGGACAGTTTTAGAGCTTTTCCAATGATTGTCTTATTCTTACATTCTGAGCGAAGAAGAATATCATGAGAGGATGCATGAGGAGGAGGAGTAGAAGAAATAGCTACACATTTTCTTTAACTTTTCTTAAGTGCTTCTGCCAAGGAAGCATCTTCCCTTTGCTTTTTACCTCGAGTATAAGGAGTGCGAGGAGTGGGGACAATAGGGAAAAGTTGTACTGGAGCATTGTCATCAATATCAATGAAGATTGAAGAGGGTTTTTATTTTGGTTTAGATTTGGACCTTCGAGGGATTAGGTCTGCAATAAGAACATCATCTCGATCAATGATCTGAAGAGGGATTAGAGATGGTAGTGAGGGTTCAGAAGATGGTGAAGGATTGGAAAAAAATTGGGCAAAAAGGTTTTGCAGGTTCTTGAACATTGCAAAATTAGATAATTTAATTAGAATTGAGGGAGGAATGAGTGGGGGTAAGGTAATGCCGAGATGGAGGATAATGGTCGTTAAGGAAGAAGTAGTGGATTCTGTGGATGGGTTAGAAGAAGATGATGCCATGGTGAAGAAGAGAAAAATAGTGATTTAATTTTGGTTGTGTGAGTAATGAACGATGAGAAGAGAAAAAAGTGTATTTAAGGTGGAGAAAAGAAAGATGAATCATGGATAAAGTGAATTTGATGAAGGAAACATAATGATGAAGAGGGTCAGTTCTGATGGGAAAGGGTTGGCAATTTTTTAAAGAGGAAGGACTTTTGGATTTTTAGATATTTAAGTGTAACGGAAGGGGCCATGTAGACAACCTGTTTCTCTTTATGCTACTATTGGTAAGCAATAATCATACCTTAATTTTGAGAATAAAATAGACAATATTGCCTCTATGTTTCAGTCTTTCTACAAAATCAATATATAAATAAGTCAGTTTACTCTAAGATCTTGGAATTAGGATATATAATTAAATGTGTGAGACTGAATTAATCAACAATCACTGAAGAGCAACTAATTCTAGTCAATCATTGAGGGAGATTTATACAATTTTAATCACCCACAAGGCTAACCTATTTTTTTTCAAAATGTTCTCTACTTAAAGCCTTAGTTAATATGTCAGCAATTTGTTCTTCAGTAGAACAAAACATAATTGATATATGACCTTTTTCAACATTGTTTTTGAGAAAGTGATGTCTAATATCAATATGCTTAATTTTTCTATGTTGAAAATGATTCTTGGCTATATTAATGACACTTGTATTGTCACAAAAAATAGGGACACAACCAACATCTATACCAAAATCCATAAGTTGTTGTTTAATCCAAAACAATTGAGCACAACAAGATCTTGCAACAACATATTCAGCTTCAACAGTAGATAAGGCTACTAATTTTTTCTTCTTAGTGGACTAGGTAATCAAACATAATCCAAGGAAGTGTGCCATGCCTGTAGTGCGTTTCTTGTCAACCAAGATCCCATATAGTCAACATCAGAATATCTAACCAAGTTGATAATACTACTTTTTGGGTACCATAAACCAAGATCATTGGTTCTTTTGAGATATCTAAAGATATTTTTTACAGATTTTAGATGAGACTCTTTAGGATTTGCTTAAAATCTAGCATATAATCCTACAATGAACACAATATCAAGCCTTTTTACTGTAAGATATAGCAATGACTCTATCATCCCTCTGTACATCTTTTGCTCCATAACAGGACCTGTTTCATCTAAATCAAGCTTTGTAGTAAGGGTTATTGGAGTGCTAATCTCTTTTGTCTCTTCTATGAAGAATCTTTTGAGGAGTTCTTTTACATACTTCTGCTGATAGATCATTATTCCAGATGCTGTTTATTTGATTTACAATGCCAAAAAGTAATTTAGCTTCCCTATCATGCTCATTTCAAATTCACAACTTATGAGTTTGGCAAAACCATGAGTCATGTTCATGTTTGTGAAGCCAAAAATGATGTCATCTACATATACCTACACAACCAACAAATTTTTTTCATTAGTTTTCAAGAAGAGAGTGTTGTCAATTTTACCTCTAGTATGGCTATGTTCTAGTAGAAACTTTGACAATCTCTCATACCAAGCCCTTGGAGCTTGTTTCAATCCATACAAAGCCTTATCCAGTTTATACACATATACCTCCTCTTTGAGAATGACATTCAACAATGCACTCTTAACATCTATTTGATAAAGAATGAACTCCATATAGGCAAAAAAGGTAACAAGTAATCTAATAGCTTCAATTCTGGCTATAGGAGCAAAGGTCTCACCAAAATCTATGCCTTCTTCTTGATTGTATCCTTGGACCACCAATCTTTCCTTGTTCCTTGTAACTTTTCCATGCTTATCAACTTTATTTCTATACACCCACTTAGTTTTAATTACTGTTTGGTATTTTAGGAGAGGAACTAAGTACCATACTTTGTTTCTCTCAAACTGATTTAACTCTTTTTGCATGGCTATGATCTAATTAGCATCAAGAAGTTCTTCAGTTACCTTTTTTGGCTCAATTTCTAACAGGAATGCCTTGAAAGTACATATACTTCTTAATCCAGACCTGGTAGTGATCCAAAAAGTGAGATCTATGAGAACATTCTCAATAAGATGTGATCATTGATACTTGTAACCTTTTGGAACCAAGCCAAATGAGCTACTAGGATCACTGCTGATGTTCTGAGCTGGGGTAGTTGGGGGCTCAGTTCCCCTATCACTGTGCCTCCAGATTCAGTTCCCCCTGTTGAGGTGCCTCTATGTTTGGTAGCACCAATCGATGAACTGGCTTGTGTAACCTGTTTCTCAGAGTCACTTCCTTCCTGCAGTTAGTCTTAACACAAGATTCATCAAAAACTACATGCATACTTTCTTCAACACAGTTAGTTCTGTTGTTTAAAACCCTATAAGCCTTACTATAAAGTGAATAACCTAATAAGATTCCCTCATCACTTTTAGCATTAAATTTTCCCAGATTATCCTTTCCATTATTATGTACGAAATATTTAAAACCAAAGGTTCTAAACTGAGAAATGTTTGGCTTTTTTCTTTTTAGTAATTCATAGGGAGTCTTTTCTAATATAGGTTTGATCATGTATCTATTTATGATATATGTTGCAGTACTTATTGCCTTAGGCTAAAGGTTTTTAGCAATATTTGCTACAAGCATCATTATTTTAGCCATATCTTCCAAGTTCTATTCTTTCTTTCCACCACTCCATCTTGTTGTGGTGTTCTAAGAGCAAAGAAGCTATGATCTATACCATTTGCTGAACAAAATTCTAAGAACTTGACATTCTCAAATTTTGTACCATGGTTAGATCTTATGAAAACTAATTAAGTGCCCAGTTTCTTTTTAATTTTTTTGATGAAAATTGTAAAGACATCAAAGACATCTTCTTTAGAGGCTAGAATTAATGTCCAGGTGAACCTAGAATAATTATCAAGAATTACAAAAACATACCTTTTTCCACCTCTGTTTTGAAGTCTCATTGGTCCACACAAGTCCATATGAACCAGGTTAAGACACTAGGTAGTGCTAACATGGTTCTTTGACTTAAAAGAAGATCTTACCTGCTTCCCCCTTACACAGGCACTACATAACTTTTCTTCCTTAAACTTGGTTTTGGGCAATACCAATACCATATCTTTGAAAGAAAGTATGTTTAGTTGTTTCAAACTTACATGTCCAAGTCTCCTATGCCAAAGGAGGGGATCATTTTATATTGCACTTAGACAAGTCAACTCTAGTCTTGGTATTGCCATTATGTCAGCCTTGTATACATTTCTGTATCTTCTTGAAGTGAGCACAATCTCTTTGGTGTCCATCTTCTTGACTTTGACTCCTGCGGAAGTAAAAATAACTTTATTACCTTTATCACACAGTTGTGAGATGCTCAGCAGGTTGTGCTTCAATATTTCTACAAGATATATATCTTCCAATGCTCTTAACTTAGATGAGCCAATTTTTCCAACTCTAGTAATAATTCCTTTTTTTTCATCACCAAAAGAAACTCCTCCTCCATTTATTTTGGAAAGTGAAAGGAACTTTTTCTTATCACCAATCATGTGTCTTAAGTAAGCACTGTCCAAGTATCATTGCCTTTTTCTTCCTTTCACCTTCTCCTGTAAGAAAATCAATGGTTAGACTTAGGAACCCAGACAAGCTTGGGTCCTATTTTATGAGTAAATGGATGAATTAAATTTCTTCTAGTCCATGCTGGCAACATGTAGTGTAACCTGTTTCTCTGACTTGAACCAGTTCTTTTCTTTTTGGTCTGAGAAAATTTATTTGCCAGGTTTTGACAGTTTGATCTACTTTTAGCAGCTACTAGACATTCAGTGGTTGGATGTCCAAGGTTGCCATAGATATAACATAAATCTTTAGGATCATCAACACCTTTGTGTAATCCCAAACCTGTCTTTTCATTGTGATTTCTTTCACTCAATTTTTGAACAATTCTTGAGGAATTTGTCCACCTATTAACTCTTTAAAGATCAAGTTTCAGTTTAGAAACTTCCTGACTCAGTTTGTTTATCATGCCAGCTGTATTACTACACTCTTATTTGTACTTTTCTAATTCAAGTTCAGCACTTTCTTGTTCTTTGCTCATGGCCTTTTTCTCATTTTTAGTGAGAGTCAATTTTAGGATTTCAGACTTAAGATCATTATTTGAAGAATCAAGTTTTCCAACCTGTTTCTTGAGAGTGCAGTTTTCCTTGTCAACTGTATCTTTACAATCTTTTAAATCAATGAGATCAAATTTAAGGCTTGTGAGACTATTGAACAACTCATCCCTACCCGAAGTTAATTCTTGGAAATCATCAATTAGTGCACTCATCAAAGAAATAAGTTTTGATTTAGAAAACAAATATAGTTTTTCTTTAAGTTCAAGTATGCTTACCTCAGAAACATCATCTTTTTCCTCTAAGTCTGAATCTCCAAGTGCCATGAATGCAGGTTCATCAGCTTCATCATTCTCTGAGTTAGATCCCCATGCTGCTATCATTGCATGTTCCTCCTTTCTTTTGGCTTTTTTTTTCAGTTCCTTTTCAGCTCTTTCCTTTTTCTATTCTATTTCCCAGACTAAACAATTTCTGATCTGATGATCAGTTTTACCACACTTGTAGCACCCATTTGGATTGTCATTTGAATGTTTCTTGCTACCTGTTCCTATTTTTTTTTAAGAATTTGTTGAAGTTCTTTGTTATGAAGGAAACTTGTTCCTTATCAAGTTCAAATTCCTCATCACTATCAGGAGCCTTCAATGCCAAGATTTTCTCAGGACCTACTTGTTCTTTGGTTCCATCAACTTCCATTTCATAAGTCCTCAAGTTCCCTACCAGTTCATCCAGTGTCATGCCTGTGAGATCCTTATTTGCCTCCCTAATTGCAGTTACCTTAACATTCTACTTTGATTTTGGTAGGACCCTCAACACCTTTTCAATTTGTTCCTCCTCAGTGATGAATTTTCCCAAGGAAGTTAGCTCATTTGTTAAGGTAGTAAGCCTTGTCATCATATCATATAAGGATTCGCTTTCCTTCATGTTAAATGCCTCATACTCAGTAAAAAGAAGAGAAATCCCAAATTTTCTTACCTGAGAGGTACCCTCATGTGCATTTACCAGTGCATCCTAAATTTGCTTAGAAGTGGTGCAGGTTGACACCCTGTTGTATTCAGCAGGTCCTAATCCACAGACAAAGATGTTCTTAACTTTTGCATTTTTCTTTAATGTCACTAGATCATCAGCAGTTAATTCACTCATTACTTTCTTGACTGGTTCACCATCAACCAACTTCATTGGAATAGTAGGACCATCAGTGATCCTATCTCATAACTCATAGTCTTCACCTTGGATGAACATCTCTATCCTGGCCTTCCACCAGATAAAGTGAGAACCATCAAAGAGTGGAGATCTATAGATGACGGACCTTCACTATGCCCAGTAAGAGGTGCAGAATTCATCATTGTGATCTTTTCTTAGGTTAAGAAAACCTCGCTCTGATACCACTTGTTAGAGTCTTTGCCCTACTGATTTTAATATTATACTCTACTGGTTGCCGATCTGTGGAACAAGTAAGATAACATGGTTCACAGAAGTAAAACTTGAACACAATATTTTTACGTGGAAAACACCCAGCTCAAGAAAGGTGTAAGAAACCATGAGTTGTACCTCTACAGGATTTAACCCTAACTTCACTATTTCACTTGAGCCTCAATAATCAACAAATTACAAGACTTTTTGTAGACTAGGAATTAAAACTTCTAACTCCTATTTCTACAAAAACACAAATCTTCCCAAGATAAGTGTTCCCAAGTCTTCGAGTTCCCTAACTTGAAGACATAACTCTGAACTCAGTTTATACTTCACTGAGACTAGAATAAAAAACTCATTACAACTCAAAGAACCTACCTATTACAAATTCTATGACTTGCTAAGTAAGGGACTAGGTTCTTCTTCAAGTAAGTAAATTGTTTTTCTGATTGTTGACTATCTTTTTAGTGCATGAGTGAAACACTTGAATGTCGTTTGTTGTATTTAAGCCAACTCCTGATTGAGTTCTTTAGTTGATGTACTCTTCTATCTTCAATAGGACTCCCAGGTAGTTTCACTCTTTGTTGTTGCCGTTTCTCTCCCCTTGACTGAATAGGACTCTTCTCCTTTATCCCCTAGTCTTGTAGAACTCCTTGATCAACTCAACTTCTAGATACTGCATTTATCTTCTTCTCAATCGTAGCATTTGAAACAATTTTAAGCTTCCTTGCTTATCCGCTTTTGTCTTAATGCATTGTTAGCCTAGCACTACTTCAATATGTAAGAACCAGTAACTTCTCTTTCATCACTTGTATGGAACAGCTTGCACAACATTTTTCATTCACATGTCCATCATCAAAACTTCACATTCCCTAACAGATAGTAAATTCATAAAACAGTAAAATTATACTTAGAAGAAATTAACTAAAGAATTAAGAGAAAAAAGGCGATTTAAATTGAACCTGAAAAAAAAAAACTCCCTCTTTCCTAATTTATGTGGTACATTTAGAATTTTAAGAGTTAAATAGTTTAAGTTTGATCGTAAATTCTGACATGGAATCTTCAAGTTTTATGAAACAAAAGTATATATTTGAAAAAAACGTAAAAAGTACTATAAGTCACAAACAAAAAAAGTGATTCTTATTTAGCGTTGGGCCCGTGCTTACAGGTGCTTGCCACCATCTAGTAGCATGTAGAGGAGCTAGTCCATGATGGAGAAACCATTTGAGCTAGCAACAAGCGAACAACCACAAGCTCCACATTCACTGTCTGCAATGTTTGAGGAGAAGAATTTAGGGGCTTATCATATGGCCAAAGAATGGGAGGATCAACATGACATTGCTAAGTTTTACTTAGATAACGTAGCTAGGTAGACGAATTAGTTTTTCTACCATAAGTAGCGTTCCACTGACTATGGAGTTGGGGACATGATCATTGTAAAGTTTAACACTAGACAATTCAAGGCAAAACAAGCATGCACCAAAATGTTATTCGGAAGGAGGAGAGGTCATTTAGGTCCTTGCCAAAGTGAGCAAGATCTTGTACAAACTTGGCATGCCTTCGCTTCTCAAGATCAACTATATTGTCCATGCCAAGCATACTTAAGTCGTACCACAAAGACAAGGATGATCTTAGGGGCCAATCAAGTCGTCCACCTTTTTCTATCATCACCTCGCATCGCCAGGAGATTAAGGTTATGATTAGGTACCGGGATAGGTGAAAATAAGGACAAAACCACTGCTACGCTCCTAATCACGGGAAGGGGGAGGCACCTGGCTATATGGGAGCAATATGAGAACTTGTGATAATTTAAGGACCCAATTATAGTGCTCAAGGGGCAGCATAATGCTGCAAACGTCGCAACATTAGGTGGGGGAGATTGTGAAAAATCATAACATCATGCCACTTAGGCGTCATCTGAGGCCATCTTCTCTATGAAGGAAGCTTATGTGTGTAAGGAGGCTAGCACTTATGTAAAGATTCTAACCTAGCATTCCCTTGGAAACATTGTGTGTAGTAAAACTGACATGAAGTATCGTATGGTGTGCTTAGTCGATATCCAAGGCCATGACAATAAATTGTCATAGTTTTGAAGCTCTGAATTACTTATTTTTTGTTCAAAAAATATTCAACAATGTCTAAAGCTTTAAACGAGTGCCACAACAGAATGCTATGCTTATGATAACTGATAGGCTATAGACATCCAACTGAAACATAATACAAGCAACATTATGTTTGCTTAATATAACGTTTGTTTTTAGAGTTGCGTATTCAATTGCAAGCTCAGATTTGAATTCTTTTTAAATGTTTATTCGAGATGTTCTGAAAATTTGTGTTTAAAAATCTTCACCAAAGGTTGAAACCCTTTCCTTTTTGTTGCAAAAACAGCTCAAACAAACACTCCTTCTAAATGATCCGGGTACACCAAATAATGCCACTCTACTTAAGTATCCTCCAAAATTCAGCTATCCTCCAATCTTATTGTCCAAAGAACACAAGAAGCCCTGCTTTTATTAGGTAAAACATATATGATGAAAGTATTATCGACTCAGTATACCACAATCAGCTAGTTTCGTCTCTGGTAATGGAGATCTGATTCAGATTTATAAAGCATCTTAAAGCTCATCCAGGTTAATCACTTCACCATTATTTGGACATATCCTTGACCGCTCTTTTGACTGAGCGTCTGAGAAGCTCTCAGATTCTTCCAAAGCCTTTTCCATCGAACTGGCTAAATCAGCTTCCCATAGCCCCAACTCACAGACTTTCTGGTAGGTTTCATAACCTGCAGCTCTCAGGCCGTCTGCAAGCATCTCCTGCAGGGTATTAGTGCAGATTCCTCCAGAGTCCATTAGCTGCATCAAGACCTCCGAAAAGCCAGGATTCCCGAAAGCAATCACTGCACAACTTCTATCCACCATCTTAACATCAAACTCGTTATGGAAAACTTCATGTGAACCATATAGGAGGTTTTTCAGCTTTCCTGCAGATGTCACACCCTTGAATCCCCATAGGAAAATCAGATTTTTAATACTAATCTTTCTAGCATTGTCAGTCCACACACTAACATCTTCATTAGCAGGACCATGAGAACTAGTAAAGAAAGGGTTGAACGAGTTTGTGTAGCATTCAATTGCATCAGGAAAATGGCCCGCGACAGCTTCAGGAGTTTTTGGAGCAATTTTCAAAATGGACCACAGCTTTGCGAACAATTGGCTTATCTTCACAACATCATGTCCAAGAGTCTTCACTTCATACACCTCAGCTGTTAGTAATTTCACACCAGTCAGAATTTATTTAAGAAATTATAAGAGAAACCAATCAAAATTCTCAAGCAAAGCCAGAAAAAATCTAGTCCAGTACATGAGGTATAATCCCACAAGTGGGGTCTAGGGAGGATAGGATGCACACAGTGGGTTAGAGAGGTTGTTTCTGATGGACCTCAGTGCAAAAGAAAAGAAAAGAAGTGAAAGACAAAATCTAGTCCAGTCAGCAACATAATTTTTTCTTGGTCAGCAACACTATTAAAAGATTTAAAAGTTGGGGGACAAAGTAGGTAGTAAACATAGAAGGGCGAAATGATTTTGTGGACACTTGTACTTATCTGAAGTTGTAAAGTGAACACTTCTACTTACCTTTTTTAATATTTTAAAACCTATTGACTCATATGTGGCATTAAATTGGTGACCTAGTAAAACGCATGTAAACACACAATTTTAGGCGAGTGAAGTTAACATTTTTCAGTTAAAAATATTTTTAAAAATTAAAAAAATAAAAAATTTAAAAAAAGGAACAACAAATTAAAAAATCCCAAAATCTCTCTCTTCTTCATCTATCCCTCCCCCTTCCCCACATTCCCCACCCCCACCCAGTACGGCACATCCAGCTATCCCCCCTCCCCCGTCCCCCACCCCTACCCAGCACCACCACCACCACATCCAACCATCCCCCTCCCCTGTCCCCCATCCCCCACCCAACACCACCACAACATCAGCCAACCATTCCCACCGTTGTCCTCCGCCCCCACCCCGCACCACCACCACCACCACATCATTAGTATCAAGTAAATCATCAATTGTACAAAAGTTTTTCAAGTACCCAGATCCGATAAACCCGATTTGAAGAGAAATTCATGCTCCTTGTAGGAATTCAAGATTTGGGTATAAGCCATTGAAGGGTAAATTGGATTATTCAGCTCACAAAATGGGTAATTCGATATCGAATAAATATGAGTAAAAGTACTGATTTTTGTGGATTTGTCAAAAGATATTCAAAATTGAGAATTGAAAATTTATTATGTTTGTGTATCTAAATTTATAGTTAAAAATTTAAATTAATTGGAGAGTAATTTCAACTATTTGGAATGAATTTGATGTTCAATTTGTGAGCAAACATCAAGAACATGATTATTGAATTTTTTCTACAATTTGTAAAAGTTATTTATTTAATTAAATTTATTTTAATATTTAATTTCTTATGTGGCATTTAAAAATGACACAGAATTAAATACAACATTTAAAAATGATGTGGAAGCTGACGTGGAGGTGGTTGTGTTACACACACCAAAATAAGATTTAAAATATTGAGTTGAGGGGTTTAGATGATAAAAGGCTAAGTAGAGGTGTTCATTTTACAAACTCGGATAAGTATACGGGTCCACTAGACCATTTCGCCAACACAGAAGTGTTGTAATAAATATCAAGATGGAAAACTTCCTTCACACATATATTGCCAACTCCAGCAGGCCACATGCGGTAAGGGGTCATTTGGTTTCTAGTTAAGAGTTATGCATGAGTTCTGCAGGTATTATCAGTAATGCAAGGATTAATTATGTAGGAATAGTTATGCAAGATTTAGTTATGCAGGTTATAGCTATGCATGTATTAGTTATTTTATTTTCTACCCTGCATAAAACAATACATAGATTCCCTCGTAAATACATGTATTAGTTATGCAGAAAAGAAAAACATGAAACAAACATGTATTAGCATGCAATGTTTCATGTCGAGAAGAAAAAAACAACTTAATATTGTATTAACTTATGCTAGATTCTATGTGGAGATTATTTTTCCTAGTTTTGTAACCACGGTGTATAAAGTTATGCTAGTTTTAATAGATGGATAACTCCACTTCAACCAGCAATCAAACAACCACGAGTGTTATTAAACATAACCACATTGTAAAGAAAGGTGGAAATATGCCATCTAACTTGCTACTCATGATATCAGGGGTACTTGCCTTGGTTACGTATCTCTATATCCATAGGGGCAAAGAACCGTTGTTTCAAATATGAGATACTTGTAGGCAAATTGTTCAATTTTGTCAGAGGGCTGATTTCCTTCATAAGATGGTTGACATCAAGTACATTCGGGAAGACCAAACCTAATGAACGTCTGAATTCATCCAGTGTTGATGGCAATGGAGCTAAGAACTTGGAGTGAATGAAGGTAAAATCTGCCAAATAAAATGCAAATGTTTAAATAACATAAAGGTATGATAATTGCAATTCTAACAGGAGCAAAGATTTTCCACATAGAGATTGACCATTAAGAGAGTTGTGAGCAACAACAGGTTTCTGAGAATCGGAAACCAAATCGATCACCCCTCGAAAGCCACGGAGGCACTTATTATGCTCCTTCCGGTCATTTTCAAGTTCCTTCTGTGAGTATAAGCAATATTAAAAGAAGGAGAAGATAACCATCAACAAGCAGTAAAAACAAAGATTGTAAGCTAGTTTATTACCTGTAAAAGAATCCTGTCTTCTTCTGAACTTGACAAAACCACTCGAACGGGCCTTATTGTCCCTTCCTTTGCTGGGGTTAGTAAAGGTATGACGTCAACAAAATCTTTCAGTGTCTGACCCAAGAGAAAAGTTACAATAAATATCAGCTAAAACAAACAACAACAACAAACCCAGTGTATTCCCACCTGGTGGGGGTAAGATGTACGCAGTCCATACCTCTACCTCTAAAGAAGTAGAAAGGCTGTTTCCAATAGACCCCCGGCTCAAGGCACGAGATACCACACAAACACATAGTAAAGCACAGAAGCAGATTACATAACCTAAATACGGCACCCATGAGTAATATAAAATAGAGGAAAGCACACAGATTCGTAATAAAACATGGAACACAGAACACGGAATCATAACAGGAATAAAACCCCCACCAAGTAATTTCCTACACTAGCGACCCAAACTGGCCCTAGTCCTCTGCCCTAATTCGCGTCCTCCAGACCTTCCTATCTAGGGTCATGTCCTCGGTGAGCTGTAACTGCTCCATGTCCCGCCTAATCACCTCACCCCAGTACTTCTTCGGCCTACCCCTACCCCGCCTAAAACCATCCAACGCTAGCCTCTCACACCTACGGACCGGGGCATCCATGCCCCTCCTCTTCACGTGTCCGAACCATCTCAATCGGGCTGCCCGCATCTTGCACTCCACTGAAGTCACACCAACCTTCTCCCGGATAGTCTCATTCCGAACTCTATCCCCTCTAGTCAGCCCACACATCCAGCGCAACATCCCCATTTCTGCCACCTTCATTTTTTGGATGAGGGAGTTCTTAACTGGCCAACACTCCGCTCCATACAACAAGGCCGGACGGACTACCACCCTGCAGAATTTGCCTTTAAGCTTGGGCGGCACCTTCTTATCACACAGCACCCCCGACGCGAGCTTCCACTTCATCCATCCCGCCCCAATACGGTGCGAGACATCCTCGTCAATCTCACCGTTACTCTGGATCACGGACCCAAGGTACCTGAAACTATCCCTCTTACATACCGCTTGTGCTTCCAGCTTCACTACTACCTCATTCTCCTGCCTCACCTCATTCTCCTTGCATTCCACATACTCTGTCTTGCTTCTGCTCACCCTGAACCCTTTAAACTCAAGAGTTTGCCTCCACACCTCTAATTTGTCATTCACACCCCCTCGAGTCTCATCTATCAGAACTACATCGTCTGCAAAAAGCATACACCACGGCACCTCCCATTGAATACGCCGCGTCAACACATCCAACACCAACGCAAACAAAAAGGGACTAAGAGTAGATCCCTGATGCAATCCTGTCAGGACAGTGAAATGCTCTGAGTCTCCTCCCGCCATCCTCACCTGGGTTTTCGCTCCATCATACATATCCTTAATTGCTCTGATATATGCTATCGGTACTCCACTCACCTCCAGGCATCTCCAAAGCACCTCCCTGGGGACTTTGTCGTAAGCCTTCTTCAGGTCGATAAACACCATGTGCAGATCCTTCTTCCTTTTCCTATACTGTTCCACCAACCTCCGTACCAGGTGGATTACCTCCGTCGTCGAGCGGCCGGGCATAAATCCAAACTGGTTTTCCGAAATAGACACTAACCGTCTCAGCCTCACCTCGACCACTCTCTCCCAGATCTTCATAGAGTGACTCAATAACTTAATCCCCCTATAGTTATTGCAACTCTGAATGTCACCTTTATTCTTATAGAGAGGGATCATGGTACTCCACCTCCAAGCCTCGGGCATCTTCGCCGTCCTAAAGATTTCATTAAACAATCCAGTCAACCACCTTACACCAGCCTCTCCAACGAACTTCCAAAACTCCATCGGTATCTCATCCGGCCCCGTCGCCCTACCCCTTCGCATCCTGCGAACAGCCTGTCTAACCTCTTCTACCTTAAAACGTCTACAATAGCTAAAATCCCGACACTCCTCTGAGTGCTCCAGTTCCCCTAACACAATGGCTCTATCCCCTTCGTCATTCAAGAGCCTATGAAAGTACGACTGCCATCTAATCTTAATGTGGCCGTCCTCCACCAACACTCTACCGTCCTCCCCCTTAATGCACCTCACCTGATCGAGGTCACAACCCTTCCTCTCCCTAGCCTTAGCGAGTCTAAACAACTTTTTCTCCCCTCCTTTCCCCTGTAACCCTGCATACAAGCTCTCAAAAGCGGCCGTCTTAGCTGCCGTGACTGCTGACTTAGCCTCCTTCCTCACTAGCTTGTACTCTTTCCTGTTTACCCGCTTCTCCTCTTCGTCCTTACTCTCCACCAACTTAGCATACGCCCCTTTCTTGGTCCCCACTTTCTTCTCCACCTCTTCATTCCACCACCAATCCCCCTGATGGTGCCCGGCCCGGCCCCTAGAAACACCCAACACCTCACTTGCATTCTCCCTAATGCACCTTGCCGCCCTGTCCCACATACTATCCATGTCCCCCCTACACTCCCACACCCCCATTCCCGCCAACTTCTCCCATATCTCCCACGCATTCACTGGCGTCAGGCCGCCCCACTTAATTCTAGGTCTACACTCCTTACTCCTCCTCTTTCTATTCTTCTTTATATCCAAATCCATAACCAAGAGCCTATGCTGCGTCGAAAGATTCTCACTCGGGATGACTTTGCAGTCCTTACACAACGCCCTATCCCCTTTCCTATGCAACAAAAAGTCAATCTGGGTCCTGGCTATCGCGCTTCGAAAGGTGATCAGGTGGTCGTCCTTCTTCGGGAAGCCCGAGTTCACCACCACCAGCCCAAAGGACCTCGCAAACTCCAATAGTGTAGCCCCCTCTTCATTTCTCTCCCCAAAACCAAAACCACCATGCACATCACCAAAGCCTCCCGGTAACGCCCCGATGTGCCCGTTGAAATCCCTTGCTACAACAATCTTCTCCGAACTAGGCACGCCTCTCACCACCTCCTCCAAAGCCTCCCGAAACCGCATCTTCTCCTCCCCCTCCGATCCCACTTGCGGTGCATAAGCACTACACACGTTCAGGATAAACCCCCGAATGACCAACTTAATAGTCATCAACCTATCGTTGATCCTCTTCACCTCTACTACCTGACCTCTAAGCTCTTCATCTACTAAGATGCCAACTCCATTCCTACGCCTCTCGCTCCCAGAGTACCACAACTTGTAACCATCCACATCCCTAGCCTTAAACCCTACCCACTTGGTCTCCTGAACACACGCAATGTTGATCCTCCTCTTCCTAAGAATCTTCACAAGCTCTATGGACTTACCCTGAAGGATCCCTATATTCCAAGACCCAACCCTCAGCCTACCGTCGCTATCCACACGCCCTCCACTACCCCCCCCCCCCGCCGCGGCCAAACCTTGGCCTCCCACTCCCGCCCTTTCCTCATCCCCCGCCCCTACCACGGCCCCACGCCCCAACCCCCTCGAACATGACCCTATCCACCCATTACCACCACAGCCACAACTACACGAAAGTATAAGAAAATATAAAGATATACACGATGGTAGTAGCAAAGCAGCAGCAAGAAATACAGGCTCACACAAATTCACAGAAAATACTCCCGAAACAAAACTATACTCAATTAGGGGGCAAACACCAGTGGACTCAACACCCACAGCCCCAAATACAGATTCCCAGCCGATAACCCAATCCAAAGCAGTGCAAGAAACGACCACAGCAACAACAACAATAGACAACAGACAATATCCACAAATCCCACGCAAGTCAAGGTACAGGGGCTACTACTAGCATAATACGAAGAATGAAATAACAAAGGTTAGAAGTCACCGGATTACGCTTGTAGACCAAGCCGGAAACCAATCCCAGCGTTGACCGGCTTCCGGTGCTGAGATGGAGCTGCGGCTGCTGGAGATGGAGCGTCGGGTGCAGACGGAGCTGCAGCTAAAGACCGAGCTTCGGCTGTTGGAGACCGAGTCGGCGGCAACTGGAGACCGGGCGGCGGCTGGTTCGAGGCCGAGGTGGGGGGGGGGGGGGCGGGGGGGCCCCGCCGGGGGGGGGGGGGGAGGGGGGGGGGGGGGGGCGGCGCCGGGGACTGGAGGTCGGAGCCGGCTGTCGGGTCGGGTCGGCGACGGCGACGGGGCCGGGGACCAGCGCGAGAGAGAGGGAGAGAGGGTAGGGAGAGAGAGAGAGAGCCGTTAGAGCGACGACGGAGGTCGGCGCTGGGGACCGGAGGTCGGGTCGGGTCGGCGCCGACGGTCGGCGCCGGCGGCGGGGGCCGGGGACCGGGGCGGGGCGAGAGAGAGAGAGAGAGGGTAGGGGGAAAGAGAGAGAGGGCTAAAACAAATTAAGTAATTTGTATTCCATGTAATGGAGAATTTACAGGACCTTTAACATTAATAGCAATTGAATTCTTAAAAGTGTAAGACCCAGAAAATTCAAACCTTACAAGCAGATCAAGATTGTTAGTCTGGGAACCGCCCAGGGACTTCAATGCCAAAAGTAATTAAATGAACCAAAAAGGACGCTGTGAACTAGTATCATATCTCATGAAAATGATGATAAGTAACTACAAGGTATATCTGGAGACTCACAAGAGGAAAGCCACAAGCTATTGGGTACGAAAAAGGGTGCCTCGCAAGCTGATGGTATTTACTTCTTGCTGCCATATTTTTAAGAAGTGTTAAAATAATATATTGTGGGCTAAGTCCAGAATAATATATGTATGGAGAATGGATATCAAAGGGCTTAAATGTGAGGTTAAAGGTCAACCACGTGTTTTAAGAAATATGATTCCAAGTGCTGAAATTTTGGTGCACATGACTCCAACATTAAAATTATATATGAAAAGTGGGACTAAAATGACATTTACAATAGAATGGAGAAATGATCACTATTTTGAAGCAACTTGAGCTATTTAGAGGTGTATTTAAGTCCCTATATGTGCTGTAACATAGCAGCAGTGAGAGGATATATAAAAATGTAAAGAAAAAGGGGGATGCATCATATGCGTGAGTGGCAGCTGAAAGCAGGTAGCTGAAGATCGGCATGCCTGCTTCCAGCTGTCTGCATCATATTTATACAAAGGTTTGCCCTCTTCCATTTGAGAAGACCAGCAGCAGCTCTAACTGGATATTCAGGTGGAGATTCAACTCATGTTCTCATGAATCTAAGTGACAATAGCAGCAAGAATTACAAATCATCCCAGCTCTATTCAAGCTAAAGTCAAGTTTTCAAGAATGCTCTTCAAGGGTAATTTTGTGGCTTAATCCTTATGAATTGTCTAAATTTTTTAAATTTTTTTTAAAATCCTTATGTACTGTCTACAAATAAGTAAAGAGAAAATGCTTTAGTGTAAAAATCATGGATTAACTTAGTTATTGGTTGAACCCTAGAAGTAGGTCTTGTGACAAAGACGATGAATAGTAATTAAAGTAACATTAAGATTTGGGTAATGTTCTAATGATCCCAATTATTTGGGTACAACTGAAATGGCTAAACAATCTTGATCGCAATTTACTTGTATAGGTCTTTAAGCATTATATGATAAAACATACCTTTATCGAAGGGAGGGTATTCATAGGTTTACTTGACACACATGCGCAATGTGATCATGCGCACAGGATTGAAACCAGGCCATTATAGTGAGCCCAAATACTGTGGTGTATCCTCCCTTGTGGCATCATTTGCATTTGGAGTCAACTGGAATGTCATGCACTAGTTGCGTGACTTGAGCCAAGATATGACACATATGGCCTGTTGGCAATCCTCATAGCGAGCCCAAGAAGGGCGTACCTTGTATTTGACCATGTTATGTGTATAGAACATAGTCATGAGTATTTAGGCAGCATATGTCTTACACTTAACATAGATCGCCATTGGTAGGCCATGATATGATCATTTGTACAAGAAATAGTCATAGAACATTGCCTAAAGCAAATTACTAGCCGCTTCATAATGATGAATAACTCATAAGACATAATATGATAGGACACTAAGGCAAAGGCATACCTTACAGTTTCATATTGTGTATATATCACTTGTACGCTCGTAAGTTACAGTTCAAGATTAGAGTTTCTAGTATTCAGTTGCCTATAGTTGCTCATCTTGTTATTTGATTCAATGAGCATCCTTATTTCTACTTGTTATTTTGTCCGCTTTGCATACCAGGGCGCTGCATTTCTACCAATGCAGGATCAGGTATAAGGCATACAGTTCAGGAGACCTCCACATTAGGCAAATGTTGCGTGTTCAGCAACGCAGTTGGTAAGCTCCGTCCTTATCTGGAGACGAGATGTCATAGTATGCTTAGTCGTACTTATAGTTTGGGTATGTCGGGACTCGGGACCTTGTCCCGACCATCTATACACAGTTATAGATTCTATTAGAGGCTTCGTAAACAATCTAAAAGTTGTCATATGTGATTATAGTTTCAGTTGTAAATTGCATTAGTGTGGCCAGTTGGTCAGCGTGACTTATGTATAGCTCCTTATTATTGTCTTATGTATACCACCTCATCCACTTAGCACAAGTCATTTATATAGCAGGTGCTCATACGCCCCTTGTACGCCTTTGTCGTTTTGGGGTGTGATATAAAGCATCATTCTTCAGACATAATCAAATTTGGAACATTGTATGCCACCATAAACAGCATCTTTAGCTTATGCTTTTTTTTTTTTTTTTGTTTCTGTGACATTTCAAGAGAACAATTCAAAAGGTACGAGAGACAAGATAGACACCTTCAACACAAGGCGCACTTGACTTTCACTGCAGACATCTATGCTCAAGCATGGTCTGCATCCATATAATTCATCTCCCGAGACAATTTTTCTCAACGAACTGATTAAAGTATCTGCAAGACGTCACGAGTATAATTAAGAGAGCAAAGAAGACTTGTATTGACAAAGATAATAATACCATTCTGCTCACCTTCAGGCTTCTTGTTAGTGTCTTTGCAAGCAGTTATCCAATTCTTAACTCGAGATTTGATCCTTTCTGCAAATACAGAATCAGCAACTGTATATCCTGATGGAGTCTGAACTGTACAGCTTATAGGTGCTGCATTTACAATTCTATCAATTGCAGCTGATTCTTGTGATTTGGATAAATATGATATGCCTATCAAAACAAGAAAGGTAGGAAGCAGGAAGGTTAATTCATCTTTCAGTCAAAAGCTACTACGCTAGCGAAAGGTATGCAAGAGAAAACAGCAGCATCTACTATAGAAGAAGAAAACTCAGTCACCGTGCGTCAATTTTCAGTGGCTGATTTGTGTCATTATTTGTTTTGTGGGTGGTGTGCAAAATCCAACACAACCACGAGGATTGGAAAGCTCCGGCAACAAAAATTGGATCAAAACCACAGGAAAACTCCAAGTCATGCGCTCCCACGCGCCTGCCAGAGTTCTGTTTTTCCGGCGAGATCTGTGTCACGCACCAGAGTGTGAGCTATTCCCTGATCGACTTTTTCTGTTGTTCCTTTTCTGTTGGGGTCGCCCAGCTATTCTGAGCTCCGACCAGTTCCTTTTTTCAGATTCCAACAGGTTTTTTTCAGATTCAGATCATTGGAACCCTAATTTTGGCTACTTCATATTTTTTCCCGGCGAGTTTCCAGTAATATCAGACATCCAGATTCTGTTTCTTGGTGTTTTCAAGTCAAAATTCACAAGATGTTTTTGGGTATGACATTTTTGGCTCCAAAAATACTGGAATTGGAAGTTCAAGTCCTATGATCACTTCAGAACCATTAATGAAAAGTTCAAATTATTTAGCCTGGGCTTCTTCGGTTGAGTTGTGGTAAAAAGGTCAAGGTGTCCAAGATCACCTAAAGATCAAGGCTAATGTGGTAGATGAAAAGGCAAAATCTAGTGAGGCAGATGCGAGAACCATTAATGAAAAGTTCAAATTATTTAGCCTGGGCTTCTTCGGTTGAGTTGTGAAGTCAAGTGATCTAACTTGCAGATAGCTTCACCAAGTCCCTCACCGGTCCTGATATTAATTACATTGCAACAAGCTAGGTACACATATGACTTGTATACACCAGCTTGAGGAGGAGTGTTAGAATATGAGTAGGAATAGGAATAGTATATAAAATTTTACTTGGAAAAAGATTGCAATGTAGTGTTTATAAATAGGGTCTCAGTGTAATTATGTAGATACACAATTCAATAATATTTTTCACCATAATTTCTCCAAGTACAAATAAACTGTATTTAAAAAAAAAAAAATCCCAGTTGTCAAAGAAAACTGTTAAGATTCATAATAAAATGATTGAGGCAGAAGAATTATGTTTCAAGGCACCTAAATTCTGGAATTTGAGCCAAGATATTTCCTTTCGTTATTAGCATCTGCTACTCGTATTCTGTTGTACTCTGCTGATAATTAACTAGAGAGATTTATCCTTGCCATACATCTCTATATTCCAATAAGGGATGTTGGATATAGGTTCTTCGGTCATTGTAAAAGCCGCTGAATATTTGTTTTTGGCAGGTAATCAAAAGATGCTAATAATACATTAATCATCAAAATAAATAACAGAAACATGTCAGTTATGTGTTACATTTCGAACCAGTCCAGCTCAGCTTACCATCATATATGCAGGCATTGAAATCAAAACCTTCTTGAGCCATAGAGGTCAAGTATGATGATTGACAAGAGAAATTATAAGAAGGCATCCCTATTTTTAACTCATCACGAGGGAACAAATGAAAGTTGTATCTGCACAAAAGCACAAAACACTTGTCATTCATGTTTCCGTTTCCCAGACAAAATAATTCTTAAACTTGGAAGTTAGAAATATAACAACTAATCCTTCATCTAACACTACCACTTACAGTAGCACCTAACTAACACAAGAAAGAGAGAACGCCACATTTTCAGTGAGAATCTTGAGCACTAGAAATATATTTGACAATTCCAAAATTAGAATCAACCCTGCCGTCCACCTCCCAATATCCCCACAGTGAAAGCAGTAATAAATTTAGTAATAAGTTCTGCAACAAAATCCTATACCAGAGTTAAAAATGAAAGGAAAGAACGAGATCTGTAAAACAAGGTGAAGTTTTTTCTGTGAGCCAGCATTAAGCAACTAGTTGAAACCAACCTAAGCCAACGACCTATAAGACCTATGTAGACATCACTAAGCCACCAACAAAATTGCCAAATAAAATTTTGAAGGGTTTGAGAAGAGGAATCCAAGTTGGCAAGGAAGTGCTGACAAAAAAAAAAAAGAACACTCGAATTTATGTTGTCAAGCGATGAGAAGCATCGATGGTGTTTGCTAGAGTTGAACGGTGTAATATCAAGGTGTTCGTCACAAACTTTGCGCATTATATCATCCGTAGTTCTAAAATAAAACGTGTCTTTTATCCAAAAGGGATACTTCTTCAAATGTGTCCTAGCATTTAACTGAAACTTCTTAGTAGATACTATACAACAACAACAAACTCAGTGTATTCCCACCTAGTGGGGTCTGGGGGGGTAAGATGTACACAGTCCATACCTCTACCTCTAAAGAAGTAGAAAGGCTGTTTCTGATAGACCCCCGGCTCAAGTGACGAGATACCACACAAACTCATAGTAAAGCACAGAACTAGATTACATAACATAAATACGGCACCCATAAGTATTAGAAAATAAAGGAAAGCACACAGATTCGTAATAAAACATGAAACACGGAATCATAACAAGAATAAAACCCCCACCAAGTAATTCCCTACACTAGCGACCCAAACCGGCCCTAGTCTTCTGCCCTAATTCGCGTCCTCCAGACCTTCCTATCTAGGGTCATGTCCTCGGTGAGCTGTAACTGCTCCATGTCCCGCCTAATCACCTCACCCCAGTACTTCTTCGGCCTACCCCTACCCCGCCTAAAACCATCCAACGCTAGCCTCTCACAGCTACGAACCGGGGCATCCATGCCCCTCCTCTTCACGTGTCCGAACCATCTCAATCGGGCTTCCCGCATCTTATACTCCACTGGAGTCACACTAACCTTCTCCCGGATAGTCTCATTCCGAACTCTATCCCCTCTAGTCAGCCCATACATCCAGCGCAACATCCGCATTTCTGCCACCTTCATTTTTTGGATGTGGGAGTTCTTAACTGGCCAACACTCCGCTCCATACAACATGGCCGGACGGACTACCACCCTGTAGAATTTGCCTTTCAGCTTGGGCGGCACCTTCTTATCACACA
Organism: Capsicum annuum; assembly: GCF_002878395.1. Classification (NCBI taxonomy): domain Eukaryota; kingdom Viridiplantae; phylum Streptophyta; class Magnoliopsida; order Solanales; family Solanaceae; genus Capsicum; species Capsicum annuum. Next base: position 109,983,269 of record NC_061119.1, read on the forward strand.
ACACCCCCGACGCGAGCTTCCACTTCATCCATCCCGCCCCAATACGGTGCGAGATATCCTCGTCAATCTCACCGTTACTCTGGATCACGGACCCGAGATACTTGAAACTATCCCTCTTACATACCTCCTGTGATTCCAGCTTCACTACTACCTCATTCTCCCGCCTCACGTCATTAAACTTGCATTCCACATACTCTGTCTTGCTTCTGCTCACCCTGAACCCTTTAGACTCAAGAGTTTGCCTCCACACCTCTAATTTGTCATTCACACCCCCTCGAGTCTCATCTATCAGAACTACATCGTCTGCAAAAAGCATACACCAAGGCACCTCCCCTTGAATACACCGCGTCAACACATCCATCACCAACGCACACAAAAAGGGACTAAGAGTAGATCCCTGATGCAATCCTGTCAAGACAGTGAAATGCTCTGAGTCTCCTCCCGCCGTCCTCACCTGAGTTTTCGCTCCATCATACATATCTTTAATTGCTCTGATATATGCCAGCGGTACTCCACTCACCTCCAAGCATCTCCAAAGCACCTCCCTGGGGACTTTGTCGTAAGCCTTCTCCAGGTTGATAAATACCATGTGCAGGTCCTTCCTTTCCCTATACTGTTCCACCAACCTCCGCACTAGGTGAATTGCCTCCGTCGTCGAGCGGCCAGGCATAAATCCAAACTGGTTTTTCAAAATAGACACTATCCGTCTCAGCCTCACCTCGACCACTCTCTCCCAAATCTTCATAGAGTGACTCAATAACTTAATCCCCCTATAGTTATTGCAACTCTGGATGTCGCCCTTATTCTTATAGAGAGGGATCATGATACTCCACCTCCAAGCCTCGGGCATCTTTGCCGTCTTGAAGATTTCATTAAACAATACAGTCAACCACCTTACACCAGCCTCTCCAACGAACTTTCAAAACTCCACCGGTATCTCGTCCGGCCCCGTCGCCCTACCCCTTCGCATCCTGCGAACAACCTCTCTAACCTCTTCTACCTTAAAACGTCTACAGTAGCTAAAATCCCGACACTCCTCTGAGTGCTCCAGTTCCCCTAACACAATAGCTCTATCCCCTTCGTCATTCAAGAGCCTATGAAAGTACGACTGCCATCTATTCTTAATGTGGCCGTCCTCCACCAACACTCTACCGTCCTCCCCCTTAATGCACCTCACCTGATCGAGGTCACGACCCTTTCTCTCCCTAGCCTTAGCGAGTCTAAACAACTTTTTCTCCCCTCCTTTCCCCTGTAACCCTGCATACAAGCTCTCAAAAGCGGCCGTCTTAGCTGCCGTGACTGCTGACTTAGCCTCCTTCCTAGCTAGCTTGTACTCTTTCCTGTTTACCCGCTTCTCTTCTTCGTCCTTACTCTCAACCAATTTAGCATACGCCCCTTTCTTGGTCCCCACTTTCTTCTCCACCTCTTCATTCCACCACCAATCCCCCCGATGATGCCCGACCCGGCCCCTAGAAACACCCAACACCTCACTTGCATTCTCCCTGATGCACCTAGCCGCCCTATCCCACATACTATCCACGTCCCCCCTACACTCCCACACTCCCATTCCCGCCAACTTCTCCCCTATCTCCCACGCATTCACTGGCGTCAAGCCGCCCCACTTAATTCTAGGTCTACACTCCTTACTCCTCCTCTTTCTATTCTTCTTTATACCCAAATCCATAACCAAGAGCCTATGCTGCGTCGAAAGATTCTCACTCGGGATGACCTTACAGTCCTTACACAACGCCCTATCCCCTTTCCTAAGCAACAAAAAGTCAACCTGGGTCCTGGCTATCGCGCTTCGAAAGGTGATCAGGTGATCGTCCTTCTTCGGGAAGCCCGAGTTCACCACCACCAGCCCAAAGGACCTCGCAAACTCCAATAGAATAACCCCCTCTTCATTTCTCTCCCCAAAACCAAAACCATCATGCACATCACCAAAGCCTCCCGGTAACGCCCCGATGTGCCCGTTGAAATCTCCTGCTACAACAATCTTCTCCGAGCTAGGCACGCCTCTCACCACCTCCTCCAATGCCTCCCAAAACCGCATCTTCTCCTCCCCCTCGGATCCCACTTGCGGCGCATATGCACTACACACGTTCAGGGTAAACCCCCGAATGACCAACTTAATAGTCATCAACCTATCGTTAATCCTCTTCACCTCTACAACCTGACCTCTAAGCTCTTCATCTACTAAGATGCCAACTCCATTCGTACGCCTCTCGCTCCCAGAATACCACAGCTTGTAACCATCCACCTCCCTAGCCTTAGACCCTACCCACTTGGTCTCTTGAACACATGCAATATTGATCCTCCTCTTCCTAAGAATCTTCACAAGCTCTATGGACTTACCCTGAAGTGTTCCTATATTCCAAGACCCAACCCTCAGCCTACCATCACTATCCACACGCCCTCCACTACCCCCCCCCCCCCCCCCCCCCCCCCCCCCCCCCCCCCCCCCCCCCCCCGCGGCCAAACCTTGGCCTCCCTCCCACTCCCGCCCTTTCCTCATCCCCCACCCCCACCACGGCCCCACGCCCCAACCCCTCGGACATGACCCTATCCAACCATTACCGTCCACAGCCACAACTACACGAAAGTATAAGAAAATATAAAGATATAGATATAAACGATGGTTGTAGCAAAGCAGCAGCAATAAATACAAGGCTCACACAAATTCAAAGGAATAATCCAGGAACAAAACTAAACTCAACTAGGGAGCAAACACCACTGGACTCAACACCCACAGCCCCAAAAACAGATTCCCAAGCCGATAACCCAATTCAAAGCAGTGCAAGAAACGACCACAGCAACAGCAACAACAGACAACAGACAATATCAACAAATCCAACGCAAGTCAAGGTACAGGGGCTACTACTAGCATAATACGATACTATACACAAACTAAATTGCTTTTGACATAGAATTTTAAACAATCTAAACACTAGAACGCAAGACTTCTGATTGAACAGAACATAAATCGAAATTTACAAAACACAATCTTGAGAATAGAAATTAATTATTTTTTACAAACAAAAGAGAGAAATATGAGCGAGTTGAAGGTGACTCACGGGTGCACGATGAGCTTGGAACCATTTGTGGAAAAGGGGCAAACAGCGAACTGAAGGACCTGAAACCGTTCGGCGGTGTATTTGGCTTTGAGATACGCGGTGTGGGCGGTGTCAATAGGTAGAATACGTTGCCAGGGTGCAGAGTAGACCCCAGTATTCTTCAATGAGACGGCAATGAAATCAGAGTCGGAAATGCAAGTGCTTATCTGTTCTAGTGCCACTGAGAAGTTGGATTTTGTAACTTGGTTTACACTCCATTTGCTCTGGCTAGGTGCGGGGTTTGATTGGACGACGGTATTCGAAATCCTCGAGCAAATCAATCGCCTCTGTAACATTGAAAGACCAATATACCTCCGTTATTCTCCAGTGTTTACCGTCTTGGTGAACTCCGATCTCCGATGACGTTCCCGGGGAACGGCAGGACAGAGTACAAGGGCCAATTTTAGTTTTGTACCATAAAGTAGTTAGGACGTTTGGTTGGGAAATAGTTAATGATAATTAATTTTGGATTAGTTATTCTGAAGGAACAAGGGTTAAAAAATACTTTTTTGCTTTAATATATTGGTTAATATATTGGTCAATTAGACCGCTACTGTTATATTATAGGGCCAATTATATCCCTGGTAATATAAAAGTTAATAAAATTATCCTTAAATTGGATGAATTCCCTCAAATTTAAAAAATTTACCCAATTTTTCTTAATTACCCATTTTCTAATTTAACCCGACCTATTTCCACCTAAACCCATACAAAATATACCCGAAATACATTCACTCTACCCTCATTGTTCCTTCTCTTTCACAAACAGCAGCTTGGGTCTCAAGCCTGCTGCTCCAGCAAACCATCGCCGATTAGCAAGTGCTCTCATTCCGTCTCCCCCTTGCTCAACTTTATTTCCATTTAAGTAATCACGAAGTGCTTCATTTCCATAAGCATTTGCTAGATACCAAATAGCTAAGCCTTATAAAGTAATAAAGGGATATGTTCATTCAATAAATCTGATGACATTCTTAGTTGGTTGTCAGCAATCTATGCACCTTTATACCTGCATTGTCTCTTTTCTTGCTAGGGTGTTGCAGGTGGTTTCCTAAACACTCGTTTAATCTATGTATGTTATCCCACAAGGCTTTTCAAATTGCCTGCCAAATCCGTAGTTATATAAAATAAGTATCGAGACTTACATCAATACTTATACTACGTGTTGTAATATGGCACCACTGGCCGCTGAGACTATAGAATCTCCCTCTATAACTTCCTCTAACTTTTATACTAGTTGCACTCTGGCTAAAAGTTTTATTCCGTGAATTGATAATCACGGTAAGATACATATGGTGCAAATCATATTCGGTGCTGATAGCATTCAGTCAATGTAAATGAGACACTAATTTTGCAAAAGTTTTCTCTAAAACGTTTATGACCAACCTTCTGAGTAAAAAACAAAAGGATTAAAATTGCTAATGTCTTTAGAACATTTCATTTAAAAGGTTAATACATTTAGGAAATAGATATTTGGCAATTTGTGCAGAAACTTTTCAAAATTCAAGTAAAAATTTAACACTTTTGTTTGTGTTCATGGCCAGTGGAGAAGACAAAAAAATGTGATAAAAATATATTTAGGCAAATAATTAGTGTAGAGTTTTAGATACCATTGTTGTAAAAAATTATTGTGCAAATTCGAAAAAAATTGGTTTGTCAATATTTGAAAGTTGGACAAAGAAGAATTGCTTTGACCATTCCTTTTAAGTTAAGCTATTTAGTTAATATAAATATATACGTATAGTCCGTTAAATTGAAAAAATAAGTAATTTAAAGAAAATTAGGTAAAATTTTTAAATTTGGGGGAGTTCATCCAATTCAAGGATAATTTTATTAACTTTCATAATAACAGGGGTATAATTGGCCCTATAGTATAATGGTAGAGGTATAATAGGACCCATAGTATAATGAAGGGCAAATTTAACTAATATACTTAAGTAAAGGGGCATTTTTGACCCTTTTCCCTATTCTGAAATTATTTATATTAATTATCTCACCATATATATGGGATAACTTATTCCGTCACTATCTAATGGTGGGATAGTAATCCCTGTATTAATTAATACCTCCAATTAAATATGAGATAAAATAAGTCATTTATTTATATCAAAAATATTTATCTATTATACCTTACAACAAACGACCCCTTATAGTATTCATTTGGACCACATGAGGTTTGGAAAGCTTACGGATAGGTCCTGAAGGTTTGAAATTTCTGCAATGCACGCATCCCGTTTTTATTTTAGAAAACGAAAAAGGGCCAAAAATAACCCTAAACTATTGAAAATAGATAAAAAAAAAAAATACTCTCCATTTGTTTTTGGCTAAAAAATACCTCTCTATTTGTTATTTTAGCTCAAAAATACTCCTCCATTAACTTTTGACTCGAAAATATTCCTCCATTAATTTTTGGCTCAAAAATACCTTCTCTCTAAGGAAATGCCACTGGAAATGCCACGTGGATAAAAAAAGCCAGTTAACCATCCGTATCAGCATATAAATAGAAAATAACTCCATTTAATTCATCTAACCATCAACATATTTTATTCTATTTAAAAACCCAACACGACCCATAATCAGAAAATTCGAACCAAGAGACAAAAATCAATTCTTCAATTTTTTTCTCAAATCATCCCTTTCACAACATTTCATTTCATTATTAACATTTTTAAAGTTACGAGACTTACTCGAGCAATTCTTGACCTCATCAACTTGTGGTTGTCCGACATTGCCACTAAACTTTCTCTCTTCAAATCTCAAGTTCGTCTTCGAATTACTATTTCTCTCACTACAATTAGGTTTCTCATTAGACTAATTTAGATAGGACATCCAGTAGCTATCCAAGCTCTTAAAATCTAATCGATTATTCGAAGATCCAATTGTTTAGGGTCGACCCAATTAAAACTTGATTCTTTCACGTCAATCATTTGAGGACCTGATTATTTCCTTATCTTTTATCTTGACCGATCCAAAATATCTGAACCCATCACATGAAAAATAAGCAATCAAATTCTTCAATTTGTTTCCTCTTGGTTCAGGTTTTTTGAATATGGGTCGGATTGAATTTTTAAATAGAATAAAATGGGCTGATGATAAGATGATGAAATGGAGTGATTTTCCACGTGTATGCTGATATGAACTGATTAAGTATTTTTTTCACGTGGTGTACTTGGTGGCATTCCGTTTGATAGAAGGGTATTTTTGTGCCAAAAAGTTAATTGAAGGGTATTTTTGAGCCAAAAAAAAAATAGAAGGGTATTTTTGAGCCAAAAAAAAATAGAAGGGTACTTTTGAGTCAAAAAACAAATGGAGAATATTTTTAATCCGTTTTCAATAGTTCAGGGGTATTTTTGACTCATTTCCATTTAGAAAATGACTAAGGGATCGTCTGGTAGAGTGTGTTAACAAAAATAATGCATGTATTATTCCTATGTATTATTAATATCTTGTTTGGTATAATTTTTTGTCTACATATAACTAATGTCTTGTTTTAGTTATACACTATATTGGGTATTAGGCTATGTATTACTAATATCCTTCTTTTCTATGTATTAGTAATACAACATATTTCAATAAATGCATTAACTTAGTAAATGACAAATTTACCCCTCAAAATAACCAACTTTTTTTTCCAGTATTTCTCCGCATCTTCTTTCTTCTTATTTTTTGATTTCTTTCTCTTTATTTTGGTTAAATTCTGCCAATTTCATTCTCAGACCTTTTGGATATGAAGAATACGTGAAAATTGAGTTTTCAAATAAAAGTGAATTTAGAGAAGAAGTAAAAATTGAATTTTCAAGATTGCGTACCTTCCTCAGATTTCTTTTTGAAATGAAAATGAGCAAATGGAAATTACGTATTTGGGTATTTGGATAGAATAGTGGTGGTTGCTTCCATTTTTTTACTTTGTATTACCACTGAGTCTCTCTCATTTTTGAGAATATAGGTGCTCATATTCCTCTTGATTTGAATGCTAAACAACTAGATCTCTCTTTTTTTGAATGTTATGTTAGAAATTGTCAATTTTACCGTAGACTTGAAGTCTACAAATGTGTTGTTGCTACTTTACTATAAGCTTGAAAAGATAGTAGTGTATAAAAAGAGTATTTCGGTAAATAAACATTTTTGTATAAAATTATGTAAATATATATTATTTTTGTATGACCCCGCAAAATTCTAAGCTTAACTCAGTTCGTTAAAGCTTGAAAAGAAGTTCCAGACTTAGAAATTTCAGCTAAGTGTTTACACTTCGAATCTATTTTTAGCCTCATAAGTTGGCAATCTTATTTCCCAACCCTTATGACCTTAAAGTGTTAATTTTTTAGGTGGATTCATGATCAGGAATGTCAGTAGGTGTCCCCAAATAAGTTTTGGATTTTTCGAACCTCGTTTGAATCAAGTTTGCAAGTGAATGTAGTATCCATGATAGTATTACATGTTAATTGATATATGAAATGCCCATGCCTCCCAAGTGTTTGACAAAATGCTTATATGAATTGACTAGTGTAAGCATGACATGTTATTATGTGATTTCAATCATACACAAGCCCATGTATATCTAGTGTTTGGCAAAAATGTCTAAATGAATGCATTATTGGTAAACAAGTACTATTGTGCTATTAAAGTCATGCAGTGTTTTACTTTTCATGCTATCGAGTCCGGGGGTTATTGAATACATAAAAATCTAGCTGCTTGCCTAGAGTTACAGTAGTTACAGAACAGTCTTAGTAGCGTAACGAACAGTAGTACCTCAGTAATCAGTCCCAGTTCAGTATTCAGTCCAGAACTCAGTAGTGTTTAGTTCAGAACTTAACTTAGTAGTATTCAGTTTAGAACTCAATAAACTCAGTTAGCTAACAGAACTCAGTAGTACTCCATTAGTTAACGAAACCTAGTGAATTCAGTTCAGTTCAGATAGACACACGATCAGTAACAGTTTAGTCCAGCCTAGCATAGTTTAGAATCAGTTCAGTGTCTATTTAGTTGGGAGTAGGATTTAGCACCGAGTGTACCCAAGGATGGGGACTCACCTACCAGTAGAGGGTGTGATCCTTAGAAGCAGTTCTTGTGTTCCAGAACTACGTAGCCAGCATAGGTTGAGACATCAACTTGCTAGTTGAGGGTTGATGAAGTATTCTACCTGCCAGTTGAAGGTATTACCATTCTCATTCAGAGCACCTACCAGATGAGGGTAACTCAGCACTTATCTTTACCCTTGGCACGGTCGTGACACCCTTCCAATTGGGGTTACAAATTGGACCCCAACTCAGTTACCTCATTTGTGGCATGTCGGTTAGATGATTATCTCCTACAGTTTTAGTTTCAGTCTTAGTATAGAACTCAGTGTAGTTCTACAGAATCAGGACCGTCAGACACAGTTACACAACTCAGTATGGAACTCAGCACAGTTTTATTCTAAAGAATCAAGACTGTCAGAAAAGTCATTCAGTTATCAGTATTACAATATCAGTAAACTCAGATATTAGTTAATTAGTATTCAAAATTCATCATCCAGTATTAATATAATCTCAGTTACAATTATGTATACATACATGTACTCTCATTCAGTTATACTCGTGCTACCCAGTCAGTAATTTGTTCATGCATATGAACCCATACATATCAGCTTACCCCACTTAGCATACCAGTACATTCAAAGTACTGACACATATTTTTTTTTTGCACTATGATGTTTTATATCATAAGTTCAGACGTACGGGCTCTCAACCGCACTTAGCAGCCCACTCTATCAGCAGCAGGCCTAGTGGTGAGTCCTCATAGCTCGAGGATAAAGTTATTATATTATTTTAATATTTCAGTATGTAGTTGTCAGAGTTAGTTGGGGGTTTGTACCATCAACTCCAAATCCAGTCTGTTAGAGGCTTTCAGACTTGAGCATTTTAGATAGATCTTTAAGTATTGAGATTTTAGTACTCAGTACTTGTTTCAGTTATGAACCTTATGGCGTTTACAGCTCTTACTTCCGTATTTATTTCAGTTATACTATTATTACAGTGTTATTATTATTTAGTGCTCATAGCAGGTACCAGTCATGGGTTAGTTGGTGGTCCTTCAGGGTTGCTAGCACCGTGTGGCGTTCGGGGTATAGACTCAGGGTTACAAACTTGGTATCCAAGCCTAAGGTTCAATAGAGTCCAAGAAATTCTGAAAGTCATATCAAGTAGAGTCTTGTGCAGTATGTAGCGCACCATACTTATGGATAGGAGGCTGGGAGATGTTTTTAGAAAAAGTTTCCCTTTTTTTAGTATTCGTCGTGTGAGTGAGCATACTCTCAAATTAAAATCTCAGTCTAATTCTTTGTCCCTTTCGTTTACAGAACATGCCTCACAAGAAGAATGGAAGAAGAATAGGAAATCAGCCAGTCCATCAGCCTATCCAGGTAGATCCTCTGAACGTGCATGTCTCCCATGCTAAATTCAAGGTTATATTTACTACTTTAGCCAATTTAGTTGCAGCCCAGAATGAACGTCCAACTGTCGTTATGGCCAACCCAGTGTCCAATACTATTGCAGCTAGGATTCGGTACTTCACCCGAATGAATCCTCCTTCATTTACTAGGTCTAAGTCAGATGAGAACCCACAGGAGTTCCTTGATCAGGTGCAGAAGGTCGCATATATTATGGGGGTAAAAGCTAGTGAGAGTGCTGAGTTGGCCGCATATTAGCTGTAGGATGTGGCTCACTCATGGTTCAAGCAGTAAAAGGCAGAGAGGGCCGATGATGCAGGGCTCGTTGAATGGAAGGAGTTTGCCACTATTTTTTTTGGATAGGTTCTTCCTAATGGAGTTGAGGCAAGCGAAGGTGTTGGAGTTTATTAATTCAAAGCAGGGCAATATGATGGTGAAAGAGTATTCTCTCAAGTTTACTCAATTAGCCAGATACACTCCTTATGTGGTGGCAGATGGCAGATCTAAGATGAGTAAGTTTGTGTCGAGTGTGTCTAACAGTGTAGTCAAGATGTGTAGGACCGCAATGCTGATTAAGGAGATGGATATATCTAGGTTCATGGTTCATGGTTAGCAGATAGAAGAGGCTAAGAATAGGGAGAAAGAGAGAGAGAATAAAAGAGTGAGAACAGGTAGCTTCAACTTCGCTCAGCCTAAGGGAGGGAATTGCTCTCAATTCTGCCCGGAATCCTTAGTTCTAGCTCTGTCCTTAGCCAGTGCTCCTGCACCTAAATTTAGAGATGGCCCCAAAGATAGGGCTCCAGGCCCTAAACCTCAGGGTAGTGTTAGCAATGCCCGAATAAATCCTCTTTTCCAAAAATATGGCAGAAACCATCAGGGTATCTACAGAGCTGACAACGATATATGTTTTGGATGTGGCAAGCCAGGCCATAGGGCCAGAGATTGTTCTCAGTCAGGTTTCCAGGGTCAGTATAATCGTCTCCCAGCTCAGTCCAGTTGCCTGAATCAGTAGGGTGTGGCTTCCAGTGCCACCAGTAGGCAATGCCTAAACAGACTCTATGTACTTCAGTCTTGACAGGATCAGGAAAATTCTCCTGATTTTGTCACTGGTACATTACAAATTTATTATTTACATATTTATGATTTGCTAGATACAAGAGTTTCTCTGTCCTTTATAACTCCACATATAGGCGTTGACTTTGGAGTCAATCCCAAAATTTTAGTAGAGCCTTTCTTAGTTTCTACCCTAGTAGGTAAATATATCATAGCCCGGTGGGTATACAGGAACTGTCCGATTATAGTATCTCAGAAAGTTACTTCAGCAGACTTAGTAGAATTAGCGATGGCAGATTTTGATGTCATTCTCGGCATGGATTGGCTTCATTCGTGCTATGCTTCAATTGACTGCAGAAACTGAATTGCTCAATTTCAATTTTCGAATGAACCTATCCTGGAGTGGAGGGGTAGTACTTCGGCACTTAGGGGTCAACTTTTTTCCTACTTAGGGCAATGAGAATAATATCTAAGGGATGTGTCTACCATCTCGTTCAAGTCCAAGACTCTAGTTCAAAAACCCCTAATCTTGAATCAGTGTCAGTAGAATTCCCTGATGTGTTTCTCGAAGATCTTCCCGGAGTTCCTCCCGAAAGAGAAATTAACTTCTAACTTGACCTTCTTCTAGATACCCAGCCCATCTCTATTCCACTATATAGAATGGCTCCAGTAGAACTCAAAGAGTTAAAAGAACAATTGAAAGATATCTTAGATAAGGGATTCATCAGACCCAGCATATCCCCGTGGGGTGTACCAGTTCTATTCGTACATAAGAAAGACGATTCTCTCAGAATGTCCATTGACTACCGTTAGCTAAATAAAGTCACGGTCAAGAACAAGTATCCACTTACCAGAATCAATGACTTGTTTGACCAACTTCAAGGTACCAATTACTTTTCTAAGATAGACCTCAGATCAGGCTATCATCAACTCAGGGTCAGAGAATGTAACATTCTGAAGATAACTTTCAATACTTGGTATGGTCACTTTGAATTCTTAGTCATGTTATTTGGTCTTACCAATGCTCCAACAGCTTTTATGGACTTGATGAACCATGGGTTTAAGCAGTACTTGGATATGTTCATCTTAGTCTTCATAGATGACATTCTTGTCTACTCCACCGTGAGCATGATCACGCAGACCATCTCAAAATAGTATTGCAGACTCTCAGAAATCATCATTTGTTCGCTAAATTAAGTAAGTGCAAATTTTGGCTTAGGTTAGTAGCTTTCCTTAGCCATAGCATTTTCGGTGATGGCATTAGAGTTGATCCCCAAAAGACTGAAGTAGTGAGAAACTGACCCGGACCTATTTCTCCATTAGATATCAGGAGTTTCTTGGGCTTGGACGGCTATTACCGATGGTTTGTTGAGGGATTTTCATCTATTGCATCCCCTATGTCTAGATTGACTCAGATAAAAGTTAAATTCAAGTGGTTAGATTCTTATGAGAAGAGTTTTCAGGAGTTGAAGAATCGACTTACTACAGCACCAATTTTGACTTTACTAGATGGTTCAGAAAAATTTGTGGTATATTGTGATGCTTCCAGAGTTGGTTTGGGGTGTGTTTTGATGTAGAGAGGTAAGGTCATAGCTTATGCCTTTAGACAGCTCAAGCCCTATGAAAAGAACTGCCCCACTCATGATCTTGAGTTAGCAGCTTTAGTTTTTGCCTTAAAGATTTGGAAGCACTATTTGTATGGAGTGCACGTTGATATATTCACTGACCATAAGAACTTGTAGTATTTATTTTCTCAGAAAGACCTAAACCTGCGTCAAAGAAGATGGTTAGAGTTGTTGAAAGACTATGACATAAGTGTTCTGTATCATCCGAGCAAGGCCAATGTAGTGGTTGATGCTCTTAGTAGGATATCTATGGGTAATGTTTCTTACGTGGAAGATACTAAGAAGAAGTTAGTTCAGAAAGTCCATCAGCTTGTCTGACTAGGTGTCTGCTTAGTCGATTCAGCAGAAGGTAGTGTATGGGTGCAGAGTATTAGTTCATAGTCATCTCTGGTTTTCAAAGTAAAGGAAAAGCAGGATTGGGATCCCAGTCTAGTTAAGTTGAAAGAATCAGTCAGAGATCAGAAGGTAGAGGTTTTCTCTCAAGGGGGAGATAGTGTATTGCATTGCCAGGGTTGGATATGTGTGCTAGGCGTAGATGACTTGAGGAAGTGGATTCTTGCAGAAGTGCATGGTGCGCACTACTTGATTCATCCAGGGGCCACCAAGATGTACTGAGACTTATAGGAAGTCTATTGGTGGAGTGGGATGAAGAGGGATATTATAGAGTTTGTGGCTAAGCGCTCGACATGTAAACAGGTTAAGATCAAGCATCAGAAGCCTAGTGGGTTTATACAGGAGTTCAGTATTCCCAATTGGAAGTGGAAGGAGGTAAACATGGATTTTGTGGCGGGTTTGCCTCGTATTCATCGTCAACATAATTCGATTTGGGTCATTATATATAGGATAACCAAATTAGCTCATTTTTTACTTATCCATACCTCTTATTCAGCCGAGGATTATGCCAAGCTCTATGTTAGAGATTTGGTCAGATTGCATGAAGTTCCGTTATCCATCATCTCATATAGAGGTACACAGTTTATCTCTCACTTTTGGAAAACCTTCCAAAAGGGTCTTGGTACCCAAGTTTACCTTAGTACAGCTTTCCACCCTCAGATAAATGGTCAAGCAGAAAGGACCACTAAGACTTTGGAAGATATGTTAAGGGCATGTGATATTGACTTTAAGGGTAGTTGGGATGACCACTTTCCGTTAATCGAGTTCGCATATAACAACAGTTACCATTCAAGTATTCAGATGGCTCCATTTGAGGCGCTCTATGGGAGGAGATGTAGATCTCCTATTGGCTAGTTTAAAGTAGGTGGGGCCACAGTGGTAGGGCCTGACTTGGTATTTGATACCTTACAAAAGGTTCAGTTGATCAGGGAAAGGCTTAAGAAAGCTCAGAGCTGACAGAAATCGTATGCAGATATGCGAAAAAAAGATCTCGAATTTGAGATTGGTGACTATGTGTATTTGAAAATCTCTCCTATGAAGGGAGTAAAGAGGTTTGACAAGAAGGGAAAGCTTAGTCCTCGATATGTCTGTCCTTACTGAATTCTCAGCCATTTTGGAAAGGTAGCTTATGAGCTTGAGTTGTCTTCAGACTTAGCTTCAGTCCATCCAGTGTTTCATGTCTCCTTGCTAAAGAAATGCATGGGTGACCCAACAGTTGTAGTCCCTATAGAGGGTGTAGCTGTTCAGAACAGTCTTTTTTATGATGAGGTTCCAGTCAAAATCCTCGATTATCAGATTTGTAGACTGAGGTACAAAGAAGTCTCTCTAGTCAAAGTTCTTTGGCGGAATCAGTCCATTGAGGGAGCTAATTGGGAAGTAGAAGCAGATATGCTGACCAAGTATCCTCACCTCTTCTCCAAAAACTTAGACTTAGCTCAAGGTAACAGTTTTCCTTGAATTTACTTAGTTCCATATTCAGCTTTCCTTTATGAGTTAGATAGCAGTTCATTTGCATAGAATTCTAATATCATGCTTACCTTTACGAAACTGCTCAGTCATGTGTCATGTCCTTAAAATTCTGTCATGCTTCAGTTATGCATGCCCAGTACATAAGTTCAGTCTATCAGTATTTTCAGCTTAGCCAGTCTCATTCGTGAATAAATGTTCCCAAGGGGGAGATATTGTAAGACCCCACAAAATTCTAAGGTTACCTCAATCTGTTAAAGCTTGAAAAGAGGTCCCAAACTAAGAAATTTCAGCTAAGTATTTACACTTAGAATCTATTTTTAGCCTCATAAGTTGGCAATCCTATTTTCTGACCCTTATGACCTTAAAGTGTCAATTTTTTAGGTTGATTGATAATCAGGAATGTCAATAGGTGTCCCCAAACAAGTTTTGGATTTTTTGGACCTCGTTTGAATCAAGTTTAGGAGTTCAAACCAGTGGATCAACCCGATCTCGATGCGCCGCGTCGACTATCGCATCGATAAATGTTTTTTCCAGCTCCCAGTTTCAAATTCTAGTGAGCCGATGTAGACTCAACGCGGTGCGTCGGCCATAGCATCGATCCCATCGATGCGGTGCATTGGGAGCGTGTCACTAGATACTTTTTCAGTCATTAAAAGCCCACATTCTGAGGGGTAATTGGGTATTTTTCCACCTCTATTCTGCCCCAAAAACATGAGATTAAGCATTTCTTGGGCAAAAACATTCACTTTCTCTCAAATTGCTCTCAAGAATAAACCCTAGGGCCTTTGATTTCAAGATCAAACTTCAAGGACCCTTCATCGATCTTCACAAATTTGAATACCAAGGTATGTGAAGTGTTCATCCATGGGTTTCCTTCCACCCTTGGTGTTCAAGAAACTCTTTTAAACTACAAGTTAATTGATCTCATAGATTTTATGTTGGATTTGAATATAATTTTGACTATGTTGTTTAGTGGGTTTTCAATTCCATGATATATCACAAGTTTCATGAAAACTAGTTAGATGTAAATTGAATTATGTGAACTTCATGTTGAACTCTTGAATTGTAGGTGAATGTAGTATCCATGATAGTATTACATGTTAATTGATATGTGAAATTCCCATGCCTCCCAAGTGTTTGACAAAATACTTATATGAATTGACTAGTGCAAGCATGACATATTATTATGTGATTTCAATCATGCACAACCCCATGTATAGCTAGTGTTTGACAAAAATGTCTAAATGAATGCATTATTGGTAAACAAGTACTATTGTGCTTTTAAATTCATCTAGTGTTTTACTTTTTATGCTATCGAGTCCTAGGGGTATTGAATACCTAAAAATTTAGCTGCTTGCCTAGAGTTACAGTAGTTACATAACAGTCTCTGTAGCGTCACGATCAGTAGTACCTCAGTAATCAGTTCCAGTTCAGTATTCAGTCCAGAACTTAGTAGTGTTCAGTTCAAAACTTAACTTAGTAGTATTCAGCTCAGGACTCAGTAAACTCAGTCAGCTAACAGAACTTAGTATTACTCTATCAGTTAATGGAATCGAGTAAATTTAGTTCAGTTCAGATAGATAGCACGATCAGTAACAGTTCAGTCCGGCCTAGCATAGTTTAGAAATCAGTTCAGTGTCTATTCAGCTGGGAGTAGGATTAAGCACCGAGTGAACTCAAGGATGGGGACTCACCTGCCAGTAGAGGGAGTGATCCTTAGAAGCAGTCCTTGTATTCCAGAACTACGTAGCCAGCATAGGTTGAGACATCAACCTGCCAGTTGAGGGTTAATGGGGTTTTCTACCTGCTAGTTGAGAGTACCACTGTTCTCGTTCAACATACTTGCTAGATGAGGGTGACTCAACACTTATCTTTACCCATGGAACGGTAGTGACACCCTTTCAATTGGGGTTACAAATTGGACCCCAACTCAGTTACCTCATTTGGGGCATTTCGGTTAGATGATTATCTCCAATAGTTTCAGTTTCAGTCTCAGTATAGAACTCAGTCTAATTTTATAGAATCAGGACTGTTAGACACAGTAACACAACTCAGTATGGAACTCAACACAGTTCTGTTCTACAGAATTAGGACTGTCAAGAAATAGTCATTCAGTTATCAGTATTACAATATCAGTAAACTCAGATATCAGTTAATCAATATTCAAAATTCAGCATCCAGTATTGATATGATCTCAATTACAGTTTATGTATTTATGCATGTACTCTCATTCAGTTATATTCATGCTACCCAGTCAGTTATTTGTTCATGTATATGAATCCATGCATATCAGCCTACCTCACTTAGCCCAGTACATTCAAACTACTGACCAATAACTTTCTTTTATGCTATGATGTTTTATATCATAGGTTCAGACATATGGGCTCCCGACCGCACTTAGCAGCTGGCCTAGTGGTGAGTCCTCATAGTTCGACGACAAAGTTATTATATTATTTCAGTATTTCAGTATGCAGTTGTCGGAGTTAGTTGGGGGCTTGTCCCATCAACTCCAAATTCAGTTAGTTAGAGGCTTTCAGACTAGAGCATTTAAGACAGATATTTAGTATTCATATTTCAGTACTCAGTATTTGTTTCAGTTATGAACCTTATGGCGTTTACAGCCCTTACTTCCGCATTTATTTTAGTTATATTATTATTACAATGTTACTATTTTTCAGTGCTCAGCAGGTACCAATCATGGGTTAGCTGGTGATTCTTCGGGGTCGCTAGCACCGTGTAGCATTTGGGGTACAGACTCGGGGCATTACAATTTTTAATACGTTAAACCAACCACTGTGTGAGAAATAATGTTAGCATAACTAATACCAGCATTACTAATACTTTGTGTTAATAATGCAAGCATTACTAATACACCTTATTCAACATTATTCTTATACACTCTTCCAAACGACCCGTAAGAGTGTGTTTGGTATGAAGGAAAACATTTTATAGAAAATATTTTTCAATTTTCTTATGTTTGGTTGGTTTAAATGTTTTGAAAAATATTTTCCTAATCAACTTATTTACGTTAAATTTAAGGAAAATGACTTCCCTTCAAAATATAAGGAAAATATTTTTCAAAACTCTTTTTCAACCTCACTCTCAAGTTGATACAACTCTAAAAATCACCAACTCCTACCCTGATCCCCAATCCCTACCGACCCCATAAAAAAATATTTTAATTTTTTTTCTTACCGCATCCTCTACCCCCCCCCCCTTCCATTCCCCCTCTGATTTTTTTTTTTAAAAAACACTCTTCTTATCCCACCCCACCCAACCCTTACCCCTATCCCCCCCAAAGAAAGAAAAAAAATTAAATTTTTAAAATTTATTTTTTAAAAAAATTAAACTTTTTTCTTACCCCACCTTCACTCCCCGATCCCCCACCCCCACCCCAACCTTCCAAAAGAGATTAATTTATTTTTAAAAAAAACATTAAAAAATTTTCTTACCCACCTAGACCACTTATTCTGACCCCCTCTACTACCACCACCACCCATATACACGAAACTTACCTACCAGACCCCTTATCTTCGAAAAAAATGATTTAATTTTTTTAATTTAATTTTTGAAAAAAGTTTCAAAATCTTTTTCTTACCCCACCCTTCTTTCGCTATTCGTTCTTGTTATCTTTTGTTAAATATATAAAAATAATTCTAGAAAATATTTTTCTACATGCGTAACAAACAAAAAAATATAAGTAAGAAACAACTTATTTTCATAGAAAATGTTTTTCTCCTCCATACCGAACACATTCTAAAAAAAGAATTTTTTGGGCTCAAAAATTATTTTTCTAAAAAGTATTTTTTAAACTTTAGATAACACTTAAATGTATTTTCTAAAAAATATTTTTTCATTCACCAACCAAATACTATAAATTATTTTCACCTGCCAATCAAACATAAGAAAATAAGTAAGAAAACAACTTGTTTTTCATGAAAACATTTTCTAGGAAAATATTTTCTATAGAATACATTTTCCTTCATACCAAACATACCCTAACTTGCATGTGATATTAAGGGCATGTTTGGCCATGTGAGATGAAATCATGATATAAAATTATATGAGATGAAATTAAGGTTTTGTTTGGACATACAATTTGAGGTTTTTAAGTTGAATTTTTTTCTTATAACTAAATAATCTCATAAGTTGTGAAAACTATCAAAAATGCCTCAATTCTTTCTACAACCTTACCAAATAAATAAAGGTTCATAACAAAAGTATAATTCACTATTACAAAATTATTCTAGATAAATACAATATTATTTGATCAAATGATAAACTTGGTGAATAGTAAATGATAAAGTAGGAATTGATTAGAAATAATAATAAATTTCGTAGGCATTTGAATATGAAAATAAAAAAAATATAATTGGAGTCGAAGTTATGGTTGATGATATCTTTTTGAGAGATTTTCATAACTATACAGATGAGGTTGAAATTGCAAAATTTGGATTTGTTGAAATCTAAATTAAAACCTCTTCAATGGCGACTTTGAACTCTAAATCCTGGATTTTACATGGTATTAATGAGTGGCCTCTGGAGACTGGTCAGTCTCCACTTATTGATTCAGCCATTCATTTCCCTCCCTTAGGCTTTTCTTCTATATCAATCCCAAATCCCACTGTAGCTTTATAATAAAATTATGCTACCATAACCAATTCTAATGCAAAAAAAAAAAGATTCAAGCAAGAGGTAGCCCCAATTTCTATTAAAAAGTAGATTTTAAAGATGGTGTTTGTAATGCCCTGGAAATACACCTCGGTTGCCATATGATGCTTATGGTACCGAAAGACCACAAGCTAACCCATGAACTAGTACCTGCCGTGAGTACTGAATAATAATAACAAAATACACATGTGCAAAATAATTAAATACGCCTTAAGGTTTTAAATATGAAAGTAATACAACTGAAAACCCCAAAGTCTGAAATATAGACAAAATTATTAAAAATTTGACTGAAAAGACTAACAACTGACTGACTGTGTAAAATGTTTGAAAGCCTCAAAAACTGTCTGAAGAGAGAGATGATGGGATAGTCCCCAACTAACTCCAACTGTCTAACTTAAATAAAATACTAAAATAAACTGAAATAACAACCATATCCTCGATAGATGAGGACTCACCACTGTTGCTACTGTTGGAATGTCTAAGTACGATCGAGAACCTGAGCGTCCAAACCTATGATATTAAACATCATAGTGCAGAAATGAGTATACGATTAGTACTTTGAATGTATTGGCATGCTAGGTGAGGTTAGGCTAGTATGCATGGGTTTATGTGCATGAATAATAACTGACTGAATGAATACCATGAGGTAACTGAATATAAATGCAAGAAAACTGTGAAATCTGAGAATGCATGACCAAGCATATAGTATGATTCTGAAAAAGTATGTAAACTGAAATACTGATATACTAATAATTGAATAACTGGTAACTTTATCCTATGGTAAAGCAAACCTGAAACTAAACTTTGTACTGAATACTGGTCTGAGACTGTGAGAGCTATCATTTAATCGATATGCACCAATATAAGCTAATTGGGATAAAACCTATGACCTTAGTTGAAAGAGTGTCAGTACCGTACCGTAGGTACTAACAATAGCTGTGTGGATCCATTATGCTGATGTCCCAAAGAACCAGGGTGTCAAGCCTAAACTATTGGGTGACCCTTGAGAGAAAGTCAAGCCTAAACTGATGGGTGACTCCTCATTTCCTACTTTGGCTACATTGTTTTAGAATACAGGGACTGCTATTAATGACTCGGCCTAACTAACGGGGAAGACGTTATCCCTGCATTTACTCGGTGCTAAATCCTACTTCCAACTGAACTAACCCGGAATACTGAACTGATCTAAGTTTAACTGATTATGATAACTGACTGAATTGATAATGCTCATAATATATATGAAACTATTTTGAAGATACTGATACTAAGTAAACAACTAAGTTTTCGGATATTCATAATCCCTAGAACTCGATAGCAATAACAATAGAATCATACTACAACTTTGAGGATATCATAAGTAGTCATTGTTCAAAGTCTATTTATCTAGGATTTTCCTCAAACACATAAGGGTCATGAGTTAAAGCATGAGAATAGTTAAATCATGTAATAATCACATAAATTCAATATTAAAATATGGGTTTAGGATTTAACATGTGAGTATCACCATTCGAATGAATCAAAGACAACTTCAACTAAAACAATTTTTAAACGTGGTACATAATCAAAATTTACAAAATTTCATGGATAGAATTCAAATTAACATGTAAAAATCATAACTTTGAACTTGAAAATGGGTTCTTGGACTCCATGGGTGAAAAAGACCCATAGATGAACATCTAACATACCTCAAAAGCTTAAATATTAAAAGAGAATAACTTTTCTTGAAGGTTCTTGAATGGTGACTCTTGGATTTTTGTTCTTGGGAATGGAGGAGGGTTTCTTAAGAGCAATTTGGAGTGAAAGGGGCTAATAATGCCCTTTTGGGAGTTCCAATTTTGTGTTTTGGATGACTTGGGTTAGGGGAAAAGGACTGAACTGCCCTTGGCATCTTTTCCCCGTGTAAACGAACCTCATGGAGTGAACTCCAAAAAAGTGGAGTAGACCTCGTGATGCGACCCCCAGAAAGGTAGAGTAGACCTTGCGATGTGAGTCACAAAAAATGTCATAACTTTTTGTTCGGGTATCGAATTAAGGCAAAATTGGTATCGTTGGAAAGCTGACTCAGTTATCTACAATTTGGTTGGTCTTGAGCTGCAAAATTCTTTGTATATAAAAGTTATACACGTTCAAAGTAGACCCTTTTAGAATCGAATACCAAACTTTGGATGAATCAAAGGATCTTAACTCAACTTTGTTCTAAGTGATTCTTATGAACATTTTTCACCTCGAGATCACTTCACATACTAGGATAAAGATCATGACATATGTATTTAAAAGAAATTCATGGGATTAGAGTTAAAACACATAAGAATGATGCTTCAAAGTCAAGCCCAAAAATATGGCGTATTACATTATCTCCCCCTTGGAATCATTCGTCCTCAAATGAGACTGGTTAGACTAAGAGTACAAAGGCAACTGAGATTATATTCTAAACTTGCATGACTTGGAACATGACTGCATAACTGAGTCTGAGCATAATACATGAACTAAACTAATTTCATGAATACATGCAATGATATGAGAATGGTTATAAGGCTAAGATAGAAACGAGGGGGTCAACTTATGAGTAACCATTACCTTCAGCTGGATCTTGTTTCATAAAGAAAAGATGAGAGATTTAGTACATAAAAAACTCAAGGGTATTACAACATAACCCCTTTGGGATAGCTCGTCCCTCGAATGATACTGACTTGGCTGAAATACTAAGGAAAAACTGAGATGATGAACGAGACACTTCTGAACTGAATCATGACTTAATATCTGGAATTTGAAACTAATGCATGATGCATGAACTGAACTGAATTAACAATTTACATGGATGCAGATAAACTATCTCTTGGAATGGCCATACTCATGAAACTTTAGATAGTAAGACTAGGTTAAAAAATAGAAAATAATAGGAACTTGTTTGTCTAACTGCTAAACTGAACTGCTGGATATACGGACTAACTCATACTGAAAACTTATACTCAACTGGAGCATTTCTTCCATGCCCTTTTTAAGAAGTTCTAATAACATTAAAGAGTAGAGAATCTTGGGCATGGTCTGAATAAGATATCTGAAGAAGAAGTCGCAACAGGGCTAGAATTCTGTAACATAGAACATAGGCCTAGGAAACATAAGCTAGGATAGAATTCCTCTGCCTTAGAACATGCAACTGTTGTTTTCAAGCTTAGACATACTCCTCAAATACTCT
The DNA here is from genome assembly GCF_002878395.1 of Capsicum annuum. Taxonomy (NCBI): domain Eukaryota; kingdom Viridiplantae; phylum Streptophyta; class Magnoliopsida; order Solanales; family Solanaceae; genus Capsicum; species Capsicum annuum. The sequence goes on from NC_061119.1 coordinate 110,005,214, forward strand.
CTCAACTATACCTTCTACTTTACTACTGCACTTCTTCTGAGGATACTAAAGATATTCACATGAGCATTGATACCTCTACCTATTGAAATCTGAGCTGAACTAAATCCTCTTACTCTATTCAAGCCTACTCGAATCTACAAAATGTACACATAACAATGTAATACTAGTCTGAATCATGAATTTAATACACCCTGTATTTTCACAACTTCTTACCTCATGAATAATTATTACCACTTTAGCAGCTACATTCAACCTCTTACTAGACATTCACTCACGCACAATGCATTCATCCATACATATACAAATATGACATTTAAGCCTATCTTCCTAACCATATATGCCCTTCTAGAGAAATACCCATAAAAGCATTTTCCTCATGTTCTCCAAACGTCTATCTTTAACAACTTCCTTGCACTCCCCTAAGAAAACACATACACAAAATTTCAACTAACCATGATGTGACTGAAGGCGGGAAATTAAGGAGGCTGCAATAGAGCATGCGCCGCGGGCTCTACCGCGGGCACCCCTACCAGTGGATTGGGTCACGCGATCCGGGCTTATCCCGGTAGTACAACTATTTTGGAAGTCCAAACACACCCTTATGCTGGTCTGAAAATTCTAAAACTCACATGAGATGTACTATTGACCACCCGATCATGAATCAACTTAAAAATTAATGTTTCGATGTTGGGAAGGTCAAAAATAAAATTATCAAAGTTTGGGAGCTTTAGAAATGACTAAGTTCGAATACTTAGTGAATTTTTTTAAGTCTTGAACCCCTTTTAACATGTAATAATAAGCTAAAATGAGTTTTGTCAGCAAAAAACATTTGCTCTCTCCCATCTAGCAATTACTTATCACTACTATTATTTCATAAGGAGAGGTCACTGAAAGGTTAGGACATGAGCACCTGAAGTATGAAAGAATAACTTTGACACTCAATTGAGGCCTGCAGAATAGAGTATCAATGACATGAATTCATCAAAGAGGTCTGAACCAAGGACATACATGACATAAATCTGAATTTTGCTAATCCTTAAAAGTGTTGCATGGGTATTGGAACTGAACATACTGTAAAATATGAATACATGAGCCATGAGCTGCATGACCTGAGTTTGAAGTTTCTAAATTTGTGGAACATGGTTCTTACTACTGAGCAAACTGGAACTTTTTATACTAGTGACTAGAAGCGTACTTAATTCTTTATAATGTGCATGAACATAAACTATGATTATAGAACTGACATGTAAGGCATGAGTAGAGATCGTGATGACTGAGAAACCTTGCACTAAGATAAGAATGGGTTAGGCATCATCCTCTCCTACTGCTTTTCTACATAAACTGGCATCACTACTAGGCTCTGAGAGCTTGAATTGGTTATTTGTTGTAGTTTAATTATCCCACCCTTAGCTTAAAGCCATCATTCTTGGACTGGGAACTATTTAATCAACGTCTCTAAACTGAACTGCCACCACTTTACTCTAGAATCTGGGGTATAATAATATGCATAAATGATAAGCTCACCCTAAAAGACTACACCTGATAATGTAAAACCCACTACTAGTACTTTCTTCTGAGATACAACTCTTGGCTTTCTATAGCCCCCAACAATCACCATATAACAACTAAACCACTAATTAACTTAGAATTCCTAACTCTTTCTTCTATTAGCTCAATCCTCAAAGATGTAAACTTAGATTCTAACACTTAACATAGATATCCCCAAACCTTCAATAAACCATACTACTTTTATCATAGACTACAATTATTACTTCTCTAAACTTATATTTTCCCTACACCATGGGAATTACCATTATACCAACAACATATACTTTCAAATCAACAAACTTAAATTCTTTTTTTGCATATACTGTTCCAATCCTACTGATCACATTTCATACAACTAGCCCTATGAATGCAAAATCTACTAAATTCAAATAACACTATCCCTCTTTTTACCGATGCTAAACTTTTGGGTTCATACTTCTAACTCTAGGTCATATGCTATTATAGGATTCTGAGGAGGGATCTAAAAACACATCTGACTTTGGCTAAATACATGATTTTCATGAAACATGAATGAAATCTTTCATACTTTGGAACATAAAGGCATTGATGAGATACTTTCAAGCCTTCATATAATCCCATAATTGTCTGTAGGAACTATTTGAGACAATATCTATCTATAAGGATTTAAGCTTGATTGTCTCTATTACCTTGAAAATAAGGCAGGGCTGGCATGAATAGAGAAAGATGAGAATCTGTATAAATTTCTTAAAGGACCTTTCTATAACACGATCTGAGATATGAAAGAAGAGAAACTTTATCTAAAACATCTTGTAGCCTCTTGTCGATAAGTGTGGCATGCTTCACACACATGTAAAAGACTTTACTCAACGCGACTTTCAAACACCCTAGGACACTTTAAAACCTTAGGCTCTAATACCAAGTTTGTAATGCCCCAAAAATACACCCTAGATGCCACACGGTCTCGAAAGACCATAAGCTAACCCATGAACTGGTACCTATTGTGAGCACTAAATAATAATAGCAAAATACACATCTGCAGAGTAACTGAATGCATATTAGGGTTTTAAATCTGAAAGTAATACAACTGAAAACCAAAAAGTTTGAAACATATGCAAAATTATTAAAAATCTGACTAAAAAGACCAATAACTGATTGACTGTCTAGAATGTCTGAAAGCCTCTAAAATTTTTTGAAAGAGAGTTGATGGGATAAGCCCCAACTAACTCCAACTATCTAACTAAAATAAAATACTAAAATAACAACCACGTCCTCAATAGATGAGGAATCACCACTATTGCTACTGCTGATACGCTAGAATATCTAAGTACGATTGGGAACCTGAGTGTCCACACCTATGATATTAAATATCATAGCGCAAGAAATGAGTATAAGATCAGTACTTTGAATATACTGGCATGTTAGATGAGGTTAGGCTAATGTGCATGGGTTTATGTGCATGAATAATAATTGACTGAATGAACAGCATGAGGCAACTGAATATATATGCAAGAAAACTATGAAATCTGAGAATGCATAACTAAGCATATAGTATGATTCTAAAATAGTCTATAAATTGAAATACTGATAACTGGTAACTGTATGCTATGGTCAAACAAACCTGAAACTAAACTCTGTACTGAATACTGGTCTAAGACTGTGGGAGTTATCATCTAACCAACATACCCCAATATAAGCTAATTTAGGTCTAACCTATGATCCTGGTTGGAAGGGTGTTAGTACCATGCCATGAGTACTAACAATGGAAATATGAATCCACTAAACCGATGTCCTAAAGGACCACGGTGTCAAGCCTAAATTGATGGGTGACCCCTGAGAGGAAGTTAAACTTAAGCTGATGGGTGACTCCTCATATCTTACGCTGGCTATATAGTTCTAGAATACCCTGACTATTACTAATGAATCTGCCACACTGATGGGGAAGACGTCATCCCTACATTCGCTCTGTGCTAAATCCCACTCCCAACTGAACTGACTCAGAATACTGAACTGATGTATGTTTAACTAATTATGATTACTAACTGAATTGATAATGCTCATAACATATATGAAACCATTTGAAATATACTGATACTAAGTAAATGGCTAAGTTTTTGGGTATTCATAACCCCCCAAACCCGGTAGAAATAACAATTAAACCAAACTACAACTTTGACAACATCATAAGTAATCATTGTTCAAAACCTACTCATCTAGGCTTTTTTCCTGCCCTTGGCCTATTTTTCTCGTATAAATGACCCTCGTGGGTCAACCTTCAGAAAGGTGGAGTAGAACTCATGATGCAAGCCTCACGACATGAGGATATCGCAACAACTTACTGCCTTTCACGAAAAAGTTCTTAACTTTTTGCTCGGGTGTCGGATTAAGGCGAAATTGGTATCGTTGGAAAGCTGAGTCAATTATCTATAATTTGGTAGGTATTTAGTTGCAAAAATATACGTATATAAAATGTTATATAAGTTCAAAGTAGAACCTTGTAGAATCAAATACCAAATTTTGGACCAATCAAAATATCTTAGCTCAACTTTGTTCTAAGTGATTCTTATGAAAAATTTTCACCTCGAGATCACTTCACATACTAGGATAAAGATAATAACATGTGTATTCAAAAAAATTCATGGGATTAGAGTTAACACACATAAGAATGATGCTTCAAAGTCTAGCCCAAAAATACAGGGTATTACAGTGTTCCTGTGGTTAAATGGACTGAACAAGAAGTGAATCAAATGAATAATTAGAAAACCTACGATATTATATTATGGGTAAGTTCTCCTATGGCTAGCCTGAGCTATTAGAATTAAGAGAATAGATACCTCTACAATGTGGTGTTAAGGGTGATTGCAAAGCTGGATTTTTGTGTAATAGGCATATTTTAATTAGATTGGAATTAATTGAAAACTTCATAAGTGTACTGTCTTAGAGTGATTATTATATTAATTCAAAAGATGGGAATTCATATCAAATACGTCCATTAATATATGATTCCAATTTTAAGCTTGAAGAAAAAACCACTTAAGTGATTGCATGGATATCCTTTCCTAATCTTCTGCCCACTTTTTTGTCAAGGAGTCTCTATTTTTATTCGCTTCTGCTATTGGCCAGTCCCTGCATTTAGATGTAGCCACAACCAATAAAATACACCCAAGTTGTGCTAAGGTGAAAGTTTAGTTAGATCTTTTAGCAAAAAGACATCAATATGTGATGATAAAAATTAAGAATAAAGTTACCAAAGAAGTGATGTTTATAAAAGTGAAGGTTAAATATGATATGATTCCAACCTGTTGTAAGAAGTGCAAACTACTAGGACATGAGGAGGAGAAGTGTAGAGTCCTTCACCCAGAGTTCAGGAAGGATATTTCAACAGAAGAAGGGGGAGAAATACCGGAAAATAGTGATCAACATCATCATACAAATCATTAGGGTAATCTGCAAGAGAAAAAATAGGGATATAATTAAAATGGGTGGAGATATAGAGAAGAAAATAGAAGGTGGCACCCAAACAGTAGAAATTTTGTCAAAAATAAGGATGCAAAATATATATTGAGTGATAATAATGATCAGGTTGCATAGAACAAAGAGGGAATTATCACAGTTAACCCTTTTGATATTTTAAATGATGAATCGCAAGAAGAAGAGGTAAAGGGTAAAGAAAAAGAGGGAGAAAAAGTCCCCAAAAATGACTGCAAAAAAATGGGTGCAGAGTACTTTTGAATCTAAGAAGAACAAGGTGGAAACACCTAAACAAAATCAAAAGACCAACTCTCCAATTAAGAAAAGTAGCAGTAAAAACTTTAGTCTATAAAATAAAGGCAAGGGTAGCATAAAATGGGTGATAAAGTTGAAGAAAAACCTAAATGTTGTCAGGAAGAGGTTCCACCAATTGAGAAGCATGGTACAACATTGATCTACCACAGTTCTATAAATATAGTCCCAGTAGCAGTATTAGCAGGAGATGATAAAGTGAAGGAGTAGTTCACTAAAATAGGTCAGTTAAAGGATTCACCAGGTGATAAAGATAAGGTTGATGCAAATCATACCTTATTATGCTCAGGATAAAAAAATATTGTGGAAATGGAACCAGTGTCATTACAGAAGAACCCAACAAAAATGCTGCATGCAATAGTCACACATCAAAATGGGAATAACTTGGAAAAATAAGTCAGTCAGATATTAATGTTATAACAGCAGGGGAAAATAAAGATAATGTGGAAATATTCATAAATAGGCAAGCAGGTATTTCCCTAAAAGCATAGAAAATTAGCACAAAAAGGGGAAAAAAATAAAACAATGATCAATTACCTAAAAGTGTGGTGATAAATAAATTGGGTAAATAATGAAGAAAGATATTTTTGGAACATAAGGTCTATAAATACTCAATGGGCCTTTAATAGGATCTGAATGCTTAATAGGCATCATAAATTCTTCTTAATAGCTCTTATGGATCCTTTTCAACATAGAGGACATATTCAAAGATTTAGAAGAAAATTGAATATGATAGTATTAAAGCAAATATTACTAGAAAGATTTGGTTCTCTTGAGGGATGATATTGATGTGGAAATTATAAGTGATTCTGATCAGAAAATTACCATTAAAATTTTTATTCCAGAGGATCAAGAACACATGTTGATTTCTATGATGTATGCTAAGTGCACAAAAACTAAAAGAATCTCTTTGTGGAATAACATATATAATCTGGCTATTATTAATTTAGCATTGTTGATAGAAAGAAATTTTAGTACTTTGCAGAATGAAGAAGAAAAAATTGGGGGTTTTCCAGTAATAGTACAAGAGGTGAAGAATTTTGCCTTTTGTGTAAATTCCTGTGAACTTGAAGAAATACCTTTCAAAGTGAACCCCTTTACTTGGTGAAATGAATGAGTAGGAGGTGATTGTGTTTTTAATAGATTAGACAGAATCTTTACTGATGCAAACTTACAGAGTTGGTTTTCTAGATTGGATATGGAACACTTGCCTAGAACTGGATCATATCATGCTTTTCTTTTTCTTACAATGCAAAAATGGTCACAACAAGCTGTTGAACCTTTTAAATTCCTTGCTTTTTAGGTAAAAGATTCCTTTTTATAGAAGTAGTAAGGAAATACTAAAGGATAGAGGAAGTTGGAAACAGTTTCTGGATCTTCTAATACAAGATGAAGAATATGAAAAAACACTGAGTAAATGAAGTAGAGACAGGTATGGTGACATTTTCCAGCAACTAGCTATTAGAGAAGAAATTATGCAGATTAAAGAAAAGCTTTTTAATGAACAACTAACTCAATAGAACAAAAGTCCGTTGCAATAGGCTCAAGTAGAGGTTAAAAGGTATCTTTACCGGGAAGAACAATTATGGAGACAAAAAGCTGGTATAACCTAGTTTAAGAATGGGAACAATAATACAAGATTCTTTTATAGCCTTGTGAAAGAAAGAAGAAAGAGATTAAAACTCAGTACGATTCAGATAGGTGCTAGCGACTGGGTAGAAGATAGAAATTTGATTGCTGATGAAGCAATTTAATATTTTCAAAATTAGTTTACACAGAAGGAAGAAGAGGCTAATTTTGGGTTGCTGAATCATATTCCAGAACTGGTGATTAAGAAAGATAATATGATGTTGAATGTAGTCTCTACCCTGGAAGAAGTTAGACAAGTAGTTTTCTCTATTAATGGATGTAGTACTGCTGGTCCAAATAGCTTCTCAGGTTTGTTTTATCAACAATGTTGGGACATTGAGGGAGAAGATGTATTAAAGATAGTGGAAAGTTTTTGTGAAAGTAATGTACTCCCTATAAGTATTACTCACACAAATCTACTTTTGATTCCTAAGAAGGAGATGATGGAAAGATTTTTCAGACCTTAGACCTATCGACCTTAGTAATTTAATTAATAAGGTTATTTATAGAGTGATTCATGATAGATTGGAAAGGTTACTTCCAAAACTAATCTTGAGCAATTAGTCAGGGTTTGTTAAGAGAGGATCTATTATTCATAATGTTCTATTGGCTCAGGATATAGTATCTAATATTAGGCTGATAGGTGAACCGTCTAATATGGTTTTGAAATTGGATATGTCTAAGGCATATGATAGGGTGTCTTGGTTATACTTGACTAAGGTTATGAGGAAATTGGGTCTTGTAGAAACTTTCATAGATATTATTTGGAGGTTAGTGTCTAACAAATGGCACTTTCTCATCACGAATGGGTAGTCGCAGGGTTTACTTCATTCAACTAGAGGCTTAAAGAAAGGTGATCCTCTTTCTCCTACTTTATTTATTCTAATAGCTGAAGTGTTGTCAAGGTTTCTAAATGCTCTATTTGAAGATGGGATGTGGGTTGCCTAAATAGAGTAGGAACCTAAATTATCTTTCATTTATAGATGATATAATAATCCTTAACTCTGTAGATAAATTATTACTTCACTTAGTGATGAAGGTTTTGAAAGAGTATCAAGAAATATTTGGGCAACTTATAAATGAAAGTAAAACTTCTTTTTACATGTATAAAAAAGTGGCAGTATCTTTGATGAATATAGTCAAAGATATAGTAGGGTTTACTCAGAGATAGTTTCCTTTTTAGTATCTGCGGTGTCCTATTACCCATGCTAGGAAAAAAAGAGAGAGCTATAATGTACTTATCAAGAAGGTGAAAAGAAGACTTTAAAACTAGAAAGGTAAATTACTTTCTTATGGGGAAAAATTGTTTTAATCACTAGTGTACGAGAGAGCATGCCTTTGTGTTTATTATTAGTTGTGGTGCCTCCTAAGTTCATTATATATGAACTTTATAAAATTTTTAACAGATTTTTATGGAGAACCAAAAATAAAGGTAATAGTAAGCATTGATTGTCTTGGGATATGATGTGTTTCCCAAAGGAAGAGGGAGCTGTGGGATTTAGGAACCTTTTTGACATATCTAAGGATGTGTTAGCTAAACTATGGCGAATATTTAGAACCCTCAAGTCTTTGTGGACTAACTACATGTGAAATAAGTACTATAAAAAACTTATACCAATAGTAGTCCAGTGGAAGGGTGGCTCTCAAATATGGAAGAAAATACTAGAGGAAGGGGATACAATTATGCAAGAAATTTGGTAGGAACCTACTGTAGGTTCATCCAATATATGGTTTGATAACCGGTCAAGATTGGGTGATTTGTATTATGCGGTTGATTTTGATTTTACTATCAATAAAGAAAAAAGTAACATTGATAAGCTGATGACAGGAGATAGATAGGATATCAGAAACCTGACAGAGTGTTACCCTTTGATATCACCCAATACATTATAAGCAACATAAGTATCTGTCAGAATACATCACCATGGGAGTTTCCCTGGTGGATGCCAACAATAAATATGAAGTTTTTAGTGACTAGTGCTTATCAATTATTTAGACAAAGGAAGGAATTAGAGGGTCAGTGGAAGCATATATGGAGTAAAGGGTGTACCAAACAAGATAAATTTCTTCCTTTGGAGGCTATGGAGATTTAAAATTCCTATGGATGACATATTGCAAAAATGTGTTATCAATTTGGTTTTTAGATGCAGGTGTTATATAACACCATATTTAGAAATTGTTCATCACTTGTTTATTTCCATCAATTTTGCAGCTAGGGTGTGGAACTACTACGCAGTAAGTGTAGGGGTGGAAGGATTATTTATACAATGTCACCAAGCTTTGTCAAAATAGCAGAGTACAAATTTTAGGGATAGAATTAAGTCTATTTCTTAAGATATTCTAGGTTTGATATATTAGCAGGGATGGAAAAAGAGCAACAAAATTAATCATGAAGGTTCTATGCCAATTCATATGATTATTTTTTAGATTGATGATAATTTACATCATTTGACCCTTGTAAAATATCCATGGTCAAAGGAGGTACCTAAGAGGTGGCCTCTATTAGCTGAAATTTTGTAGAATTACAGGATGAAAGTGAAAACAAAGGTGATCAAATAGAGTAAACCTACACAAGGATGGAACAAGTGCAATTCTGAAGGTACTTTAAAAGGGAATCCTGGTGTAAGTTCAATTGCATATTATATTTTAAATGAAGAGTGTGACCTAGTTTATGCTTCCTAGCAATAAGATAATACTAGCATTTATAAAGAAGCATTAGTCATGAAAGAAGGCTGCAACTATTGTGTAGAGCATCAAATGCTACCTCTAAATCTTGAAACTGGCTCATTTACATTGGCTAAAATGGTGGATGGGGAATGAAAATTTCCTTGGATCATAAAAGGAATTATAAGAAGAATAAGAAAACTGAAGAAGATAGGTTTGATCAGAGTGCAACACACATATAGGGAAGGAAATTCCCTGGTAGGTTTTTTTAGCTAATTGGTGTTTTAGTTTTGTAGGTACAGTCAGATTTAACACATTCATGAAATCACCCAAGAGAGCAAACGAAATTATAGTTCAAGATAAACAACAAATAAGTAAAATGAACTAGCTAACACCAGATTAATTCATAGTCTCTATGGTCTCATAAAATACTCCCAAGGTTATCAAGGCAAACATATATAGGAGGTTCAACTACAACACAAAACACATACACAAACACAGGTATTATATGAACAAGACATCAGTAAAATTGTAAGTTTGCTAGGTCTTGTAGAATTGTTTAAACTAATGCAAGGGTGGTAATAATCTCTAAGAGGTTCATTACTTTACAAAGGAATAATCTAAACTACAAACTAGTGACTTATAATTTCCACAGACAATTATATCTAAATATTAAAAGAACTAACATATCATTAAGTACTTGGAATTAAATTCCTCCAGATTTTATTACACAACACCTGGTGCGAGATTTTAGGTGACTTAAAGTGTAATCGTTCCAAAGCTACTTAAATCTCAATATTAGTTTAGATAGACAAAACCAATTTCTCAAGAATATGAAGTATATTTTTTAGCTGTATGCAAAAAGTAAAAGAAGGTGATATCCAGGATCTAAGATACATAAGAAACTTCTGCAGCAAGATCGATTAAGAGCTTGGTCAGGTCATAACTTCAACTATAAATCAAAATAAAAAATGAGTACTTAGCTCCTTAAAGATCTGGAAGTTTTGACCTTGAATGGCAAAAAATAACGTAAGAAGACACCATCACCATAGAAACAACAACTTCATTGGTTAGCTGAAGAAGATGAAACATTCTAGAAACTTTATCGCCTTTTCCAACTTTCCTAATATGATTAACATACTACTTTTATTTCTTTTTTATCATTTTGATCAGGTCGCTTTGGGATCTGTCTATTAATTTTATCTCATATTTTGAATTTTTAATAAAAGGAACATCATCCCATTTTCAATTAAAACAAGAAGTTGAATTAGAAAAAGTGAAAACAACTTGAGACTTGTTTTCACCTTTTTTCTAAATAGAACTTCAAGTTGTATTTGGATTTTTATTGTCAAACATCATTTTTTAATAAAATAAAAAGATGTTTAAAAAAAATCTCACAATCAAATAACGCTATATGTTGTTGAGAGTAATAATTAAATGAGAAACAAATGGTTTAAAGGTTGGTAAAAGTAATAATATGAACTATAAATTTTATTTACATATGAAATAAATAGTTGGTAAATATAAATGGTGGGGTTCATTTTATAAATCATAAACTTGTGGATTAATTTTGTGTTGAAAAATTCTCAAATAATGATTTGAAATTCCTAATTCATACTTTTTGGAGAATTTGAGATTTCATGTCATGATATGAAATCATGAGATGAAATCGCATGACCAAATGTTGATTTCATCTTATGATTTCTTATCATAGATATGAAATCTCATGTCCAAACACCTACTAAGCTTCAGTAGCTACACTTGAGGATAGTTTGGTAGAGTGTATTAGAACAAATAATATATTTATTAGGTGTGGTTCAAGTTAATCCTTTTTTGGTAGGAATTCGATCATATGTATAACTAATACATGTATTAGTTATACACCCTATTTTGTCTTATAGGATGTATAATTTGTTTTGTAAAAGATAAAGGACCCTATGGGCTAAGTTTTATTAAGCCCAAAAATATGTACAAATCTTGGTTAGCCCAAAAAAGAAAATTTGATCCAAAAAGCAAAGCTAATTAAAAAACAATAGGAAAGATGTATAACATAAAAAGCAGAAAGTGGAATTAGGAAATTTAGCTTTCAATATCATTTTATTTGCTCAACCATGCAGATCATGGATGACTCAATTTCCTCTATTATATAATTAGAAATGGAGTTGTAATGCTATCTTCATTCACTTTCTTCTTGAAGTCGTCACAATAACAAAGGAGAAATGAGTATTCCATGTCAAGATTGTGTAAGATGGTATATTTTTGTAATGATTCTCTAGGTCATTTACTCAATTTTTGTGCATTTCTAGAATTTTAAGCCTTCCCATATATGCTACTTGTCCTTTATGACTTGTCGAAACTGTCGATTTGATTATTGGGCAATTCATTTAGGTTTCAGGCTCATTTTTCTATTTTGGAGCTATTGTTGTTTAAGAAATTGGTCTTAGATAAAAACTCCTAGTAAATTGTCAATTCCCAAACTACACCTCCAATTGAAAAAAATTGGTCTTTATAAAGTGAAGCAACCCAACTCAGGTTGGGGTCGAACCCACAAGGACTATGTGGACTTGTCTCTCTAGTTTGCTGGAATCAACAAAAAGTACTGAAAGTAAATATGGGGTTTGTAGTAGTAATCTAAAACAAGTAACCAAACTCAAAAGCCTTGGTTATAAACAGTCAGAAACAAATACTAGACTTGTGTTCCCACGACTTCTAACTTAGTAGGCTTCTTCTGCTCAATCCAACTATCAAACTGATGCACATATAAAATATGGTACGTTAGGTATCACCAACCGCCTCTCAGCATCATTTGATGAATTTCACTTATCTCCTCCTGGTCTTAGAGCATCACCTTACTAACCCTTACTTTGGACCCAAGTTTTAACTATCTTCTCTCGATTTCAAGTTTATTAGATGTAAGTTAATCGTCTTAGGTAGATAATACAGGTAGGCTTTTTTGGAAATTAACCCCAAATCACTATTGTGATCTCTTTTTCCCAATCTCTACCTCCCTCTTAGATTCATAGTGAATACATGGTAGATCTTAACATTTGCAACCATTAAGAAAGCAATAGATTTGAATGAAACCATAATGTCTGCAGTAACAATTATCTAGAGCATTGAACACTTCCCCTACTTTGTTATTCAGCTAGGTGCCCACAGTTCTAGCTAAGGGAATTAGCCCCTCATGGTTGTAAAACAATCAAAGGAATTTATAATTGAAGACATTAAAACAATATTACATAATCAATGAATAAAACCGAAAGTTTTTAATTGAATAAATAACCAAAAGCAATACAAAGCAATCCCAAGATCAAAATTAAATCCTGGAATCAAATATTTGTTCATAAGTATATAGAGTGCATAAACTAACTAAAAAATGTCAAAAGGGCATTTTTAGAATACAAAGAAACCCTAGGAAACAATTGCTGAAGAAAAAAGGGAAAAATTGAGGTTGGTGGCCACTTACTAGGCCACCTATAAGCCGTAGGTGGCACCTACGGACCATAAGTGTTCCCACGTAGGTTCCCCCTTCCTATAAAAGCTCCTGAATTCTCTAGACTTGACTCTTCTACAATCTACTCTATCACCTATGGCACCCTCCATAACTGACAGGGTATTCTTTTTTGAACTTCTAAGTCTCTGGATCTCCAATTTCTAACACCTAATTTGGAACTAATGGACCGTAGGTAGAACATATAGGTCATAGATGCCCACTTCAATGGTCCAAAACTTCAAATTTCACTCCTTTCTTCCAGAATAGTCTAAAGACCTGATTTTCTGTCAAACGTAACAAAAGCCCGTCATATCTAACAAAACAACCTAAGTAAATTGCATATTTTAATTATTTAAATCATTGAAAGTTCTATGAAACCATAGTACATCAATACCCTCAACTTAGAATATTTGCATGTCCTCAGGCAGCGCAACAAAACAAAACAAAACAATGATGCTTAACTAGGAGAACTCTGAGCTATCTGAGAAAGTTAATCAACACTTTAAGCTCAAAACATTATCCCCTCTTATTTCAACAATTCAAAACCAACTATGCGTATACATAAAGCATAACAATGTGACACTAGGGAATCAATATATGGCATTATATTAGCAATAGGCAACCATGCATATATACAAGTTATACTACCCAGACAAGTGAGCAACTAACAATCCAATCCATGTGCCCTTACAATAAAGAAGTCCCATTCACTCATATGAAATAATGCATGTCAATGCAAGGACGATCAAGAGACATTCACACTCACAAGAGAAGTTCCACCAATACGCATCAAATACCATAGGCTTGCCCTTATTTTACCTTAGTTTTCAGACAGTTAAGTTAGGATCACTATAGGACTTTATTCAGTTTGTAATGTAAGCTTTAGGGATGGTATGGTACATATGGATATATTTAGTGACTAAGACTCATTGGCACTACACTTGCTTTGGAGTCCACTCAACAACCAATCTTCTTTTGATTCCACCCATATTTTTTCCTTTTTATTCTTTTAATGCACATTCAGGTTGGGTGTGATTTTATTTGTTCATTCATTTTCTTTTTTTCTTTTTCTTTTGCATATTTTTCTTTTCTTTTTTGTTCTTTTTCTTTTTCTACCACAACCAACCCTACCATTATTTTTCTTATCTTACATTTTTATACCCATTTCACATTACGTACACCCATGATTGCCATCCTTAACTTAGGCAATTTGCTTGAGTTGAGGTGCATAATATCCAAAGAGGAACTGGGCCAAAACAAGTTCATTGAAACACAAATGAGAAGGTGAAAGGTGCAACAAGAAAAATAGGCTATAAGGCTAAAAAATTGGGATTAAGGAATACTTATTCACACATAAAAAGGTATTTAGCTAAAAGTGGACTAATATAAAAGAAGGGCTATGATCCTTTCCTAACCAACTATTCTATAACCTAGGCAAGACTAACCAAGCAAGTTCATGATTTAAAACACAACGGGAACTACATAGTATCTCACACACATAACCCAAAGTCATATCACAGGCTACTACCTATCCGATTCATGCAATTATTATCAATGATTATCATGTCCTTAATTCTAATGCCATATCAAGATCCACAATGGTCACATATATATACAGTCACACAGTTCTAAAATAAATTTTTGAAGGGGTATTGATGTTCTGATTTTTTACGGAACGTTTTAGGCATTTTTCTTAGGATAATTATGTATTTTCAAGAAACAACTATTGTATTGAACATGGTATTTTAGTGCTTTCAGGATAAGGATTGAGTGTGAAGGGTAACTAGGTGAATTTGAGCAAAACAGAAGTAAAATGAGCAGCAATGGCTTAGGTGATGGACCGTCAACCTTGCGATGATCCATCGGTTTAAACCATCAACCAAAAGCAGAAGTCATAGACTCTAGACATCATACGCTGGTCCAGGTGATTGATCATTGGCCCTGCGATGGGCCGTCGATCTAAATCGTCATCATGATATAGAATACATCATCACTGGAAGTCCTGCGATGGTCTAGGCGATGGACCGTCGACCTTGCAATGGGCCATCGCACTACACATCACCAAAAGTATAACATAGAGTCACTGGACACCCAACAATAGTACAGGAAATGGAGTATAAGACCTGCGATGAACCGTCGACCAAAACATGGAGAA
This sequence comes from Capsicum annuum, assembly GCF_002878395.1. Taxonomy (NCBI): domain Eukaryota; kingdom Viridiplantae; phylum Streptophyta; class Magnoliopsida; order Solanales; family Solanaceae; genus Capsicum; species Capsicum annuum. The sequence continues at coordinate 110,020,465 of NC_061119.1, forward strand.
TCTGTGTTTGAATTTTAAAACCCCAGTTCTGGAATCATATAAATACCAAGTATTAGGGTTTATTCCATATCTTTTGTCTTCAGTTTCATACTTTCTCCTTTAGTGAGAGGTTTGTACTACTTGTCATTGGGATTTGAATCTAGAGATTGAGAGTTGATTATTAGTTTTCATATTCTCCATCAAAGGTTGAGAAAAATAATATTATGACTTTTGTAAGTAATCTTCTGAAGTTATTTATGAAAAATCTATGTAACTTTGATTTGTTATAATGAGATGAGTAGCTAAACTCCCATAACTAGGGTTATGGGAGCCTTGATGTAAAGAACTATTTTGGGGTTATGAATGGGTTTGATTTCTGACATCTATCAAAATTGCATGAATCTTTCTTCATCTTAATGACATCTCTTGCTTGCAAACTTGAGAAGTGAGCCATTGAACTCCACTTATCTGACAAGAAAGTAGATGTTGGGAAAATAGTGATTCACATGAACTCCATAGGTTTACCCTCTGGGTTAACGGGTTTATGCCTTAATAGGATCAACCCTCATGAGAGTGTTATTGAATAATGCATAAATTCTTTAAGTTTGAGAGAATTAAAGGGTGAAATACCCATTAGGTTAAGAAACACGTGGGTAATCCTTAGAATTCAATAATTCTTGCGATTGGATACATAAGTTAGAATTCATACACAAACTCACAACCTAAATTGTTTCAACATCTTGGTGAGCATAACTCTAGTTAATTAATTCTCCTTGAAATTATATCTATATTTAATCTCAGTAGCTGGAATTTTGTGTAACACAAATACAAAAGAACACAGTTAACATTTCCAAACCCCCTTTATTTTGGAACCTTAGATCAGCAGTCTAATAACAATCACAATACTTAGTGAACACTGTATTCCCTATGGGATTATACAACCAACCCAGTTGGGTTCTATAGTTGAAATCAACCACTTACTCTCTCATAAGAGAGGTGTAATTTGGGCTATCAAATTTTTACGCCGTTGTTGGGGAATACGATTGTCAATTAAGGTTGTTTTTATTAATTGACCTTTGGTCAAGTTCCTATATTTTACTTTTATTTGTTGTTTTTTTTTGTGTAGGGGAGTTGTTGTCAATGACATGTACACGAAGATCAGGTGCACCGTTATTACCAATACATCTGGAACCGCAACTTATTGGAAGAATGACAAAACCCCAAGATGCTGAGGGACTAGCCGCGTTGGCTAGAGCTCAACTAAATCAGCAGAATGATAGCCAACAGGCATGTCATCCTAATCTTAATGATAATGATTTGGGGGATTATGACTTGTTAGATCCTGCTAATCGAAGGCGTGTAGAGAATGTAGCTGTACCAGTGAACAGAAATGTGAATAGAAACCTTCCTTTCAGGGCGAGACCTGATCGTCAAGCTGTTCAATTTGATTTTAATAATGATGAAGATGGAATGGATGGATTTGGTGCCACTGGAGCTATTATTCCTCTACCTCTAGCACCAGGAGCAAAGTTTAATATTATAAGTACAATGATCCAGCTCCTTCATCTGAAGAGATTGTTTGGTTGACTCCCAGGAGATGATCCCAATATGAATTTAGTGAATTTTATCACTATTTACAAGTCCTTTGATTTATCTCTATCTTGAGAGGCAACATTATGGCTTAATAAGGTGATGTCTAATTCTATAACCAACTGGAGGCAATTAATAGAGGCTTTCCTAAAAAGATTTTTTTCACCTTCCAGAAAGGTATAGTTGAAGGATGAGATTAGCAACTTTAGGAAGCTTCAAACTGAAGCCCTTCATAAGACATGGGAGAGGTTCAAAAAGAAGCTAACGCAGTGTCTGAACTATAATATGATAGATATTCATCTGATAGAGACTCTTTATTAGGCTTTGAACTTTATTACGAAGCCAGTTGTTGATAATGCTGCAGGGGGATCATTTATGGATCTCACTTTTCAGGAGGCTTCAAAGATGCTTGATCGGATGACCAAACAAAGTAGAGCTTGGCATACTAGGGATTCTATGGTAGCTAGCCCTGCTGTGTCTATTGGCATGACTGTGGAACAATATAAGAAATAGAAAGAATGTGATCAAGACATGGCACACTTGAAGAAGCAGATGGATCTGTTGACTAGACATTTATTATATGCAAAGACTAAAAAAGTGAAAGCTGTTACAACCAAAGGTAGAGATGATTGTAATTCAGAAGAAGAGGCTAACTATTTGACTAATCAGGGGGGTTTTGAGGCAATAGCCAAGGAAATCAAGGTCGGAACTACTATGACAAGGTTGGTTACAAGGATAGGGAGCAAGGAAATTAAAAAGGTAAGAATGATAGAAGTGGGCTATATGTACCTCTTAGAAGCAGAGATAGTGCTGCAACTAGCTCAGGCAATATGTCCATGGAGGACATAATGGAGAAATTATTAAAGGAAGTTAAATCTACCAATTCTAGAGTGACTACCATGAAGAGCGATTTATCTTCTATGAGTCAGTTGGTAAACTCACACTCTACCTCTATCAAGAAGTTGGAGCAATAAATGAACCAGCTCTCAGTAGCATTGAATCAGAGGAAGACTGGAGCATTGCCAAGTGATACCATTTATAATTCACGAAATGATGGTTTTTACATGGCTATCACTACTAGAAGTGGTTAGGTATTGGCAGGCCCTCATATGGGTAAGCCTGTGGTTGATATTGTGCCAATGATATTGAAAAAATAGTAATTTATCATCTGGTGGAGTCTAGAAAATTAGATGAGGTCATTGACAACACACCATTCAGCAGTCAGAAAGTTGATGAGTTGGAAAAGAATAAGGGAAAAGAGGATGAAGTGGTGATTACCACTCTTCCAAAACCACCTCCTCCATTTCCTCATCGATTGAAGAAGAAGGCCGATGATATAAAGTTCAACAAATTCATGGCTATGCTAAAGCAGTTGATGATTAATCTACCACTAGTGGAGGCATTAGAGCAAATGCCTAGGTACGCAAAGTTTATGAAAGACCTCTTCACAAAGAAGCGGTCGGTTAGTTTTGAGCCAATGGACAATCTTTATCATTGTGGTGCTATTTCTATAAGGTCTCTGGTGCAAACAAAGGAAGATCCAGGAGAATTTACTATCCCATGTACTATTGGACCTTTTGACTTTGTAAAAGCTCTATGTGACTTGGGAGCTAGCATTAATCTGGTGTCACTAGCTGTTTACAAAAAAATTGGGTTTAGGAGACCCCACACCCACTAACATGCGACTTGTGATGGCAGATAGGTCAGTTAAATGGCTTATTGGTATTTTGTATGATGTGCTGGTAAAGGTTAATAGCTTCATATTTCCTATATATTTTATCATTCTAGATTGCGAGGTGGATTTCAAGGAGCCTATAATCTTGGGTCAACCTTTTCTTACAACCGAAAGTATGCTGATTGATTTGTGAGCTAATGAGCTCTTATTTAGGTTGAATGATGAAGTGGTGCAATTTAATACGTGCCAATCAATAAAGCAGCAGAAAGAAATATGTGTGTTTACTATTGTTGATGTCTATATTGAGAAGGAGCAGGAAGTACTGATTGAAGAGAAATTTGCTGTTGAAATATTGGCTGCTGTGTTGATGAAATTTGATCAGGATGGTATAGCGGATTATGAGGAGACTGTATGTGCATTAAATGGCATGGGGTCTTACTCATATACACCTAAGAAGTTGGACTTGGACTAAGAAAATCATCAAAGTCCACATGCTAATCCCTCTATAGAAGAGCCACCTATCCTGGAGCTGAAAGAGTTACCCAGTCATTTGAGGTATGTGTTCCTGGCAGTGGGAATACATTACCTATTATTGTTGCAGCTGACCTGTGTGAGTAGCAGATGGAAGCACTTATTTTGGTTCTTCAGATATACAAAAAAGCAATAGGCTGGACTATTGCTGACATTATTGGCATTCCCCCTAGCATCTACACTCATAAGATTCAACTTGAGGAAGAATGTACTCCTATCATTGAGCATCAATGCTAACTTAATCCATCGATGCAAGAGGTGGTTAAGAAGGAAATTATTAAGTGGCTAGATGTAGGAGTGGTTTATCCTATTTCAGACAGTAAATGGGTAAGCCAAGTTTAATATGTGCCCAAAAAAGAGGGCATAACTATAATTGCTAGTAAAAAGAATGAGTTGATTCCTCTCAGGCCTGTGAATAGTTGCAGAGTTTGCATGGAATACCATAAACTAAACTCATGGACTTTAAAAGACCACTTCCCAATGCTCTTCATGGATCAAATGCTTGATTGGTTAGTAGGAAGGGGGTGGTATTATTTATTGGATGAATATTCTGTCTACAATCAGATCTATATTGCTCCTAAAGATTAAGAGAAGACGACGTTCACATGCTCGTATGGAAATTTTGTATTCAAGAGGATACCGTTTGGGTTATGTAATGCACCCGCTACTTTCAAAAGGTGTATGATGTCTATTTTCTTAGATATGGTTGAGGATACCTTGGAGGTGTTCATGGATGATTTTTCTGTGGTTGGAGATTTATTTGAGCTGTGTCTGGAAAACTTGAGTAGGGCTTTGCAGAGGTGTGTGGAATTCAATCTTGTGCTTAATTGGGAGAAATACAATTTCTCAGTGAAGGAGGGCATTGTTCTCGGGCACAAAATTTCAGCAAAAGGGATAGAGTTCGATTGATCCAAAATAGAAGTTATTGAGAATCTACCACTTCCCATCTCAATGAAAGGGGTGCGTAGTTTCCTTGGATATGCTAGCTTTTACCGGATGTTTATAAAAGACTTCTCTAAAATTGCAAATCCACTTTGCAAAATTTTGGAGAAGGAAACTAAGTTCTTCTTTGATGCTAAATGTATTAAAGCATTTGAATGCCTTAAAAGAAATCTGGTTGAGGCCCCTATCATTGTTGCACCGGATAGGTTAAAACTATTTGAGATAATGTGTGATGCAAGCTGTGTTTCCCTTGGAGCTGTGTTAGGGCAAATGAAGTACAAAATATTTCATCCAATTTATTATGCCAGCAAAGCACCGAATGGAGCTAAAAAAACTACATCGTCACAGAGCAGGAACTTCTAGTAGTGGTGTCCGCTTTTGAGAAGTTTTGGGCATATTTGCTAGGTACCAAGGTAGTGGTACACATTGACCATACTGCCTTGAGTTACCTAATGGCGAAGAAGGACGCTAAACCAAGGTTGATCCAGTGGGTATTGCTACTTTAGGAATTTGACTTCAAGGTCAAGGATCGTAAGGGATGTGAGAATCAGGTGGCTGACAACTTATCCAGACTCGAAGGTAAGCAGGCAGTAAAAGACGATCTTGAGATTGGTGATTCCTTTTAAGATGAGAAAGTATTGGCTGCAGTGCTCGAAAAAGTACCTTGGTATGCTGAGAACCATATGGTAAGTGAGGTAATTCTAGAGAATCTTTCCTTCCATCAGAAGAAAAAGTTTCTCCATGATATGAAACACTATTTTTGGGATGAGCCATATTTTTTTCGGTGGTGTATGGATGGCATTATTAGAAGATGCATTCTAGAAGTGGAGATGTTGAGTGTACTGGAAGCAACTCATGCTTCCCCAGTTGGAAGTCATCATGCTGGTGATTGTACTACTAGAAAAGTACTTTAAAGCGGTTACTATTAGCACACTTTGTTTAAGGATGCTTACGAGTTCATAAAGAGATGCGACCGATTTCAAAGTCAAGGGTCTATCTCAAAGTTCCATGAGATGACAATGTCCAAGATGTTAGAGGTTAAACTGTTCGATGTATGGGGGATTGACTTTATAGAGCCCTTCGTGAGCTCATTTGGAATGAAGTACATACTAGTTTTTATTGACTACATTTCAAAATGGGTCAAGCTTATGGCTCTAGCAGATAATAAAGGGAAACAGGTCATTGCATTTTTGAGGAGAAATATCTTCTCTCGATTTAGGGTAACACGAACCATCATAAGTGATGGAGGATCACACTTTTTCAACAAGATATTCTGAGTTGCATTGGAAAAATATAGAGTTAAGTAGCATAAGGTAGCTACGCCATATCACCCACAAACAAGTGGGCAAGTGGAAATCTCCAATTGGGAAATCAAGGCAATCCTTGACAAGACTGTGAATGCAAGTAGGAAGGATTGGACTAGGAAGCTGGATGATGCATTATGGGCATATCGAACAACTTTCAAGACACTTATTGGCTTGTCGCCATACCTATTGATTTATGGCAAGGCATTCCATTTGCTAATTGAGCTAGAGCATAAAGTACTGTGGGCACTAAAGCATCTTAATTTGAACTAGAATGAGGCAGAAAATATGAGACTTGGGAAGCTTAATAAGATGGATGAGTTCCACCTCAGAGAACGAATGAAGAATTACCATGACCGCAGAATTGAAAAGAGAGAATTTCAGAAAGGTGACTTAGTGCTTCTATTTAACTCCAGATTCAAACTGTTCCCAGGTAAACTTAAGTCCAAGTGGTCAGGACCATTTAAATTTAGTCAAGTCTACTCATCTAGAGTAGTTGAACTTGAAAATGAAGATGGAAGTGTCTTCAAAGTCAATAACCAATGAGTTAAACTTTACATCGCTCCAAATGACTCGATAAAAAGTATTGCTACTTTCTATCTGGATGAAGTCTGAGTAATCTAGATAACTAAGTCATGCCGCGATGATAAATCAGGCACTAGTGGGAGGCAACCTATATTGTGTTGTTGTATAGCATTTATTTAAGTTATTTTGTTGTTTGTTTTGTTGATTTATGCAAGATGAAGGGTTTCCAAAAGTGTGCAGGTACAACGGTATAGGGAAAATAGAAGCTGAAGAAATTTTAGGTGGTCGATGGATCACCCAATGAACCAACGAGAGCTCGACGAACCATCATGATAAATCATCGCAACTATGCCCAGAAACCAAGAATCTGAAAAAGTCATGATGGGATTATTTGATGGACTGTCGCACCCTCAATGTACCATCATGTAAACCATCATAGATTTGCCCCAAGGTTAGTTCATTGGATAGTCATTACGGGATGTCCGATAGATCGTCGTAGCCTTGATGGACCATCGATTTAACCATCGCACGTAATCTTAGTTTTACAGGTCGTGTTAGATCAGTTTAAATAGACAAATTCTAATTCTTATCTGATCCAAATAGTTTTAAACTGATAATTTGAAGGGTTGAGTAACTCCCACCTATTCAATACACCTATGCCTTTTCATTCTCCCTTATAACTTCTCAACTTCCCTTTTTCCCTTTCTATTTAAATGCTACTTCCCCCTTATCATTTTCTCATCACAAGTCATAAGTTCATTTTACTAAATCAAATCTTCATTTGATTGTTCGAAGTGCATTGTGCAAGTCCAAGTGGTGATTCAGTACTATATCAAATAGGATTGAATTCTTATTTCCTTTTCTTCAACATGTTGAGAAATCAAATAAGTGAAAACAACCCGGCGCATAAAAGTCATTTATTTTTCAATTTTATTGGTATATTGTTGATGTTAGTTAAAGCCTAGCATATAATGTCCTGGGGGAAGTCTGAGTAACCCATGGACCAAGAATGGAAAGTTAGGTGATGTATTATCGATCAAAATATCATAAAAATCACTCTTACATGAGATGCACCCAAGGTGTTTGACAAAATATCGAAATGAGGTTGCTTGCATATGCCATTTACAGTCAACGATATATGCGGCGGACCATCGCATACTTGACGGACCATTATATTGGACCATCGTATATTCTACAGAAGTAGAGCTATTGGAATGACCCCGAAGGTTGGGGTCGACGGACCATCGCATACTCAACGGACCGTTGCCTTTAACCGTCACTGGTCATAAAAATTTCTTTTCTCTAGTTTAAAATTTTATATTGATAAATGCTATATTTATAGGTACCATGGCTCCTAAATTACCACAAATCATAGGCTGGGGTAGAGGCCAAGCAGCCAGGTCTGACGCACTAGCCCATAACACTTGGTGAAGTCGCCAAGTGGTTTCTTCATCCTTCTTGTCTGAAAAGGAGGTTGAAGATAATAGCAGCAACAACTCCAGCTCAACTCCAGTTGAGATGGGGGTTGAAACTTCTAACCCTATTCAAGAGAAGGCTCCCCAACAGGAGGATCCTAACTTAATATGATATAAGGATCCCCAAGTACGAGAAGCCATAAGATGGCAAGTGGTGGGTGCTTGAGATTTCTTCTACAAAGGCTGGCACCAATGGATAGGTTGCCAATTAAAAGAGCAATTTCTAAGGAGTATCAGATCATAAAAACAACCCTGCATGAGTATCCTGAACTCGAGCGGCGATTCATTGAGTTTGTGTTGTCTTGGATGAGGCAGCCACTTGGATCCTACCAACCTAACTTGGTTCGCGAGTTTTTAGCCAACTATTTAGAATTGCTGAAAAAGGATTGTCTCGCGGGTGCATCAGTTGCCGACATGAACAAGCTTGAGATAGTTCCTATCCGTGAAGTTGATATTGACATTTTAGAGCATACTTTGAATAGGTTGTTATTTAAGCCCGACTACCAGATACTGGGGGAAATTCCTGAGTTAGAGCATCAATTATTCACAAGGGCTACACAAAGGCCCTGGTTAGCAAGGATCCTTAAAGATAGAGGTGAGCTTGCATGGTTACACGTCCTCTATGAGCAAATATCAAAGAAATCCCTCAGCTTCATAGCCAAGTTCTGGTGGGCAATTGTGCGACTGAGGCTCATGCCCACTGGAGGCGATGATCGCTTGGAACTTACTAGATCTGTGATTGTGGATGCTTTGATTGAAAGGTTGATCATAGATTTTGGTCATATTATCTCTGATAAGTTATTTTTCCATGCTCACAAGAGTCAAACAGCGCTTTTATTTCCTTTCCTTATTACTAACTTGTGCAAGCATGTAAATGTCTCTTTGATTAATGGGATTGATAATGAGGTCCCTGCACAAACAGGACATTGAAAAGATGAGGGATAAATCATGGTTTGATATAAGAGTCAGTAGACCTCTAGCTCAGCAGAATCAGTTAGCTCCAGTTCCTAAATCATCAGAGGGTTTTGCAGGTATGCCATTGCCACTTTCTATGTATGTGCCTTATACTATGTCTGCAGGTTTAAATTCGATGCCTATGGGTAGGATTCCAAACTCTGCATCTATCCTACCTAAATATTCTGTGTACAGGATGAACCATAAAAACTTTGCAAAGACTACGGGCTATCAAAAAGGTTGAAAAGTAGATAGCCATATGGGGGAAAGATTTTAAACCCTTTGTTGAGAAGATTGTAGAGGAAGCATTGCACCCTTTCAAAAATATCCAATTGTGAATGGACAGCATGGAGGAGAGAATCAATAAGAAGCTGGATACAATATCCATCCCAGATTTTGCTAAAGTGATAGAGGAGGTTAGACAACTCTGGGTAGATGTAGACAAGATAAACCAACAGCCACAACAGACCATCTTTGATCCAGTCTAGATTTCTAGTGATGAGGACAAGGGTATGGTTGACTTATTTGGGCACCTAATCAAGGATAAGGGTAAGAAAGTAGCTGAACTAAATGAAAAGGCTGAGAAAGCAGCAAGGAAGGACGCCAAGAGAAATACGCTAAAAGCCATGTCACCTGAGCAGATTCTTAAGTATGATATAAGAAAGGCAAAAAAGAGGCCAAGGAGAGAAGAAGGAAAAAGTAGAAGATGAAGCAGTTGGAGTGTCTACCAATTTTGCCCCAGCTAGGAGGCAACCTGTAGATCCGGATAAATATATGGTACCTCCTGTTATAGAGGGAGAGATTGTGAGTATTCCCACCACCATGGAAGTTAACATAGCACTGGGTGAGGACACAACAACCTCACCGTACTTCACTAACGCCTCAGATTGAATAAGAGGCACTACAAGTATTTCCCCCTCCTTTATACTTAAAATTTTATGCATTTGAGGACAAAACATTATTTTTTTTGTGGGGGGTAGGATGTGATTATACCATGGGGGGTTGTGTTTCCGATATTCTTTTCTTGCCATGTGCTATCTAGGAGAATCAGCATATCTAGGTTGTTATTAAGGTGTTGCATTTTCATTTTCACTATGTTTATTTTCATGTTTTATTAGTGTTGAAATAAAAGTTCCATTCCCGCTAGCACCTTATTGTACATATGCGAATGATAACTGATGGTGGCAAAAGTGTGTTTTTCATTTTTTGTATAATTAATTCTTTGTACCAAGTGGCAAAGTGTTGTGCAACCATGTGTGACTCTGTTAATGGCATTAGAAGTTAGTAATGAAGCAAAGCATAGCTATGTGATCTGGATCCTGAGAATTAGTAGGATAAAAATTAACTCAGTGCCTGTATGGGTGAGTATTTGTATAGTTCTAACATAAGTGTTTACACCTAGGACTTGCCCGATTCATCAGATGTTGTAATATGTTTTGACTCAATAAGAGAGGATAGTAGGCCATCTTATGTTGTTAGTCCACTTAGCCAAATGATTGACCCACCAAAAACATTGTGTTCCATTGTCAACCCTTTTCAGTTGTGGTAGTATTTTTCTGTCCAAATAAGTTTGATTCACTCTCTAGAAGGTGTTAAGCATTTAGCTTTGGCCCTTGTCTAATTGTGGACATTGTGCACTTTAACTTAGGCAAATTGCCTAAGTTGAGGGTGGCTACTACTAGATTGTTGCAGCCTAGGAGGTTGAGTTGAAAGTAATTTTAGGGGTAGCATCCGACCTTGGTCAAGTTAGTAATCTAAATAGATATTGTGCACCTCAATCTTCTGCATCAGCAGTATAAGTTGAGGGTGGCTGATGTTGTGTTCTTAATAAAAAAAGTTTATGACAAGAGCACCGATGAATAACTATAAATGAATGAGAGGGTCCTTAATTTTGGTAAGTAGCTATCGAAAAGGGTAAAGAGACTGAAATTCTTGTACTTTAAGTCACTTAACCAAATAAATAACCTTTATCGAGACTAAAACCTCACCCTTAGCAAGTCCTACTTGATCTTAGCGAGTCAATTATAAGAGAACATTAGATGATAAGGGCAAGCTTATAGGTGTACAGTGTTGGCAACTTTTTTCTGAGAGTGAGAAGCTTAGTTTTATCCATGATTTAACTGTGTGATATGAGGTGGAATTCTTTGGCTATGAGGTCATATTGAGTTATATCTGTTCTATTTAGTTCTTTGAGGTGTTGTATCGGTAGCTATGAATATGCTAATTAGTAGTTAATGCCAATAGTGGATCCATGTGTGTTGAGATGGCATAACCAAATGGGTAGTGGAATGATTGTATGATTGTGTTGGTTTTACTGTGAAATCCCTATCATGATGTTGTTCATATATGTATCCTGGTGTTGAGTTGCTTGAGGACAAGTAATTGTCTTAAATTGTGGGTATTGATGTACCAGTTTTTGACGAAACATTTTAGGCCTTTTTCTTAGGATAATTATGTGTTTTCAAGCAGCCACTGTTGTATTTAACATGGTATTTTAGTGATTTCAGGATAAGGATTGAGTGTGAAGGGTAACTAGGAGAATCTAAGAAAAACAGAAGTAAAATGAGTAGCAACGGCTTAGGTGATAAACCGTTGAACTTGCGGCGATCCATCGGTTTAAACCGTTGACCAAAAGCAGAAGGCATAGACTCTGCACATTATACAACGGTCCAGGTGATGGATCATCGGCCCTGCGATGGGACTTTGGTCTAAATCGTCACCATGATACAAAATATATCATCACTGGAAGTCCTGCGAGGGTCCATATAATGGACCATCGACCTTGGAATAGGCCATCGCACTACCCATTGCCTAGAAGTAGAAAATGGAGTCACTGGACACCCAGCGATGGTGCAGGCGATGGACCGTCGAACCTGAGATGAACCATCTCTTGACCCATCGCCTAAAACATGAGAATCTGAGTTTGAATTTTAAAACCCTAGTTTTAGAATCCGTATCTTTTGTCTTCAGTTTCATACTTTATCCTCTAGTAAGAGGTTTGTACTACTTGGTATTAGGATTTAAATCTAGAGATTGAGAGTTGATTATTAGTTTTCATATTCTCCATCAAATATTGAGAAGAACAATATTGAGACTTTTTTAAGTAGTCTTCTGAAGTTATTTATGAACAATCAATATAACTTTGATTTCTTATATGGAGATGAGTAGCTAAACTCCCATAACTAGGGTTATGGGAGCTTTAATGTAGGGAACTATTTTGGGGTTTTGAATGGGTTTGATTTCTAACATCTATCAAAATTGCATGAATCTTTCTTCATCATAATGATATCTCTTGGTTGGAAACTTGAGAAGTGAGCCCTTGAACTCCACTTGTCTGACAAGAAAGTGGATGTTGGGAAAAAAGTGATTGACATAAACTTCATAGGTTTACCCTTTGGATTAATGGGTTGATGCTTAATAGGATCAACCTTCATGACAGTATTATTGAATAATTCATAAATCCTTTAAGTTCGAGAGAAGTAAAGGGTGAAATACTGATTAGGTTGAGAAACGCATGGGTAATCCTTAGAATTCAATAATTCTTGCGATTGGATACATATGTTAGAATTGAAACACAAGCTCGCAACCCTAATTGTTTGAACATCTTGGTGAGAATAACTCTAGTTAATTCATTCTCCTTGAAATTACATCTATATTTACTCTCAGTAGATGGACTTTCGTAAAACACAAATACAAAACATTTCCAAACCCCCTTTATTTCGGAACCTTAGATCAATAGTCCAATAATAATCATAATGCTTAGTGAACACTGTATTCCCTGTGGGATTTGACACCCAACCCAGTTAGGTTCTATATTTGACAGTGTCCGCTTACTCTCTTATAAGAGAGGTGTAATTTGGGTATATCAGGTATCACTTTTCTCAAAACTCAATAACAAAAACATGTCAACTACCCTAGATGCTAAAAATCTCCTAATTTCACAAAAACAAAACACAATACGAAACAAAACACAATATGACATAACATTAACCTAGGCATGCCGATTCTATGACCATACCATAGCTAATAGGAAAAGAAGCATGATAATAAAACCCTATGGTGGCTATGGTATATCCCAGTCACAACTAAAATACTATGCACTTTCCTCAATACAGATAAATAATGTTAAGCAAAGAAATAAGGACATACCTGGGATGCCCAGGTATCTGCATTATGATCATACCTGTGTGGGGGTATCTCCATTGATGAAGGAAGTGGTGGTTGTGGTGAACTACTAGAGGATGTGCCCATAACTATATCAGTATGCCTCTACCTAGTAATAAAGTCATTTTCCCTCAAATCATATGTAGACCATCTCAGGGCCTGATTATATGGTATATCGGGATCCTGAAACTCCACCTCTCTGCCTCTCTTGGTCCTAACTATAAGGACCCTCTCATCATCCTCCACGAACAAGTCAAAACATGTTGGTCCATATAGAGGTGCCAACTAAAAAACTGGAGGGATGGCTAGAATATTGCTCTTTATGAGAGAGCATATCTCTAACTGTAGTATGGCTACCTTCTCTCTAATCAGATCCAAATCGGGTGCCTCGATATCACTGAATTAGGTTGACACTCAACCCTTAAAATAATCCATATGGGTATGCACCTTAACTTAGAAATATAATATCTCAACTCTGTGTGCAGCCTATAATCTAGTCTCTACCGCCTGAAGTGTCATCTGGACCTAAGGTCGGATCTATCGATACAATGATACCACTTTGACCTCAACATTCTCTAGGAGGGTGATGGGAACACTTTCACTATCTACTAATCTCTGTAAAAACTCATGTGATACAAAAACCGTAACATATAGCTGCAACAATAGTGGAGGGGCAAGAGGGCACTACAGATGTCCCAACTATCTCCAAAGTGGAAGATGGGACTAAAATGGATGTGGCTGGGCTCCCTTTACCCTGTGTGATTATCTCGGGGGCCTCTCTATACTCCCCCCATCTCAAAATCCATACTCACACCAACATCTACTCCCTCTCTAGTAGTAGACTCTATAGGAACTGATGGGCTCTCCAACTGAGATGGAATCACTATTAGAGGTTTATAGGACCTCTGTTTAAGAATCGAGTTTGTTGTATCCTTGATCATATGAGTTCGTGCCAAGATCATTGCCTCTACTCTTGCATCAACACCAGGATTCTCTAGCATACTAGCCTTACCATATAAAAATTGTACCAGGCAAGGAAATAGCAGTGTGGTCATCTCTCTAAATGCTTTCTCATAAATATTATATCAGATGATGTTTTCAAATTCAATATCATAACCAGTCCCATTCTCAAAATTGTTGTTTTACCATCTCATTCAAGTACATTGTCTACTATAGTTGGATAGAAAATGATAACACACTAATAGACACCAAAACTTTACAGCAAAATTCAGCACCGCTTTCTTAATCATACCTTGCCCCTATACTTAAGGGGCATCCATACCAAGAGGTGAAATATAACTGGTGATCCATCTCACCAAACCTACCGTTTCACTCTTATGATCAGCCTCTCATATAGTGCATTTGTCACACGTTAATCTCAATCGATGATCACACTCTACTGCAGAGGTAGAAGCTGTATAATCTATGCTAGAAGGAACTTAGTTAATGGTTGCCACTGAAATATCAACCATGATTTCTCTCACCAACACCTACTCTAACTGGGGCTGCTCTATATGCCTACTACTTCTAGGTATAGTCAAAGATACTATGGCATGGTAGGAGGCATAAAACTCCCATACCAATTCCTGGAGTATGAATCCAGGGGTCTGGTCATCCACTCCAGCTGATACCTATCAAATACAGCCTATAACAATGATGCTCCAACCAACCAAGACAACTCAATCTATCTCTCTTTATAAATAAACCTCCTGGGCCAGCCCATCTCGATCACAAAACCATCTCTCTCATAAAGTATTCATAACCCTTCAATATATTATCTTGGGTTAACCTCATTAATAGGCTCTTCTCAGATATGAGTAGGGTCAAAAGTATGGGCTGGAGTCTCCTCATGAAATATCTATATTATACCCTCCTCAAACTGGGGTACTGCAGAAGATGGCTTAGGAACTGGTGCTACGGACTCATCCTCAGATCCCTCCTCAGACTGGGGCTCCTGTAAAGCTACTACTAGAAGTGACTCAAACTACACCTCCTTCTCCTCCTCCCCCTCTTTACCCTTTCCCTCATCAGACTAGGAAGAGTATGGAGGTGACATTCTAGCCTTCTTTATCCTCATCCTAGGAACTGGTGTACTAATTTATGGTTGAGCTCCAGGTTGAGTAGAAGTAGGTCGTCTGCCCCACTATGAATGGTCTACAAGTGGTACGTAGCTTTAATAATAGTCTCAGTTGTAGATTTTTTCTAGGCTTTCATCCATGGCTTCATCACTCTAGTGGGGGCAACTGGGTACTTCTCTACTAATCCACTACCCTTGGAAGAGTTGTCCATTCACCTCGAAGGTGCAGTTCCATGTGTACCTAAAAAAACCAAGTGTTAGTGTTAGAAAGATAGTGAGGGGCTGTAAACTTAAAGAAAAACTCAAAACTCATAAACGTTGAATATTCCCTCAATTTTACAACCCTGTAACTTATACTCAGTCCCAATAAGTCCAATATTTACACATAAATCAAGAACCAACTTTTCAATGTAAATTCAACATACAAGACTCTTGAGATTCCTCGACCTATTCAACTTTAACTTTCATTTAGGACATGATCATTAAGTTATAATTCAAGAACAATGCATCTATTTCCAACTTTAGGTTAATTCTAGGATCCCATACATAAGTTTGTTGATTGACACATATTTTACAAGCAATTAAACATACCAACTTACTTATTTGTAATTTAGCACAATATACTATTAATAGGAGCTAAGAAGTTTACCTTTTATTTCAAGAATCAAAATTAAAGACTAAAAAGATGAAGAACCCTAACCTTGATATGCTGAAGCATCCCAGGTTTGGACCCTTAGAAAATTTCCTATAATCCCGTTCTTCAAACTCAATCGACTCATAGCATGAGCTATATCCTAGGTTACGAGTGGTGAAGTCCTATCATAAGCTGGCCAGTGTTAGTTGGTGGGATGGTTTTGGTCACTGGAATGGATACGACTTAGGGGTGAGTGTTGTATGGTTGGGTATGAGTCATATAGGTGACTCGTAAGGTGGTCAGTATTTGATCCTCCTAATGTTCTTCCAGGTATATAGATTATGGGTATGGGTTGTATACTGAGGTTATAACTTAGGAGGATGAGTCGTATACTGGACAGTGCCTAATCCATGGTTGAGGCTTGATTACTGTAGTAATTCGTACCTTTTTTAGTTAAAATATGCCCCTAGAATGTTAAGGGATAGCTTCCAAAATGAAGAATAATTATTTCGTGTGGAATTTTCTAGATTTAGACCTCCCATTGTGTGGAAAATTTAATAAGCTTTCTAGCAATATAAGATTCTCCTAAATTCGATGATCGAGTGAGAAGTTAGGGCTATTTTAAGCTTCAGCCGTGAAACACCGTGATTTGGGTCCTTAGCACATCGCAAAGACGGTTTAAACGATAATTGTCAATTTCCAGTGAGCCTACGCGATTTTGGTGCATCGTGAAGAGGCCCAATTTCCCATTTAAAAATTTCCAGTGAGACCTCGCGATACTGGCACGTCGCGTCAGTGGTTAAAATGATAAACTAAAAGGGCTTCGTGATTGTGGTGCATCAGGGTCAAAGCCCAATTTTTGCTCGTCCTTTTCCAGTGAGCCACTGCAATAGTGGCGCGTTGTAGTGGCCACCCAGTTTGCAAATAGTTTATTTTTCTAGTTTCATTTCAAAGATTCAACGGGGTACTTTGGTCATTCTCCCAGCCCCTAATCCATCTTAAACAATGAATTAAACCCCTTCAAAGAACTTTACATCCACTTTTCATCAAATCACTCTCTAGCAAAACCCTAGTTCAACAAATTTTATCCCCAAGGAATACAAATTCCTCCATTAATTCTCCAAAGAAATTCAAGATTAAGAATCCCCATTTCAAGAAGGCTATAAATCATCTCCAACGTAATAATAGAGATCCAAGATTCAAGTTTTAGCATCTAGTTAATCAATTTAGGTATGTGAGGTTATGAACAAGGATACTCTTTTCATCCTTGCACCCAAAACTAATTTTAATTATGAATTTACTAAGCTTTTTATGATTTTCCAAGAAATTGAAGTTACTTTATACCCATTAATGTTATTTACTAGCTTATGAGATTTCCAATGATTTAGAAGTTGAATTACATGATTATGTTCATATTTTCATGCATATTGCAGAACTTTCCAGATTTTGAGTTGAATTATCAATGTTGACATTATTAAGCATGAACATTTTGATGTTTTAACATGAGATTGATACATGGGTTATTAAGCCCTAATTTAAGATTGCTATTTCAAGAATTATTGTGCTATAAGCACCCTATGATTAGATTCCTTTCAGATTAATGATAAAGATTTGACCTTTTGGTCTCAAAATAGATATGAAATCCACTTTACAGATTCATAATACAGATTTAGCTTTACAGATATACAGTTGGTTTTTTTTATTACATACCATTAGACTATTTTAAATGGATTTTCTTTAGAATGAGCATACAAATTTAATGGGAGTAGTATTTAGCATTGATATGGGTATGTTATTATGATTTCATACCCCAGAACTACATGCCAACATAGGATTTTGATTATTCCCACTTCTACGTGGATGACAGATATGTGATCACTTAAATAGGTTATATTCCTTGGAAAGAGTATGACTCCTTTCCCCAATGTGAGGATTCCTCCTTATTAGGATAAGAATGTCCGAATCCATAAATGCTCACATGGTTTATGTCGGTTAAGAGAACCTCCCTGCTAGCTAATAGAAAAGATTACTAGAAAAGCTTTTAGAAAAACAAATTGTAAAGGCTCATAAACTTACTCAGATATTATTCTACTTAAATTTTTAGATTAGAGAATTACAACTTTTAGTTTTAGACATAAAATGGTAAGCCTTTTTCACTTAGCCTATATGATTTGAGAATAGAGTAGAAATACAGATTTTAGAACTAAGTATTATGACTCACAAGATTTATATTATGTGCTGTACTTTTCATGATTTATGCTCTTTAGATTCCAAATTACTCAAGAAAATGTGAGTCATTTATATTTATCATGGTAATGCAATTTAGTTTTGATTATATTATGCCCCCAAGGTGTTTGATAAAATGCTCATAAAGATATGTTCATTGCATTGACTTATGTTAATGGAACTCTTGATTGTTTTCAGCTTATATATGAAACCTTAAATATTTTTCAATGGTTTAAAAAGGTTAATGGCTAATTGGTAATGCTTGTGGAGAACATGGTAGTCTCCCAAGAGGTTCAATATGGCTAATGATAGGGCACTTGAATATCCCCTTAATCTAAATGGTTTGGCTATGAATAATGCTTGCTAGTATGGTGGTATGACAATACCACTGGTTTATTAAATATCTATAGTTAATAAAAGGATAATTGGATTATTTGTACTTGGTTTTAATTGGACATTAATGGTGGGAAGTGTAAGCAAACTCGTGGAAGATGGCAGACCCAGGGGGATCAAAATCGAAAACTCATATTTGCCGATATAAGGGGTCTTTGATGGCCATGTACGAGTGTCATGTTTATATTGGAGGGATAAACTAGTCATCCTAGGAATATTTCTTGGTGGTACAGCTACATGTATTAGGACCTTTTTAGCAGGTAGAGCTGAACCTATATGGCCCGCAGGTGGTAGGATGGCTAAGCTAAACAACCAAGGTAAAGGTTTTAAATGGAATGCTAAACCCGATCCCTTTTTGTAGCACTTATATATATGTATGGTTATTTCCATTGAATTATTTTCACTTGGTTTTGATAACTGGCATTACTTTATTGTTACCCCGAGTTTCATGCTAGTATTCACCCACTAACCCATCTACTGGATGTTGTATACCCATGCTACGTAGGAACCAAACTTTTGACTCCTCTTTCATAGTACTTGATTTGGGGACAACTTATTGGACTACAGTGGTGAGCTTCTATCCTTTCGGAAGGCATCATTGTATGTTAGACATTCTTAGAATTTTTACTTCTTTTTCAGATATTGGTTCTGGCCATAGTAGGGGCAATGTCCCAACTGTATATTTGTATTCTTTTGGATAGAGGCTTTATGGTACTTCTGGGGGTTGGTATGGGCAGAACCGGTATTGGTGTTGGACTTGTCAATGGAATAAGCTAGGAGGCTAGCATCATCGAACATAATTTCTAACTATTTTATCATATTATATTTTGGGTTTGATTATTATATTATGCTTTGATATTTTATAAATGGTTTGGTATGGTATGGATGGATGGTTTGGTATGGTTAGGCTTAGTTGGGTTGGTTCTAGTTGTGACCTTATCTCATAGTCTTTATGAGAGCATTATTCTATCTTATTATATGCTTGAAATTTAGCTCATCCAAGGTTTTATAAGGTGGTTAGGTTGTATTAAGGGGGGGTCCCTGGTCCTAGTTAGACTTGGGATGCTCATTACATCAAGGCCCCAGTTAGGGTTGCATCAAGTCGGTATCAGAGCCTAAATTCACGGTCAGTTAGGAGTCCACCAAGCTATGTCAAGTAAAGTCTCTTTTAGGGTTGTGTAACGTGCCACACTCATAAGGGAGAGGCTGTAAGAAATTTTGGAATGTTTTACTTTCTTGGTATTCTTTCTTCAAGCTTGACTTCTCTATCCTGGAATCTCCTCTAATCCTTGTTTGTTTATTTTTTATATCATGCCACCTAGATCTAGAACACAAGGAAATTCTTTTTGTCCTATCTGGAATTGATGCTGAGGGAGAATGTTCTACTCTCGAGGTTCATCTTTGATATCATAGTCCTATTTTTTATTGTACTTTAGTTCCTCATATTCCTTCTACTGTTCCTCAAGTCTCTTAGGACAATGTAATGAATATAGAATTTTGTTAGTCTATGCATTCTATTGCCCAACTGGTTGCTGCTTAGGCTGATTAGGGTACGCCTAGCGTTGTGTCTGCTAAGGCCACTAGGCTTAGACAGCTTATAAAGGTGGGTCCTCAAACTTTTATGGGAGTGGAGGTAGAGGAAGACCCATATGGATTTCTTAATGAGATGGAGAAGATCTTTTAGGTAATAACGGCTACTAATATGGAAGGATTAAACTTTGTAGGTTATCAACTCAAAGGGGTTGCTTATCTATGGTATAAGGAGTGGGACAAAGATAAGGGTGATGTAGAGGATGGTTTATGGGGGGCCTGTTTTAATGCTTTCATAGATTGGTTCTTTCCTCAAGAGTTGAGGGAAGCTAAGATGGAGGATTTTGTGAACCTCAAGTAAGGGAGAATATCTGTGAAGGAGTATGCTTTGAAGTTCCATTAGTTATCGAGGTATGCTCCTGATTTGGTGGCTGATACAAGGTCGAGAATGAGAAAGTTCACTTCTAGGCTAAAAATAGATCTAATTCTATAGAATAAAACTATTTTGCTCATGAAGGATATAGATATGTCGAGGCTAACTGTTCATATGCAGCAGGTTGAGGATTAGAAAAGAAGGCAGGCAGAATATGGAGACAGGCTAGATAAGCATATCAGTTTTTTTGATCAGGGAAGTTCCCAATCTCAGGGTGGTCGAGATGGTAGGAAGTAGCTGAAAAATAAGTGGGGGAGTTCTGTTCGTTATTTACTGCCAGTTCTTCTTTCCCCCAGCAGTCGAGCGTCAGGCGTCATCATGGTGGTGATAATTCTCAGGTACAGGGAGCCCAGTCTCAGGAAAGTGGAGGTTAGTCTATTTCTTTATGTCCTTTTTGTCGATTTTGCGGTTGTCCTCAGTAGGGATTTTGTGAGGAGAGAAGGGATAAGTGCTTCAAGTGTAACGAAGTAGGCCATCGGCTTAGGGATTGTCCGTCTAACTAGGTTTCTATGGAGGTGGATAAGATTCTAGTGGCTTTATCTTCTGTTCTTACGCTCGATGGTGTGGAATATGCTTTTGTTACTTCTTCTAGTTCCAGTGATATTTTGAACTGGATGTATGCTTTGGCATCCCTTCAGGAATTTGAGGCATCACCTGATGTTGTTACTGGTATGTTGTAGCTTTTGTCCCGTGATGTATATTGTTTTATTGATCAGGTTCTACCCTTTCCTATGTGACTTCTTATATAGCTGGGTTTTATGGTTTTGATCCAGAGATTATTTTGGATCTATTTTCTATTTCTACCCAGTAGAAGATCCGGTCATTGCTGAACGGGTCTATAGGGGGTATGTGGTATGTGTAAGCCGTAGGCAAACTTTAGCGGATTTGTTTGAGTTGGGTATGGTAGATTTTGATGTAATCTTGGGCATGGTTAGTTACATTTTTGTTATGCAAATTTGGATTGTTGAACCCGTAGGGTCTTCTTTAGGTTCCCTGGTGAGCCAAAAATAGAAAGAAAAGGTTGTTTCTTAGCACCAAGGGGGAAGTTTATTTCTTATCTTAGAGCTCGAAAGTTAATCTCTAAGGGTTGTCTTTATCATTTGGTTCGGGTTTAAGATTCTAACTCAGAAGGTCCTTGATGTGTGAGCAGATGCTAACACATTTGAGGCTTTTAACTCTAAATAATTACGAAGTCTTAAGCAACTTTTGGTTGTTTTTGATCGTTTTCTTGTGATATTATAGTTGTAGCAAGGATGGGAGGAAAACATAGGAAAGATGAATAAAATAAGTAAAATTTGGTACAAGTGAGCTGATATGAGTCTGATGGTATTTCTTGCAAGCCGTCAGAGATGTGGTAAGCTACCAGAAAAAGGTGTTAGGAAGAACAGTGTAGAAGATTTGCTGGATGAAGGTGACGACATTCTCAATATGTCATCACAAGTGTGGTAAGCCGTCAAGTGGGATAGAACATGGTGAAATAAGCTGAAGGTCTAACGATGTTTGCTACAAGCCATCACTCCTATGGTAAGCCATCGGAGGACATTGTTAGAGTGAGGTAAATAGGTTAAGAAGGCACCAATTCTGATGGCATATCTGAGACGCCGTCAGAAGCCTGATGATTAACACCAATATGCCGTCACCTAAATTTGACCCCATATGTGATTTTGTTATTTTATTACCTTATCTAGGCTTTAGTATAAATATCATTTTTTAGGGTTTCATTCAGAACTTCAGAAGCAGCTTTTGACATCTTGTAACTTAGTAAAGGGGAGTTCACTTATTTTTGACTCTCTTAACTTAGAATTCAATTTTCCATCCTTTGATTTAGTTGTGGGAAATTTTTATTGTACTTGAAGGAGAAATAACTTTGAATTTCATCTTTTGTAAGTTCACTTGCTTTAAGTTATGAATTTAATCTTTGTTATCTCTTTCTATCTTATGAGAAACTAAAACCCCTAACTAGGGTTGTGGGATCTATGATTATTATTTTATTGATTTAATAGTTGGATTAGGATTTGAGTGATTGTGGGAACTTCTTGAAATTCTATTGTTTTAACTTGAATCTATTGGTTGCAAACATTAGGTTATGCCTTAGGTTTTATTTGCTTCTAACGGAGAAATAGACCAGAGGTCGTGAATTATCAATAGAGACTCGGAAGCTACCAACCTTCTGTTTAATGATTGATGCCGTAACTGGATCAATCTACCTGAGATAACATCCAGTTGGAAATAGTTATGTTATCTAAGTTCGAGAGAATTAGATAATAAATTGTCTAGTGAGGTCGAGAGATAAGTCAGATAGTATCATCGGCAAGGATAATCTGCTCTTCCCACATATTGCGAGAATCATGAACAGTTATTATTCAATGGAGATTAATAATCATAGTGATCACAACCGTAGTTCCTCTATATCATTTATTTAAAATATTGAAATCTAAGTGTTGAGTTCTTAAATAAGTTGAAACGTTGAAATTTGTTTGATTGATAAAACCCCGTATTTTGTCTTTTCTTATTATTTATTTGAATTTAACTCATAGTTGTAGTTTCAAACTAGTTTAATCGCCACTCACATTGTTCCCCGGTGGATTCAACCCCAACTCCAAAGTTGGGTTAATATATTGACGACGACCGCCTTGCACTTATTTGATGTGTAAGTTGAGCGTTATAAAAAATAGCACCGTTGCTAGGGAACAATTTGGTGTATTAAGTTAGTTTGGAATTTTAGCCTACATGCTTGAATTCAAACTTGTAAATATTTGTTTTTAGTTTTCTTTTATTTCTTGTTTTAGGTAGATTTTTATTCTAATACTTATTACTATGGCATCTTGGAATGAACATGAGTTTCGTGTTTGGAAATCTTATCTGGATAATCTATGTCCATATTGTGATGGACCCTATTTTTGAAAAGATTGTAGATATGCTTCCCGAAGAGAGATATGTGCACTATCTTCATCCTATCGAGAGTATAATTGTTCTTTATGTGGTGGTCAAGATGGACATTGGAGTGATTGCCCAAATGCCCCTTCCCCTATTGCGCTAATCCAGGTTCTAGTTCTTCTTATGAGTATGACAGGTCTTAT
Source organism: Capsicum annuum (assembly GCF_002878395.1). Classification (NCBI taxonomy): domain Eukaryota; kingdom Viridiplantae; phylum Streptophyta; class Magnoliopsida; order Solanales; family Solanaceae; genus Capsicum; species Capsicum annuum. The sequence goes on from NC_061119.1 coordinate 110,043,977, forward strand.
GGTCAAGAAAGAAAGAGCAAAGCACTGGAAAGAGTGACATTGAAGCTATGCTTCAACTAATATTGGATCGTATAAACATAATGAATGACACTATATGTGACATACTTTAATTCATTAGGGCATTTAATGAGGGAAGAAAAAGGATAGAAGAGATGGATATCGAGGTCAATCATCCAAAATACTTTTCTGCATTAGGTTTAGATGATATCTTGTCTGTGGAATTATTTAAAATAATGGAAGAATGTAACGATGAAGAGCAAGATTCCTATACTGATGATGAGCTTGATGTTGATCAACCCTTGGATATTTCCCAACCAACCGAGCCAACCATGAGGGACGATGCCAAGATTGAGGGAATGGTGCTAGAGGCAAAAGAAGAAGCCAAGTCAATATCTTATGAAGACTCTAGCCCAATTCAAAGTAAAAATATTGAGAAGATGAATAAAAGTGAGTGTGTAGAGGATAGTCTAAATTTTGAAGTAGGATTTGTTGGGCCACACTCGAAGCATTTTTCCACATTATGTTTAGATGATATCTTGTTTGTGGAATCATCTAAACTAGTGGAAGATTGAGAAGATGAGGAACAAGAATCCTATATTCTTTATTTTACACTTGATAAAAAACATAAAAGCACACCTCACTTTAAGGTCGAGTTGTTTACTATGCATCATTCATTACTCGACTTCTTAATCTTTGTAGCACCTCCCTATGAGCGAGGCAAAAAGATGGACTCTAAGTTGGGGGTGATATTCATATCCTCAAGGTGGAGGAAAAAGCTGAGTTAGGTCGTGCCGCGATGTTAAACTAGGCGCTTCGTGGGAGGTAACCCAAGGTAATTTGTTATTTGTAGTCGTATTATATGATTGACATCAGATCTTCGCACCCATGGTGCCACAGGTATGTTTCTAACTCTCCTATTTTTATTTGACATATTGGGAACAATGCATGATATTAAGTTGAGGGTGGGGCTACTTGTGGGTGTTGATGTCCTCCTAGGATTTTTGTTGCTGTGCCTCTTTTCCCCGGAGTGTTATTCCTACTAGAGACGGCATATTTAGGCGTACTGTGTTTGTTTTATGATGTGTTGTGGTTAACTAGAGAAAAATAAGTATCTAGAGTAGTTGACATATTTTTGTTGATTTTTGAGACTGATAAACACCACTTCATTGGTCTGTTTTATAACAGTGTGATATACATTTATGTGTGACCACTGTGCATTTTATTATGGCATTAGTACGAGTGACATGATATCCACTGCTAAACAATCAGAAGAACCGGATAGATAGTAGCTTGTAATGCACCTTTGTGCCATATGTGTGTGATATACTACTTAGTTTCCTTTGTGTGTTAAATCCAGAACTTGCCCGGTTAGTCTTACCTTGGTTGAAAGATAGGGGTTAGGAAAGGGTCATAGGACATTTTGATTTTTAAGTCACTTTTTGCCTAAATGACCTTCCCTGTATACATGATATCTCTTGATCCCTATTTTGAGCTAGAATTGACCATTTCTTTCTATAACACCTATTACCTTCCCATTTAGATCATAATGAACCTGTTTTGGCCCTGGTCCTCCTTGGAGACTGTGAACCTAGACTTAGGTAAACAACCTAAGTTGAGAGGGGCTATCATAGGGGTGCGTGATGTAAACAGAGTATGAAGAAAGGTAGAATAAAAGGAAAAGAATAAGTGAAAAAGAATAAAAAGATGGGTGGTATGGAAGAAGAATAAGAAAAGAAAAAGAATGAAAAAAAAAAACCACATCCATCCTGAATAATGTGTGATCAAGAAAAGGAGAAAAAGAAGAAAAAGGTTAATAAGTGAACCCCAAAAGTTAAGGTAGTGCCAAGGAGGCTTAGTCACTCTAAATGCCATTGAATATCATACCATCCCTTAGCCTACATTACAAGCCGAAGAAAAGACCTATAGTGATCCTAACTTACCGGTCTGGACACTTTGGTAATGAAAATAAGGGCAAGCATATGGTAGTTGACATGCATTGATTGGAATTTCTTTCTGAGAGTGAGTGTCTCTTTACCGTCCCTGCATTGACGTGCTTGAGTTCATATATGAGTGAGGATGGACTTCTTTGTTATAAGGGCACATCGGTTGCATTACTAGCTGTTAACTTATTTGGATAGTGTAATATTGGTACATGCATGGTTGTTATTGCTAAATTGATGCCATATCTTGATTCCTTTGGGTCACATTGTTAATCTTCATGGATATGCACAATTTGATTGAATGTGGAGAGTGGCATGAGTTTTGAGCTAAACTTGATAATCAACTGTGATAGGTATCTTATGTGTCTCTTGGTTAAGCATCGTAGTATGGTGTTTTATAGTTTCTTGAGGACAAGCAATTATTTTAAGTTGAGGGTGTTGATGTGTGAGCAGATGATAACACATTTGAGGCTTTTAACTCTAAATAATTGCTAAGTCTTAAGCAACTTTTGGTTGTTTTTGATCATTTTCTTGTGATATTGTAGTTGTAGCAAAGATGAGAGGAAAACATAGGAAATATGAACAAAATAAGTAAAATCTGGTACAAGTGAGCTGATATGAGTTAGATGGCATTTCTTACAAGCCGTCAGAGATATGGTAAGCTGCCACAAAAAGGTGCTAGGAAGAACAGTGAAGAAGAGTTGCTGGATGAAGGTGACGACATTCTCAATATGCCGTCATAAGTGTGGTAAGCCGTCAGAAGATGCTGTCAAGTGGGACAAAACATGGTGAAATAAGCTAAAGGTTTGACAATATTTGCTATATGCCGTTACTCCTCTGGTAAGCCGTCGGAGGACATCGTCAGAGTGAGGCAGAACAGGTTAAGAAAGCACGACTTCTGATAACATATCTAAGATGCCATCAGAAGCCTGATGATCAACACCAATATGCCGTCACTTAAATCCGAGCCCAGCTGTGATTTTGTTATTTTATTACCTTAATTAGGCTTTAGTATAAATAGCATCTTTTAGGGTTTCATTCACAACTTCGGAAGCAGCTTTTGACATCTTGTAACTTAGTAAAGGGGAGTTTACTTGGTTTTGACTCTCTTAACTTAGAATTCAATTTTCCATCCTTTGATTTAGTTATGGGAAATTCTTATTGTACTTGAAGGAGAAACAACTTTGAATTTCATCTTTTGTAAGTTCACTTGCTTTAAGTTATGAATTTAATCTTTGTTATCTCTGTAACTAAAACCCACAACTAGGGTTGTGGGAGCTATGATTATTATTTTACTGATAATAGTTGGATTAGGGTTTGATTGATTGTGGGAACTTCTTGAAATTCTGTTGTTTTAAGTTGAATCTATTGGTTGCAAACATTAGGTTATGCCTTAGTTTTTATTTGCTTCTAACGGAGAAATAGACTAGAGGTCGTGAATTATCAATAGGGACTCGAAAGCTACCAACCTTCTGTTTAATGATTGATGCCGTAACTGGATCAAGCTACCTGAGATAACATCCAGTTAGAAATAGATATGTTATCTAAGTTTGAGAGAATTAGATAATAAATTATCTGGTGAGGTCGAGATATAAGTCAGATAGTCTCATCGACAGGGATAATCTGCTGTTCCCACCTATCACGAGAATCATGAACAGTTATTATTCAATAGAGATTAATAGTCATAGTGACCACAACCCTAGGTCCTTTATATCATTGATTCGAAATATTGAAATCTAAGTTTTGAGTTCTAAAATAAGTTGAAACGTTAAAATTTGTTTGGTTGATAAAACCCCCTATTTTTTCTTTTTTTATTATTTATATGAATTTAACTTGTAGCTATAGTTTCAAACTAGTTTTATCGCCACTCACATTGTTACTCGTGGATTTGACCCCAACTCCGAAGTTGGGTAAATATATTGATGATGACCGCCTTGTACTTATTTGAGGTGTAAGTTGAGCGTTATCAGTCCTTTGCTGCATCCTATTTTGGATGACCTTCCAAGTGTTCCTATGGATAGGGAAATAGAGTTTGGTATTGATTTGCTTTCGGACACTCATCCAATTTTTATTCCTCCATATAGAATGGCTCCGACTGAGTTAAGGGAACTCAAGGAGCAAATTAAAGATCTTCTAGACAAAGGGTTTATTCATTCTAGTGTTTCTTCATGGGGTGTACCGGTGTTGTTCGTGCGCAAGAAGGATGGTTCCCTTCATATATGCATTGACTACAGAAAGTTGAATAAGGTAACGATTAAGAACAAATATCCCCTTCCTCTAATAGATGATCTGTTTAACCAGTTTCAAGGTGCCAAGTTTTTTTCTAAGATAAATCCTTGGTCTGGGTACCGTCATTTGAAGATTAGGGAGGTGGATATCCCTAATATGGCTTCTTTCACTTGGTATGGGCATTATGAGTTTTTGGTGATGTCATTTGGATTGACAAACTAGCAGTGTTTATGGATTTGATAAGAAGGGTATTTCGATAGTATTTATACCTTTTTGTCATTGTGTTTATTGATGATATTCTGGTGTATTCAAAAAGTGAGGTGGATCATGCTAATCACCTCCATGTAGTGTTGCAGACCTTAAAGAAACAATAGTTGTTTGCTAAGTTCTCTAAGTTTGAGTTTTGGTTGAATGTTGTGACTTTCTGGGGTCATATCATTTCTAGTGAAGGTATCATGGTGGATCCATAGAAGGTGGCTGTGGTGAAGAAGTGGCCTATACCTACGACTCCATCTAATATTCAGAGCTTCTTAGGTTTAGCTGGGTATTATAGGCGATTTATGGAGAGTTTTTCATTGATAGTCACTTTTTTGACTAAGTTAACTTAGAACAAGGTTAAGTTTTCTTGGTCGGATGTATGTGAGGGAAGTTTTGATAAGTTGAAGGATTAGTTGACTTCGGCTCCAGTTTTGACTTTACCAAAGGGCAATGATGGGTTTGTGGTTTATTGTGATGAATCTCGAGTGGGTCTTAGTTGTGTGTTGATGCAACATGGGAAGGTGATAGCTTATGCTTCCAGAAAGTTGAAGGTTCATGAGAGGAACTATCTTACTCATGATTAGGGGCTGTTGATCATTGTGTTTGCTTTGAAAATATGGCAACATTATTTGTATGGTTTTCACATCGATAACTTTTTTCATATCACAAGAGTTTTCAGTATGTGTTCTCGCATAAAGAGCTTAATCTTACGCAGAGGAGTTGGCTTGATCTTCTTAAAGACTATCATATGAGTCTTTACTACTACCCAAGTAAAGCTAACATGGTTGCTGATGCTCTTAGCAGGTTGTCCATGGGTAGTTTGGCTTATGTAGAAGAAGGAAAGAGAGAATTAGTTAAGGATATTCACCATTTAGAAAATCTTAGGGTTCATCTCTTGGACTCTAAGGAGGTTGGTGTGATGGTACAAGAAGTGGTTAGATCATATCTCGGTAAAGAGATTAAGGGGAAACACGTGTTGGATTCTTCCTTGATACAAATCAAGGGTAGCATTGGTGGGCAAAATGTGGTGGATTTTGAGATTAGTGGCGATGGTACTTTACGGTACCAAGGGAGGTTGTGTGTTCCTGATGTAGATGATTTATAGCAAAGGATCTTAGTTGAGGATTACGAGTCATGCTATATTGTTTATCCTGGTTCTACTAAGATGTACCATGATCTCAAGGAGATCTATTAGAGGAGTGGCATGAAGTGGTACGTGGTTGATTTTGTGTCCAAGTGCATAGTGTGTCAACAAGTTAAGATTGAGCACTTGAGGCCTGGTAGGTTGTATCAAGAGATTGTATTGCCTAAATAAAAGTGAGAGAAGATCAATATGGATTTCGTTATCGATCCATCTCAGTCTCGGAATCAATTTGATTTGATTTGATTTGGGTCATCGTGGATAGGATGACAAAGTCTGGGCATTTCTTGCCTGTGCGAACTAACTTTTTAGTGGAGGATTATGTGAAGCTTTATCTTCAAGAGATTTTGAAACTACATGGGGTTCTTGTTTTGATTATTTCCGATCGCGGTATGCAGTTTACGTCTCACTTCTGGCAGTCTTTCCAGAAAGGGTTGGGGACTAAGGTGATTCTAAGTACTATTTTCCATCTATAGTAGGATGGTAAGGCGGAGAGAACTATTTATACTTTGGAAGATATGCTTTGACCCTGTGTGATTGATTATGGTGGTAGTTGGGTTGAGCATCTATATTTGGTAGAGTTTGCTTACAATAATAGCTATCATAAGATTATTGGTATGACTTATTTTGAGGCATTGTATGGTAAGAGGTATAGATCTCCTATTGGTTGGCTTAAGCTCGGTGATGCTAGCTTTTTTGGTTTGGATTTGGTTCTTCAAGCTATGGAAAAGGTGAAGGTGATTCGGGATAGGATCAAAGCTGCCCAGAGTCATCAAAAGTCCTATGCAGATGTTAGGCTTAGAGACTTTGAGTTTGCAGTTAGGGATAAGGTTTTCCTTAAGGTGTCTCTTTTGAAGGGAGTAATGCGGTTTAGCAAAAAGGGAAAGCTCAGTCCTCGGTATGTTGGTCCTTATGAGATTTTGTAGAGATCAAGAAATTTTACGTATGAGTTGGAGTTTCCATATAGCTTAAGCTTGGTTCATCCGGTATTCTATGTTTCTATGTTGAGGAAGTGCGTTGGTGATCCGTCTTCGATTATTCCTTTAAAAGGGTTGGATATCTCAAATTCTCTATCTTATGAAGAGGTCCCGATTAAGATATTGGATAGGCAAGTTTGTCGATTGTGGACCAAGGATGTGTCTTTGGTTAAGGTTTTATAGTGGAACCACAAGGTAGAAGAGGCCATGTGGGAAGTGGAGGAGGACATGAAGTCCAAGTAAACGCTCTTGTTTTCTGCTCCTGATATTCATGCGAAAGGTATGTATTCTTGAACATATCTTTCTTTTCTGAGTTTGTTAAAGAAAATATTTACATCTTTGCCTCTTTGTTTTCAAACTTTGGTAAAGAGATGTTTGATAATGCAAATAACTCTATGTGTGGTTACCCCTACCTTATCCGTCATTCAGGGACAAATATTCCTAGTAGGGGAGACTGAAGCATCCTAGGTTTGGACCATTAGAAAATTTCCTAAAATCTCATTCTTCAAACCTAATACAACTCATGGTACGAGCCGTATGCTAGGGTACGAGTGGTGAAGTCCTATCATAAGTTAACCAGTGTTAGTTAGTGGGATGGTTTTGGTTACTAGAATGGATATGACTTAGGGGTGAGTATCATATGGTTGGGTACGAGTCGTATAGGTGACTCGTAAGGTAGTCAGTATTTGATCCTCCTAGTTTTACATTCTTCTAGGGATACGGATTAGGGTACAGGTCATATGCTGAGGTTACGACTTAGGTGGATGAGTCATATATTATGCAGTGTCAGATCCATGGTTGAGGCTTTGTTATGATCGGGTGGGTATCAATCGTAAGGGAGGTTACGACTCGTAAGGAGGTTAGTCGTGCCTTATGTCGGGGTTTTATGGGATTTAAGTGGTGGTATTCTGGACATTTCCCTACTTACCCTAATAAGGACCCATGACTTCTAATATAGGAGCTTATTTACCCTATTATTTTACTCTTAAACACTTAGAAACTCTTCCTAAACATATCAGAATTCTCTCAAGAGCTTTTGGGGAAAAGAGCTAGGGTTTCAACTAAAGGATTTCTTTGGGACTTGTCTTGGTGAATTATTTCCATCAATCTTCTTGTTTTAAGGAATAATTCTCTTCCCTAATTGCAATTTCAATTAAAGGCATGGTTACATGGTTGATTTCATGGTTTTTCTCTTGCATGATTATGGCTTCAACTATTGATTTGGGGTTTTTGATGTTAAATGCTTGGTTATGATTTCCTATGGTTTCAATTATGTTTCTATGCATTAACAGTAGTTTTTTACAATTGAATTGCATGGTAATTTTTAATGGTAATGGAATCTTGTCTTGGTTATATTATGCCCCCTAGGTGTTTGATAAAATGCTTATAAAGATATGTTCATTGCATTGACATATGTTAATGGAACTCTTGCTTGTTTTTAGCTTATACATAATTCCTAAATGTTTTTAATGGTTTAGAAAGGTTAATGGCTAATTGGTAGTTCTTATGGAGAACATGGTAGTCTCCCATGAAGTTTAATATGGCTAATGATAGGGCACTTGAATGTCCCCTTAATCTAAATGGTTTGGCTATGGATAATGCTTCCAAGTATGGAGGTATGATGATACCACTGGTTAATTAAATAGCCTTGGTTAATAAAAGAATAATTGAATTGTTTGGACTTGGTTTTAGTTGGGCATTAATGGCGGGAAATATAAGCTAAGCCATGGATTGTGGCGGTCCCAGGGGGGGATCAAAATCGGAAACTCATATTTGCCGATATGAGGGATCTTCGATAGTCACGTTTGAGTGTCACGTTTATATTGGAGGGATGTACTATTCATCCTAGGTATATTGCCTTCTTGTGCGGCTACATGCACTAGGACCCTTTTAGCAGGGGGAGCTGAACCCATATGGCCCGTGGGCGGTAGGACGGCTAAGCTACACAACCCAAGTATATGTTTTAAATGGCATGCTAAACCCTGTCTCATTTCCCAACACTTATATATATGTATGGTTGTTTGTATTGGATGTTTTTCACTTGGTTTTGATAATTGGCATTACTTTATCCTTACCCCAAGTTTTATGCTAGTATTCACCCACTAACCCACCTACTGGCTGCTGTATACCCACGTTATGAAGGTATCGATCGTTCGACTACTCCTTTATAGTACTTAATTTAGGGACAACTTATTGGACTGAAGTGGTGAGCTTCCATCATTTCGGAAGGTATCATTTTATGTTGGACATTCTTAGACTTTTTTTCTTCTTTTTGGATATTGGGTTTGGCCATGGTTGGGAGTATGTCCCAACCGGATATTTGTATTCTTTTGGATAGAGGCTTTGTGGTACTTTTAGGGGTTAGTATGGGAGGGATCGGTATTGGTGTTGGCCTTGGCATTAGAATAAGCTGGGAAGATGGTATCATCAGACATAATTTTTCATTGTTCCATCGTATTACATTTTGGGTTTGATTATCATATTATGTTTTTATATTTTCTAAATGGTTTGGTATGGTATGGATGGTTGGTTTGGTATGGTTAGGTTCGGTTGGGTTGGTCATAGTGTTGAACTTATCCAAGAGTCTTCATGAGAGCATTACGCTATCTTGTTATATGCTCGAAGTTTAGCTACTCCAAGGTTGTATAAGGTATTTGGGTTGGGTTAAAGGGGCTGTCCCAGATCCTGGTTGGATTTGTGATGCCCATTATGATAAGGCCCTGGTTTGGGATACATCATGCACAATACATGCAACCAATTAAAAGTAATGTTCTTGCCTTATATGGATTTAGGAGGAAGTTGGTAGGTTTGAATTTTAGAGGGAAGAAGAACTTTTGAAGTTAAATGGTGTTAGAAAGATGATTTAGGTGGCACCTATGATCCATAGGTGCCTGTCCGTAGATGTGCCTAATTTTTTGACCGTTTTCCTTGCTCTCAGTTCTTTGTATTCTGACATATATTGCAATTCTAATGAAGTCATTAGAGGTATTTACTACATCATAAGTAATTTGTTAGTTCAAGTCTAGAAAATCCCCAAATATCTTCAAAATTTCCTTTTAACATTCAAATCACAACCTACCTAGCCCGAGTGGGACTTATGACCTTTACGAGTTGGTCACAAAGTCTCTTTACCTGGAATATTCTGAATAAAGTAATGAATAACCAGGCCGTTCCTCATGCTACTATACTTACAAAAAAAGAAAAATAATTATGAAAACTAAAATAGTGGGTTGCCTCCCACCCAACACTTGATTTAACATCGCGACACGACGTGGCTAAGTTGGTTACGCAGACTTTACCAACAAGCCCATGGGTTGCCTCTCATGCAGCGTTTGATTTAACATCATGGAACGACGTTGGTACATTGATTACTCATAATTCATCAAGGTAGCTGTTGCAGCCCTAGGGAGTTGTACCACACAGTAAGGGGCCACGTCCCTCAAAATCAATCAGAAGCAAAGTACACAAAAATAACCAGAAAGTAAGAGACAGTGCATAAAGAGTAAAGGCATAAGACTTTTATGTGGAAACCCGAGAAGGGGAAAACCACGGCTTGCCCTCATAAGCACCAAATAAATCCACTATAATCAACCTCCTGATTGCAGTCTAGATTTCAGCCTACCTCTAGGCTCCTTTTGCTAGTAGAAACTCTACTATAAGCTCATCTTGGTAACTCTACCAAGGACCCTCTCTGCTGATTAGCTCTGATCAATCTCACACTTAGCCAATTCTACCTAAGCACTATCTACTCAAAGAGAAAAAGTCATTACTCTTATAACACGAGTAATTCATTTATAAATCAGAACTCACTTAAGAACTATTTCTATTTCAACACTCATAAAGCTAAGAACTTAAGTAGTGTTAAAATGGGGTTTTTGTTGTCTCTCTTCACTCTTTGTAATTGCAAAAAACCATTTGATGATGAGGCATCTCTTTTATTTTATAGTTGAGTGATGATTAGGGCTAAAAATTCATTGGACCAGCTGTCCTAATCATTACAAAATAGCACCTACAAGTTTGTTACACAAGAGGACAAAACTGTGCAGACAATGCATCCCAGCTGCACTATACCTTGCACATCCAGGAACCTAGTCCCTTTTTGTTAGATGCTCATCATCAAAACTACATATAATAATTTTCCCTTTTGATGATGAAAAACTAACCATACAATTTTGACCATCAATGCACATTCATTACATTTAATCAGTGTGATTACCACCTTAAGATGAATTTTTACCCTATCATCATGCTTCCTCCATTATCATGCAATACATGGACCTGATCCCTTATTGTCATTTGCAGGAAAACCCTATTATTTCTCCTCTCCGTTATCATGCACCTTCATTTAGTGTATTTGCACACTTCCCCTACACTTGCACACTTTTCCCTGTCAATATGACTCTCTTAAAATCTGCAACTCAATTCACCTGAATTCACCTTGTACCTCGTCCCTACTACATGAACTTAATATTCCTCCTTTTGGCATCATTGAAAAGTTAGAACAGTAAACCAATAGTAAAGATAGTACAAATTAGTTAACTCATGGCCACTGTGGCAACACTAACATGTAGACCAGCTTTAAAGTAAAGTAGACAAATAAAGATCACAAATAACGATTCATTCATGATTAATTAGGATAAGTACCAACACAGTAAGATAAAATAATCACCATAAAAATAACTGTCTTTAAGAGCCATAATAAGAATCAGGATATGAAACTAATGTAGGGTTGATAGGAAAATGAGGACAACAGAGCTCAAGTAGAGGGAGGATTGGGGGAAAAGGACTTAAGCAACATCTCCATTCTTGCATTTTCAGCAATGCGATCATCCAACAACTATTTGGTAACGTCCTTTACTTTAGCATTTTATCCTTGAACTTCAAAAGTTAGTCCTGCCACTTTTATCTTTAGTTTTGTATTTACATCTACAAGTTCTTCAGTGGCACCTGGTCCCGCAAAAGACAACTTCTAATTCTGCAATTTTAGTTATATTATTTCAGTATCCTTTGCTGCTAACACAATTCTCAATTACCCTAGAGTGATTGAATAATTGTTGAAGAAGTACGTGGCATTCCATGTTTCCCTTCCTTCTCATAGATTACATTCTTCATATGCTCTATTAATCTTATTAACTCAAACTTACTCAGACATTCGATCAAGAACTAGTCAAGACTGGAGGGACCTGTTCTCTTTTCTAACCTTAGTAGTAGGACCTTGTTGATGAAAGCATATACCAGCTGATACTTATTTTTAAGAGCTTCTTTTTACTACAGATGTTGATGTTTCTCCTATATTTGATGCATTGATCATGAGCTCAGTTGAGGGCTTTTGCTTCATAAGTTTTACCCACATATTCTAGGTACATCCAAGATCAACTGTCCTAACACCTATTATAGTTACATCCAAGATCTTGTCCCATGATTCTTCATCTAGATTGATAAGCTTTCCTTGCACCTGGGCATTCAGACTTAGCCTATTTTCTGAGAATTCTATGGTGTAATAAAATTCCATTACCTCATTTTCAAAAACCACTAGTGTTGTTTCGTCAAATAGATATAGCCATCCTTGGTGCCTAACATACACTACCAACTTCCATCATTCTAGGCTTCTCACATATCTTGGGATCAAAAGTTCTTACTGGCAGAACCTTTTACGTCATCAACATTTTATTCCTTTTTTAATTAGCCACATCCTTCATCTCTTTCATTGGTCTCATTTCTTGTCGCTTCTTTTTTAATTGCAATTTTTCTCTTCTTTTGACCAGGTCTCTAAGAGCCTTTCCTTTTCTTTACAGCTATATGTTTTTTCCTTATTCTAGCAAGGTTACCAAACTTTGAATTAGAGGCCCTAATGTGAAGTTTTCTATGGCTTTAGTTGCTGAAGGATCAAGGTATTCGATAAGGGCACATTTGATTTGAATTTTTGGAGTTTTATCTACTTCAAGATTCTTAGCTGGGTTTAAGGAAGTAGTAATGTTAGTCATTTGGTTTTGTGAGTGGAAGAGTGTGAGAGGGACCAGTTTGGTTTAGAGGAGGCAAGGAGTGATGAGTTGAGACTAAGAATAAGAAACAACCTAATTTGGAAATTTGAAGAGATAACCGTTGTCATAAAAAATGTTCTTTTTGAACTGACATGTCTGATTCTAATAAGAGCAACTCTTTATTTTGCAAAAGAATTGACACCTTTTATTTAGAGAAGGAAAAACATATAGATTTCTAGACAATATTTTATGAGTATTAAAACATACTATAGTGATACTAACCTGAGATAGATGAGACTAGGTCCCTCTTCTTTTTGAGTGAGTCTTCAAATTTGTGCAAGTAACATTTGTCCACTTTCAAAGTTCTTCCCATGGATATATATCTGGAAGGGTATGGTACTGAGTTAGACTAATATTTACCTACTTTATCAATGATACCTGTCTCCTTATCATTGCCAATTTTACGGAGAGACATTATTTCACTTATTATGTTAAGTCAGTATCACGCTTTAATCTTTACACAAACATGTTCTCAAAGCAGGTCTGGGGAACAGGTCCCCGACTTCACTTTATTCAAGATACTGAAGCTTCTCCTTCTGAGATGAATTTCCTAGGGACCAGGTCCTTGAGAAATAAGACTTATCTGTATCTTTCTTTGTTTTGCTCATCATTTTTAGCACCACTACAGATCCATAATTTTCTTGACTAATTAGGAACTATATGCTCCTCTTTCATTAATCCACTGAATTCCTTTTCAGTTCATTCTCCAAAAGATTTTCATAGAAGGTCATTCTGGGGCTTCCTTTTGAACACAAGCTACACCCCTCTTTTTGAACATCAACTTTCATAATCCAAGGACTAGGTCCTTGGGATCAACTTTTCATAATAAGACACCTTTACCTGAAGTGTCTTAACCCAAGTTCGACCTTCCATCATTGAGCTTTGAACCCTTTCAACCAATGAGCTATTCCTGACTGCAATCCCCTTCCCATTCCTGGAATCATGATCACAAGTTAGATTTGGAAAACCTCTTAAGTTTGAGTTCCCAGTAGGAGTATAATGGTGTGATCAAATTCTTATTAGCCTATCTAGGCAGTGATAGATTCTTCTTCACCTTTTTCAGAGACTTGAAGCCCTTAGAATGTGCATTCTCCTACTAAATATATTTAGTATTCCTTAATTTTGCCTTAATCTAGTGCTGACTTCTTTCTTTAGAATGTCAATCTCTTCCATAGTGAGGCACAAGAGTTTGTGCCCTTTGATTATATTATCATGAACAGCCTTTTCTTTAGACTCAAAATGTTGTCATTTTCCTTGTTAGCATGGACCTCTATCATCATTAACACCTTGGCTAGTCAAGTCATAAAGGATCAGTGAGGAAGTAGTCCACTTAAGACACTTGTTCAACTATTTTTTCAAGTAGAACAGGTCTCTCTCTAACTCTTCATTCCTGTGAAGTGCAGACATAGGGTGTTTTTGTGAAGTTTTAAATTTCTCCTCGAGATCAATCTAAAACCTTGAGGCTTTCTTCTTCCCTTTACCATCTATACTATTTACCTTCTTTAGATTTAGATTTTCAAATTTCATCTTTGTGAACAACTCTTTAATTTTAGTAATTTAGAGAGTTAAAGTAATCATCTCATGCTCTTAATTCTCTACTTTTTCTTCTTTTCTCAATAGTTAGTTCACATGCACAGTCTATCAGCACACTTGCAAGCCTTTTTTTTTAATCTTTCTACCAGCATAGTTATATTGATTTTCCTTTATATTAGAGAAAGTTACCTAATCTTTTTCTTCATCATCTATATTTGGCATGCAAATAAATAAAGAATCATAGATAACTGGACTATCTTCCACTGCTACCATAGACATATCTCCAGATTTCTTATCCTCATTTGATTCACTGAGAAATCTCCCCACGCTGCCAAATCTTACTTTACTGCATAATCAACTACAACCTTCCTTCTTGAATTGTTAGGGACCTATTCCCTACATGTGGTAGTCCTTGATGAAATGCTTAGGACTTCCATATTTGTGACACACTTCAACATTTCTCCTGTCCTTTAAAACTGACCACTCTTTTTCATGGCTCTAACAAACGTATTTGGCAAATAGGAAACATCAGTGACTTCATCATCAACTGGATCATATTTAAAAGCCTTCAATGCCAGGGTTTTTCTCTTTTTACTTCCTTCTTCTCCAACCCTTGTAGCTTCCTAAGCTCATGAGTTTTTTGATTTCCAATGAGTTCACCCATAGTGATGGTCTTTAGGTTCCTTGCTTCAGTTATTGCATCCACTTTGCTTTCCCAGGACATAGGAAGAACACCAAGAATTTTTCTCACTTGTTTGTATAGGAGAATTACTTCACCTAAGCAGTGAAGCTCATTTATGATAGATGTGAACCGTGTATGCATTTCTTGGGTTGTTTCTCCTTCTTTCATGGTGAGGGTTTCATACTGAGTAGTCAACATATCTAATTTTGAATCCTTCACATCAGTGGTGCCTTCATGAGAAGTTCTCAAGAAATCCCAGTTCTTTTTTGCATTTTCATAAGCTGATATCCTATTGTATTCATCAGGACCTATGCCACATACTAACAGCTTCTTGGCCTTTGTAATTTTTTTCAATTTTTTTCCTGTCTTCATCATTGTACTCTCTCCTACTTTTAAAAACTATTCTTGTAACCTCTCTTTCTTTGACTTCTTTAACAGTCACAGGAGGACTATCAAGAATTAAGTCCATCAGCTCACAATCCTCAACCATAATAAAGTCAAATATCTGGGTTTCCACAACCTATAATACTGCCCATTGAATCTGGGTGGTCTTGTGGTAGATTGTCCTTTGTATAGGTTTGGTAAAGCAACCATATTAACCAAAACATTCTAGGTGTGAATCTTTTAGAGTGACCTAGCTATGATACCAATTATTGAAACCCTTGGGAGTTGCCCCACATGGTGAGGGACGAGGTCCCTCAAAATCAATCACAAGCAAAGTACACAAAAATAACCAGGAAGTAAGAGACAACACAAATAGAGTAAAGACACAAGAGTTTTATATGGAAACCCAAGAAGGGAAAAACCACGGCTTGACCTTACAAGCACCAAAGAAATCCACTATAATCAACCTCCTAATTACAGTCTAGATTTCAGCCTACCTCTAGGATACTTTCGCTAGTAGCAACTCTACTAAAAGCTCATCTTGGTAACTCTATCAAGGACCCGCTCTACTGATTAATCAGTCTCACACTTAGGCAATATTACCGAAACATACTTGACTCAAAGAAAAAAAGTCATTAATTTTATAACACTAGTAATTCATTTACAAATCAGAACTTACTCAAGTACTATTTCTATTTAACCACTTATAAAGCTAAGAATTTGAGCGGTATTGAAATGAGTTTTTTCCTTCCTCTTGTCACTCTTTGTAATTGCAAAAAACCATTTGATGAAGAGGAGTCTTTTTCTTTTATTGCTAAGCAATGATTAGGTCTGAAAGATTATTGAACCAGCTATCCTAATCAGTACAAAATAGAACCTACAAGTTTGTTACACAAGAGGACAAAACTGTGCAGACAATGCGTACTAGCTGTACTATACCTTACACATCAAGGGACCTGATCCCTTGCAGTTAGCATTTCATCATCAAAATTACATATAGTAGTACCCAAAGGAGTAACCTTCAAGATCATCAACATAATGAATAACCAACACCACCATCATGTCGGTTAGCTTCTTCATAGTTCTTTAGATGGTTAATGTGACTTTTTCATTATTGACTCTAAAGATGAGCTCCCCTTCTCCATATCAAAAATAACTCTACTCATGGACATGAATGGTCTTCCCAATATAATGGGCATCTCGAAGTTAACCTCACAAACCATGACAAAGTCAGCAAGAAAAATAAAGTTATCAACTTTCACCAACATATCAAATGGTATGCCCACAGGTTTTTTTATTGTGTGGTCTGCCATCAACAATTGCATAGTAGTCGGTACTAGAGGGATCAAGCCCAATTTCTTGAATACAGCCAGTGACATCAAATTAATACTAGCTCCTAAGTCACATAATGCTTTGGAAAATCTGGATGTCCCTATAGTATATAGGATTATGAATGCTCCAGTATCACCTTTCTTCTGGGCAAAGACTTAGAAGTGACTGCACTGTAATGGTGCAATCAATAATGTCCTCAAATCTAGCTGCTCTTCTTCATCACCAATTCTTTCATAAACCTTGCATACCCAAGTATCTTCTCCAAATCCTTAAGGAGAGGGATGTTCAAACTCAAATCTTTTAGCATCTCAATAAATTTCTTGAATGTCTCTTTATTCTTATTATATTTCAATATTTGGGGAAAAGGTGGGGGTGTTCATGGAATTTTCTTTACTATAGGATCATCTACCTTGACCTTACCTTTATCCTCCTCAATACTAACTTTAATATTTGTCAGCTTGTTCGACTCCAAGATAGGTATCTAATCAACCATAGTACTATTATTTTTCGATACATCCACAGTAGGAGATGAGGGATAAATAGTAAACTTACCACTCTGAGTGGTAATAACGATACAATAACCATCATTTTGTGGACTTTGAACTATGTTACTGGGTAGGGTATCCAACTGCCTTTGATTCAAAGTAGTAGATATCTTCCCAAACTACTACTCTAACTGCTTGATTATAGTTACATGAGACTCAACCTTATGGGTCAGACCTGAGATATTAGCCTTAATCTCCTTAAGGTATGTTTACTTATTTTCTTGACCCTTAACAAGTTTAGACAATAATACCTCCATTTTCCATTCAGTATCACGACTGTCCAGTGGAACATACCTTTCACCCTTCTCCTTATAGTCATCTTTTCTTCTTCAGTCACTATCACACTCCCTACTGCAACCTCTGTACCTATCTCCATACTAGTTCCAACCTTGGTTTCCTTTCCCCTTGTCTTGAAAACCACTAATTTGTGATCAAGAGACATAGCCCCCTCTTCCAAGTTAGACTCATATGCTCTTGAGGCTGCACCCTATGAACCTAACACATTTACCTTCTTAAAATTCACTATTGCAAACTACTTCATCAGTAACCCAATAACATTCTTAGCTACGTAATCTCTTGTGCCATAGAATCATCACCCACTCGATGGTTGTCAGAAGCTGTAATAGTATAGGTGCCAACACCACTTTCTGCCTCCAGAGTATGCCACCCTCGGTTGTGAGAGAGATCTAGTCTGGAATATCATATGCAACTTTCCAGCATAAACGTATGAAAGCTCCTCTAGTTATTGTATTTTCCATGGCTCTGGAACTAATGTTCAGGGATCTATAGAATATCTCCAACTAGTTTGTCCCTAAAATATGATGATTGTGTACCATGCTTCACGTCTTTTTAAACCAGAACCATACCTCATACATCAACTCCAAATATAGCTTTCTGAAGTAATATATCTCATCTTTTAATGATAACATTCTAGATGGAGAAAATAAATAGTCTAAGAATTTCTTATGAAACTCTTGCCAAGTGGTAATCTATCCTCTAGGTAATTCCCCTAACACAAAAAACCTTCTCCAATAACCGATAAAGGGAAGAACATTAATATGAGTACCTCCTGATCTACCCCAGTCATGGTGTAAGAAGTGAAGATCCTAATAAAATTAGCAAGATACATAATTGCATCATTCGTAGCTAAATTCGCAAACACATATTTCAAATTTAAGAGCTAGATCATGACATTAGTTATGCCAAATTTAACACATGGTGGGTAAGTAGGAGGAATAATAGATTGTATTTTTGCCGGCTCAATATATCCCATATCCTCATCATATATTGGGATCACTTAAGCTTGAACACTTCAAACTCTACCTCTATTACTGTCAAGTGTTGCTCGATGATCACCTACTGGTCTTTGCCTAGCTAGCTCTTTCTCCTAAGCTACACACTAAACTTTAGCATCCCTTATCTTATTAGCAACTATATCTGCTAACAGCAGTTCCATTTGCTGATAAGCAATGTCCTAAACTCCTGTTGGAGAAGTTGGAGGCACAATATTAGGATCATCTCAAACCTCTTTAAGATGGACTGTACTTACTTATTCCATCATCATATGATTATGATATACCCCAGGCTTTGGCCCTTAAAATTTACTTGATCTTTGAGATCTCTGCCATTTTGAAGACTCATCATATGAGCCATATGGTGTGGTTATGAGTCTAGGGACCCAGTCGTAACCAAATAAGTGTGTAATTGGCCAGGATCTACTCTTAGAATGAGTGACTCGCTACGATTCGTAAGACCATATTATGAGTGGTAGGGTTGAGTCATATATTGTCCAGTATCTAATCCCTTTAGGTACTATCTTGGATATGACTAGACCATACTAGTCATATGGTTAGATCATGAGTGGGATCATGGATTCATAAGATTGATAGTGCTTGGGTGCCAAACCCACTATCTAGGATACAACTCATGACTACGAGTCATATGATTTGGTGATGACTCACTAGATTGACTTGTATCATAGAATGGCTTTTTACAGCTTTAAGATGGGGGAACTTTGGATATTTCCCGCATAAAAACTTGAAGGCCCCACATCCATATAAACTTTTTTGGCCATTCATTATATACTTTACAAGATTAAACATCCTCTTTACTCTCTCAAAATTCTCTCAAGCAAAATTGGCTAGGGATTCTCCAAAGTGGTCATCTTAGGGTTCAAGAGTCAATTTCTCCCCGTGAATCTTCGTAATTCAGGCATGTGGCTCTTCTCTCAATGTTATTTTACTAAAAATATATGTTTAAAGCATTGTTCATGAATCATTAATGGTGGTTTTGAAACCAAGGTTGAGGGGTTTGAATGTATATCAATAAATATTGTTTTCTATGTTTTAAATTATGACTATGCATGTTTTTAATTATGGTTTTGCATAGGTAGGTGCATGGGAATGATAATTTTAATTGAGAGGTCATGGTTGAACCCCAAATTTGATAATTTTGGCTTTGATAATGAAATTTCCTCAACCTATTTGTGAAATTATCAATGAGAATGATACTGTCACGAGTTTGAATTTTGTTTTGAACTAAGGCTTGGCATAAAAATGTTAATGATTAATGAGTGACTTTAAAGGGGGCCCTAGTGGACATAAATTGAATTGAATTGGAACCTTGGGGGTTTGGTTGGATAATGGGTTAGACTGTTGAATGCAATGAATTGATTAATATTCTTTTTGAACAAAGGGTTCGAGTCTCAAAATGATGTAATAATTATATTGGCATGTTGTACTCTTGCAAGTGGGGTTGGTATGATGATACCAATGGTATACCTTTGGTAAGTAACTGAATTAATGATTATGATTGGGCAATGAATGTTTTAAATTAGGATTTAAAGTAGGATGTGTAGTCGGACCATGAAAGTAGTGGTCCCGATGGACCAACACTGGAAATCGCGCTAGCCGGTGCAGGAGTCTAAAGGACTGGGTGGTTTGAGTTCCCCAAATGGTTAGATGAATGGGAGGTTTGAGTCCTCCATATTGTATACATTGGTGCTTAAGTCACCTTCACTATGCCGGGAGGTTCGAGTCCCCTACAAAGGCATATAGGATATGGATCTCTAGTTTGTGAGGCTACACATTATGGGGACCTTCCACCTAGGGGATAGCAGGGACCATATAGCCCGTGGATGCCTTGTTTTATGATGGTTAAGCTACAAAACCCTGGTTAAGGATTTCGAAGTTCATGCTAACCCTTGTTCCCTATGCCAGCATGTGGTATTATATATATATATATATATGTATTTCATATGATATTATGCATTGAATGTTGTACTAGTTTTGAACTGTTATCATGGAATTATTTTGTTCCTCTATCCTTGAGTTACATACTACAGCTCCAACTACCACCCATCTTTAGATGTTTTATCCTTACACGATATAGGAACTAGCCATACTTCCACCTCTCTTTCTTAGTGACTTAGATTCAGGATTAGTTAGCGAGTGAGATTGAAGTGGTCATCTTCCATCCTTTGGAAGGCCCTAGTTCACATTGTGGTTTTCTTTTTATGTTTTAACTATCTTTTTGATATTGGTTTTGGCTATTGTGGGGGTAATGTTCCGATATTTTATTGACTTTCGATTATGTAGAGCCTTTGTCGAACTACTAAGAACTTGGGTGGTTTGGTTGATTGTTTGGTGATAGATGGTTGTTCGATTATTGGTGTTTGGTTTAGATTCATTATGAATTATCATTTGTTTTGTTATGTACTATCTTGTTATATGTTCGGAATTCATTCAACAATTGAGAGTGTTGTGTTGGTTTGATTAGGTAAAGAGGGTGATCTCCAATCCACGTGGGACTTGAGATACCTGTCATGACCAGGCTCTAGTTTGGGTCGTGACAAATGTGGTATTAGAGCCTAGGCTTATGGTCAATTGGGTTTCCACAAAGCCGTGTCAAGTAGAGTCTCTTTTATGGTGTGTAGTGCGCTATACTTATAAGAGAGAGGCTACTAGATACTTAGGAATGTTTCCCTTTCTTGTTTTCTTACTTTGAGCTATAGAGACTAAGGTCTTATATCCCTCTAATTCCTATTTTCTCACTTTTTCACATCATGCCTCCCAGACGATCTGAAGCTCATGGAAACTCCTCTGTTCTACTTGGGGAAACTATTAATAGGACACGCCCTGGTTATTGGGTTCAGATAATACCTAAGCTATACCTTCACTCCAAAAATGATTGCGGTCGCTGTCAAATATAGTAACCCAGCATAGGTTGGGGTCAAATCCCTAGGGAATACGGGGACTTTTGGATCTCTAATGCTGCAATCAATGGGAAAAAACTAGAAAATTAAATGAGGGGATTTTAATGGCAATATCGAACAAAGAGCAAATATCAACTTCGGTTGTGATCAGTATTGGTGAACAATAGATTATGTTCCTCCGTTATTCGCAACTCCGTAGGCTTATCATTCTTTATTGAACCAACCCGATACCACGCATGCAGAATCGATAAGTTATGTACCTTCTACAGTCTTTTGGAAGAGCAAAAGGATTTCACCCTATTCCTTTTAAGTCTCAGGATTTTAATGGCAATATCAAACAAGGAGAAAATATCAACTTCGGTTTGATCAGTATTGGTGAACACTAGTTTGTGTTCCTCCTTAATTCTCAACTCGGTAGGCTTATCGTTATTTATTAAACCAACCCGATACAATGCATAAAGAATTGATAAGTTATGTACCTTCTCTAGTGTTTTGGACGAGCAGAAGGATTTCACCCTTTACCTTTTGAGTCTCAGGATGTCGCTTTACTAACCCTTATCTTGATCCCAGTTAACTATTACCTTTTGAGTCTCTATTTATTAGATAAAATCTAACCATCTTACTAATATAAACCCTAGAATCATGGATCGACAGTTAAACTCCAGATTACTATTGTCTTTATGTTTTCCTAGTCACTACTCCTATTTTGGAGTAAGTAGTAATAATCTAGGTGGGATTCTAATGTTGGACACCCGTTAAGAAAACTATTATGTTGAAGATAAAGCAATACATGCATGGGTATTGTTTCAAAACAACAATAGCACTTCCCTTACTTCGTTAATCTTCTATGATTTCCACAACCCTAGCTATGGTTTTAGCTTTTCATGCATGTGATGAAATCAATAACATTCATAATCGAAAGCATAGATGAAATCACAATGATAAGAAGTATAAAAACCTATAACCATAACTGAATTAATGAGCCAAAGTCAGTACTAGAGAATGTCAAGATCAAAATTAGATCTTCGAATCAAAATATATTTATGAGTATCAAAAGTGTGTTATCCCTACTAAAAAGTACATAAAGGGTATTTATAGTACAAGAGAAAATCCTAAATTCAAAGCCTGAACGAAATAGGAAAAAATTAGGTTGGTGGTCACATGTGGCTATATCTGCTCCTTGATCGGGAGCAGGTAGCCTACCTTCGGTCTTGCATTGGGCGCAGGTAGTACCTGCAGTCTAGACCTGGGCACAGGTACAGGGCGCTAATAGCGGGAGCAAAAATCCTGCAAGTTCAACTCTTGAGATTTTGGACTTCTGGTACTTGCTTTGCCTACTTGCGGACCACATGCCGACTTGGTAAATTTCAGGAGTCATCTTTTTAGATCTTCTTTGATTTTCAAACATTATTTGATCCCGAACAAGTTGGAAAATATCCCAAGCATCCATAATTGCTGAAAAAGTAGCCAAAATACCCCTTATCACCTTTTTCATGAACTTAGCATCCAAAACATGGTTTCCTACATAACATACCCAAAATAGATCATATCTAAGAAAATAGCCTCAGAAACTTGCATATTTTCCTCATTGTAAGCATCGAAAGTGCTATATTTACATAACACATCAACACCCTCAACTTAGAACCTTTGCATGTCCTCAAGCAACAAAATAAAACAAAAAGAAAAACGATTCTTAACAAGATGAATCTAAGCTATTCAAGGCAGTCAGTTGTTACTTAAAGCTTTGAAAACAACACCCCTCCAATATTATTTTTCAAAACCAATTATGTATGAACATGTATCACAACAATGTGACACAATGGGATCAAGGTATGGCAATTACATTAGCAATAAACAGCCACTCATATATAAAAGTTACACTGTCCGAACAAGAAAATAGCTAGAAACATGACTTAAGTGCCTTCACAACAAAGATGTCTCACATACTCATATGAAATAATGCATGTTAATGCAGGGACGATCAAGAGGCACTCACACTCAAAAGAGAAGTTTCAATCAATGAATGTCAAAGACCAAAGGCTAGCCCTTATTTTGTTTACCTTAGCATTAAGATAGTCAAGTTAGGATCACTAAAGGACTTTTCTCGTCTTGTAATACAGGCTTATGGGACTAGTATGGTACATATGGATATATCAAGTGACTAAGACTCCTTGGCACTACACTAACCTTGGGGTCTTACTTACTAGCCAATTTTTTTTTATTCCACCCTTATTTCTCCCTTTTTTATTTATTTCACATTCAGGTTAGGTATGGTTTATTTTATTCTTTCTGTTTCACTTTCTCACAATTTTTCTTTTCTTTTTCTTTTACTCCTTTTCTACCACATCCAGCCCTACTAACCTTTTCTTTTATTTTACCCTTATTCATACTTATTTTACTCTACATACCCTTATGATAGCCACCCTCAACTTAAACATTTTGCCTGAGTTGAGATTCATAATGTCCAAGGATGAACAGGGCCAAAATAGGTTCATTTAATATAAATGGGAAAGTGAATGGTGAAACAAGAAAGATAGGCTTATAATGCTCAAAACATGGATCAAGGGATATCATTTACACATGGAAGGTCATTTAATCCAAAAGTGGACTAAAATAAAAAATGGCCTATGATCCTTTCCTAACCAACTATCCTTCAACCTAGGCAAGAATAACCAGGCAGGTGCTGAATTCAACACACAAAGAGGACAAGGTAGTATCTCACACACACATGGTACAAAGTCATATCACAAGCTACTACCTGTCCGGCTCATGCACAAGTCAGATATGATTATTATGTCCCTTATCCTAATGCCATAATAAGATCCACAAAGTTCACACATATATACATTCACACAGTTCTAAAACACAATTTTTTGAGTGATATCAAAAATCAGTCAAAACATGACTCCTGCTCTAAAAACTTAAAGATCTCCTAATTACATAAAAACTTAACCTAATACGAAATAAAACACAATACGACTAGTTAACCTAGAAATGTAGTTCTACAAATATACCGTGGCTAACAGGAAAAGAAACAAGACAACAAAAACCTATGACGACTAAGGTATATCCCAACCCCAACTTAAAACCATGCACCATCCTCAATGTGTTAAAATAGAGTAAAACAACCAAAAGTGAGAATAAACCTAGGACACACTAAGTGTTCGTGTCATGATCTTCCCTAGATGACGGTATATCTACTAGCAGAGGCCATGGGGGTGGTAGTGCACTATGAAAAGATACACCCACAGCTAGTTAGGCACGCCTCTACCAATCAATAAATTTAGTCTTCATCGAATCATGGGTAGCCCATTTTAGGGCTAGCTCATATGGCCTATCTGATTATGCAATTCCCCCTTTTGGCCTCTCTTGATACCAACTTCAAGGATAGCCATAACATCTTTCGCAAATAAATCAAAGTGTCTAGGATCACGCAAAGGTGATGGCTGAATAGTTGGGGATAAAATTAGAGGGCTGGCTAATATATGGCTCTCAGTGAGAGAGCATACCTCTGCTTGTATGATATCCACCTCCTCCTTCATATGTCCTAGACCTGGCATCGCAATCTCTACAAATTGATATGCCACACGTATCTCATCATCACCTGGTGCATTTGGTACACTAGCCTCTGCAACAACATCCTTATGAATAGTCTATTACAAACACTACTCACATATCTTCCTGCTACTACACTATCATACACACATCAAACACTACTTGCTTATCATTCATTTGAAGGTGAACCTCCCTAAGTCAATATCAATCAAAACGCTATTAGTGGATAAGAAGGGTCTACCCAATATAATCGGAGCTTGAAAATTCACCTCACAATTAAGACTTTGAAATCAATGGGAAATATAAAAGATGCAACCCCTATCTCTACGTTACACAGAACACCTACCAATTTTTTCATAGATGATTCAGCCAACAAAAACTTTATAAATATAGGTTTTAGTTACCCCATCCTCAACATCTTGTACACAACCAGTGATATCACATTTACTCCCGATCCCAAGTCATATAAAGGCTGCTTAATATTGAAAGGACCATTAGAACATGAAATGATGACTGCTCTAGGATCCTTCTTTTTTCCTACTAGCAATAAGGAAGGGGTCGCACTATAAGGGTGAACATGATCATTAGGCTTGACAACCCAATCCTCACCACTATCATGCTTAAAATGATTATTACCCCATGTTGACTTCTTAGACTCAGCCTTAGGTATCTCATCGGTGTCAGTGCTATCACTCTCCAACTCCTAATAGCAGGTTTAGGGGGATTATTAGTTGTTGCACCACAATTAGTGCTGATACCTAGATTGACATGACACAAAACTGTGAACTATCATAATGGGCAACTCAATCCCAATAAGGATTGGAGTAGTCCCATTAACCCAACCAACCATCACATCAATTCACAAGTGTTGGATGAACTCCAAATAAATAACAAGATAGCAAAAAGAAGACTAAAAAACATAACTTCAGAATGTTTAATCATTCCCTTAATTTCAACATACTAGATCAACATACCCAAGTCCATAATAATCCATAAAGCCTCTACAAATTTGATGTATAAATATGCCAGGACATGCCCTTGACAATAGCCAAAAACCAAGTCTAAAAAAAGTCTATGACATAAGATAGAAAGACCATGAAATGTATGCCTTTCAAAGTATGGAAGCTCACCAGTTCAAAGTCAACACACGAACCACTCGAATACCTGGTCATCGTGCAGTAAGAGAAAAAAAAGTGCCGCCCTTGGGTCACATGGGGATATAGCGTCCGGAGACAATTAGTGGTTGGAGTGCTATCATATGACTCGAGGGTAAGGATAAAATAGGGCCATTATTCAAAACCAAGTCAAACTATCATAATCAACCACATTTATATGAATAGGTGTATATGTAGATATATATAGAAACATAAAATGGCAGAAAAGGGAACAAGGCTTAACATACATTTTGAAGCACTCAATAATGTGACATAGAGTGGAGGAATCTAACCTTACACCCTTATAGTTTAGAAGGATTGAACTCCACGATCATTTAGGCTAGTTAACTCAAACCCCAAACCATCTTATTAAACATGTGGACTCTAACCACAAGCTCTTTTTATAAGGCAAATGGGCTCTAACAACAAATTGTTTTATTAGGCAAGTAGACTCTAACCATAAGCCGTTGCGACTATTATTAGTCGATATTTATACTCTAACCCTATGTCCATACACTGACATTCATTTAACTCAACTCTCAAGGACTCTAACTGTAACACACTGATTTGTTGAACTGGAATACTACACAGTGCTCATGACCCCGAGGGACCACAAGCTAACCCATGACTGATATCTATACCTGTATACTATAAATCATAATATAATAATGCGTAATACATAGAACTGTAAGGCCATAAGGTTCAACTGAATAAAACTATGTAGGTGAAAATACCTAAAACAACTCAATCTGAACGTAAGTCTAAACATAAATCTGAAAGCCTCTAACTGTTTGAATAAGGAGTTGAAGGAACATGTCTCCAACTAACTCTGTAAAACTGAACTGAAGAAATAAATAAATAAATCAAATCATATTGTCCTCGAATCAATGAGGATTCACTCTGTCTCTGCGACTGGAATGCTACCGCTACTGCTGGGCTGGAGCTCGTGTCTCAAAAACTATGGTGTAACATGAAAAAAAAGAATCATAGCACAAATGTGTCAGTACAACTGGAGTACTGAGTATATGAGGAAGGTAGGCTGAACATAAAGGGTTTCATGCATGAACAACACTGACTGACTAATATGAACGTGGGAGTGTAAACACACATATATAGAAACTGGGACCATGAATACGTGATAGCATGACCTGTAAGCTAATATATAGTTTACTGATAACTGTCATGACTGATACTGAAACTGATAACATGGACTACTGTATCTGACAGTCCTGTATATACTAAAATCTGAAGAACTATCTGAGTTCTTTTACTGAGACTGATACTAAAACTGTGGGAAGTAGTGTTTAACTGACATGCCCCATATATGCCGTTATGGCTAAGCTAGGGTCCAATCTCTTCCCCGACTGGAGGGGTGTCAATACCGTGCCATTGGTAAGGACAACTATGAGTGACCCTTATCTGGCAGGTACTCAATGAGAACAGTGGAAACCCTAAACTGACGGGTTAAGCCACCTCATCAACCCTAAGCTGAGGGGTTAAGATGTCTCAACCTATGCTGGCTATGTAGTTATGAAACACAAGGATTGCTACTAAGAATCACACCCTGAACTGGCAGGCGAGTTTCCATCCTTAGGTTCACTCGGTGCTAACCTCTACTCCCATCTGGAGGGACTGGACATGAATAACTGAATGTGCATGACTTGATCTTACTAAATTCCATTGACTGGCGGAATGTTATTGATATCTGACAACTGACTAAGATCATGAGGTTTTCCTGAGTCACATGACTGACTGAAGTCTATGGAATCATAGCTTGAGTTCGGATATCGTGAAACATGACATGGATCTAGGCACACAACTATAGTTTTCTGGTACAAGTACCCCCAAGACTCGATGGAAGGAAACTGACACACATGACTGACTTGATCATAAGAGTAGAGTCCATAATATATAATATCATAAGTAGGGATCTCATACTATGCATGGTTATCAACAATGTATTGCATGGAAAGGATTTCATATCACATGGAAGTACTTGCACAATCTTAATATCATGTTCATTGCATAATCATATTGGCAACACATAATAATAGCATGGAAATTCATGTGGATGGCATGGTTATCATACATTTTGTTCATAAGTAGGATTTGCAAGTAAACATACCATAATCTCATAAGAATAGTTCATGAGTATTCCAACAACATTTGCAAGGCACATTAACAACATAAAAGTCATTGGAACGTAAGGGCATATCATGAATCCTTCACTTAGTCACAATTTAGCTATATTGCATGATTTCTAGTTCCTTAGGCATTTTATCAAACACCTTACATGCACATCTTAAGCATAGGTGAATTCATCAAATTAGACATCATGAACAACTAAATTTACATGTTTCCTACTCATATGATATCATGAATTCACAAAAACATATAAAGATTCCATCTTGGGAATCACCCAATATCAACAACATGATCATCAACACCCAACAATATAGAAACCATACTTTATAATTAAAAAGAGGAAAACAAACAAGCATCAACATGGTTATGATCATAGCACCATAATCAACCAAGCTTTTGTATTTTAAAGATTGATTCTTGAACTCTATGAACTAATTGAATCCATAGATGAACACTACGCATACCTTAGAAGGAAGATTCTTGATGATTGATGGAGGAATTTCCTTAAAATCGAATCTTCAAGCTTAATTATGCAACCCTAGTTATTTTTCTCCTTTAGTTCTCTTGGATGATGAGCTTTGAGAAGAAAATAGGGTTGCAGTATGTTTAGAAGCTATATATTTCATAGGGTTAAGTTTAGGGACGTGTAAGGAGTATTTAAAGACTTAATGACCTCTAAAATAACTCAAAACGGAGTGTTTTTGACACCTGGAATTGATTTAGGTGGCGCCCAAGTGATCGACTATTCTTGGGTTAGGCGGCGCCTAACCAATCGCCTATGCTTGGGTTAGGCGGCACCTAACCAATCGTCTATGCTTACTATCTCTCACGAAAAAGGGCATAACTTTTCGCTCGGATATTGAATTAAGGCGAAATTGGTATCGTTGGAAAGCTAATTCGATTCTCTATAATTTAGTGGGTCTAAATCAGCCAAAATGCCACATTAACATCGACTTATACTCGTTCAAAGATGACCCTTGCAAAATCGAACACTAAAACTTGATGGATTCAAAAACTCTTAGCTTGTATTACCTTGAGTGACTCATATGAACATGCTTAATGCATCATAAGCTATCCTATTACTAGGATATTCATTGTAAGTAATGTACTCAAGTATGAATCACAGTATAGAAGATTTCATACGTAGGAATACTTATTCACTTCCTAGCTTAGAAACATGCGGGGTATTACACTAACCCATTTAGCCAACTCAAACCACCAAGGTTACAATTTAACACCATACATGACCACAAGGCCTTTATGAAACCTTTTTATCACCCAATCACTTTAACAGGCCAATGCCTTAGTTCAAAGAACCACTCAAGTCAAATTTGCTGTCATCAAGACATTTAGAAAACCACTCATTCTTCATAAGCAATCATATACCGAACTTTGGTTCAAAATGCAATTCAATTTCATGTTTAGGGACTCTAACCTCTTTAACCAAGCAACCCACCAAAGACACTAATTAACTCATTACATAGCCAACAAGGCCTTTACAATACCATTTACCAACCATTTATTCTTATTAGGCCATTTTCCTAGTTCAAAACACCATTAACACGTGACTAGTTATTTCTCTTGGACATTTTCACAAACACCTTGAGGGCATACATTTACCAAGACCAAAATCAAAGTAGAAATCATTAAGCTTACGGTTAATCATGACCTATTTTATAAACCACAATCAACAAGCACCCACATGTGCAAACCATCACCAAAAATATGTACAAACAGAAGTTTAAATAAGAGTAAGCAATACTCATCACTATGTATCAAAACCCTCAACATTTGGTTTCAAAACCACCAATCAAAATCAATGTTTAAAACATATGATATTTTGAACTAACAATTAGGGAAAGAGTCACATGCCTTATACAAGATGATTCATGAAATAAACTTGCCCCCTTCTAGCCTCTAGATGATCACTTATGGAACCCCAGCCTCCAATCTTCTAGAGTGAGTTAGAAAGTGTTTTTGGCAAGTTTTGATCTTCCAATGAGTTTTTTGATAGGATAATACATGATATATAACATAGGGACTTAAGAGTTTTGGGATGGGAAATGTATTGAATGCCCTCAGCTTAAAAGTTGTAATTTGCTCACAGGAGGGTATGACTTTCACACCTAAACCGTACCCTAGGGTACGAGTGGTACCCTTAAATCGTACCCTAGGACTCACCTAGGGCCCCATACTAACCAGCATACGACCACAAGAGCCTAGGTCATATCTCATTATACGAGAAGTACCATGGAAATCAAACCTTTGTCAGAATCAATTAGACCAACTTTTGGCATCTTACACCTCGTAAACTACCATACGAATAGTATGATGCTTAATCGTAACTTGGACAGAAACCAACCCAAACACACTGACTAACATATAATAGAGGGTCCCTAACCCATACCCAAAAATACGACTAGTACCTTCTAGTCATATGTTGTCTAGGCAATTTTTCTAAGGGACCAAAGCCAAGGTATTTCAATTCTATCCCACTTGGATCATTCATCCTTGAATGATGGGTATGGAAAGCACAAGCATGAGTTAACTCATCATTACACACCAAACCAACCTTTAATCAAGTTAAAAAACAAAAAGATACAACAAAGATAAAAAAATCAGCGCATACCTCAAGCATGAGTTTCCAGAACGAGGAACAAATATGGATACTTAGACTTTATGTCCTCTTTCGCCTCCCAAGTAACTTCCTTGGACTTTTGGTTCCTCCATAGAACCTTCACCGAAGACACCTCTTTCATTCACAAATAGTGAACTTGTCGATCCAGGATCATTGCTGGGACCTCCTCATAGGACAAAGAGTCTGAAATACCAACATTCTTCGAGGAAAAACCAACAAAGGATCAGCTATATATTTCCACAACATGAACAGATAGACTACTAAATGGACGGAGCTTAAACTAGAGGGAAACTACAACTCATAAGACATATTACCAACCCTTTTCAAAATCAAATATAGACCAGCATACTGCGGACTAAGCTTTCCCATCTTACCAAACCACATCACTTTCTTCATGGGAGATACCAAAAAGAATACCCAATCACCAATCTTAAAATCCAAATCACTATGTCTCATATCAGTAGACTTTTGGAAACTTTAGGCGTCTTTCAACCTATCATGAATCACCTTCACCTTTTCCAAGGCTTGGTGCACCAAATCAGGGACAAACAACTTACCCTCACCAACTTTATACCACCCAATAGGAGAACAATATCTCCTACCATAAAATGCCTCAAAAGAAGCCATGCCAATGCTAGAATGATAACTATTATTATAGGTAAATTCAATCAAAGGAAAATGGTTATAAAAACTACCAACCATAATCAATAACACATGCAAGAAACCTATCTTTTAATGTATGAATAGTCCTCTCCATTTATCTATCTGACTGTGGGTGGAAAGCGGTACTAAGGCATACCTTAGTTCCCGAATCTTTTTGAAATGACTTCCAAAAATAAGATAAGATGGGGTACCACAATCTAAAATGATAGAAACTGGAGCACCATATAACTTTATAATCTCCATAACATACAACTTAGCATAATCCTTTGCCGAAAAACTAGTCCTCACTGGCAAGAAGTGAGCAGTTTGGTCATTCTATCCATAATGACCCAAATAGAATTACATTGATTTTGAGACCGGGGAAGACCAGTGTTGAAAGCCATATTAATTGTCTCCTATTTCCATTAAGGCAACTCAATCTCATGGTAAAATCCCTCGGGTCTCAAGTGCTCAACTTTCACTTGTTGACACACTATACACTTAGCCACGAAGCTAGCCACATCTCGTTTCATATTATTCCACCAATAAAACTCCTTAAGATCATGATACATCTTAATAGAACTAGGATGAATAGCATAAAAGTACCTACAAGCTTTGACCAAAATCCATTCCCTCAATCCATCGACATTGGGAACACATAGCCTACTTTGGAACCTCAAGATACCATCAACATTAATTGCAAAATTAATAGCCTTTTGTTAAACCATACTACCTTTAATTTTTTTCAAATCGGGATCCAACATTTGCTTTTCCTTTATCTCCATAACAAGAGATGACTATGACACCTGATGTACAACAACACCACCATCCTCAGAGTTCATGAGACGAACTCTAAGAATAGCCAAACGGTGAATGTCCTTTACCAACTCTCGCTTATCCTCATCCATATAAGCTAAAATATCCATGGATAACCTGTTAAGAGCATCAACAACTACATTATATTTACCTGGATGGTAATGGAGGCTCATATCATAGTCCTTCATTAATCTAAACCATCATCTTTTTCTGAGATTCAACTCTTTCTGAGTAAAAACATACTGTAGGCTCTCAAGATCAAAAGAGATGTCAACATAAACCCTATAAAGATAGTGACGCCAAATCTTTAATGCAAATACCATGGCTAATAACTCTAAGTCATGAGTAGGGTAGTTCTTTTTATGAACTTTTAATTTCTTAGAAGCATTGGCCACTACCCTACTATGCTGCATCAATACAAAACCAATCCTAATTTGTGAAGCATCACAATACACTACAAAACCATTATTACACTCGGTAAGGTCAAAACTGAAGCTGAAGTCAATTTATTCTTTATCTTCTCGAAACTACCCTCACACGCATCCGACCATAAGAACTTGACCTTCTTCTAGGTCAATTTAGTCAATGGAGCAGCTATCATCGAAAAACATTTCACAAATCTCCTATAGTAACTGGCTAGACCCAAGAAGCTCCAAATATTGATTGGGGTCCCAGATCTAGGCCACTTCTTAATTGCTGTAACTTTTGTGGATCCACTATGATCCTTTAACTAGAGATAACATGACCAAAAAAGTCACAACCTTCTACCAAAAATCACACTTAGAGAACTTGGCATACAAATAATGATACTTTAAGGATTTTAACACAGCACAGAGGTAATCGATATGTTCCACCTCACTCTTAGAATAGACAAAGATATCATTAATGAAGACAATGACAAACAAATCCATAAATAGATAGAAGGCCCTATTAATCAAGTTCATGAATATCGTGGGGGTATTGGTCAACCCCAAAGACATAAATAGGAACTCATAATGACCGTACAATGTCCGAAAGGCAGTCTTAGGGATATCCACCTCCTTAATCTTAAGCTAACGATAACCGAACCTAAGATTGATCTTAGAGAAACACTTCTCACCTTGAATCTTATCAAACAAATCATTGATCCTAGAAAGAGGATATTTGTTCTTTATGGTCACCTTTTTCAACTGACAATAACCAACAAACATTCGAAGGGAACCATTCTTTTTATGCACAAAAACATAGGAGCACCCCAAGAAGACACACTAATATAGATAACACCTTTATCTAAGAGATCCTTCAATTGCTCCTTAAGCTCCTTCAACTCTGCCAAAGCCATTCTATAAGGAGGGATAAAAATTGTATGAGTGTTCAGAATAAGATCAATCCCAAAGTTGATTTTCCTATTGGGAGGAATACCAGACAGATCATCAAGAAAGACTTCAGGAAAATATTTAACCATAGGAATAAATTCTAGAGAAGGACCTTCCAAGTTAGAATCTTTAACTTGGACCAAATGATACAAACACCCTTTAGAAATCAACTTTCGATCTCTAAGATATGAGATGAAACTCCCTTTAGGAACTAAAGAACCTTCTTCATATACAATGACTGTCTCATCAGGAAAATTAACATGATCTTACGGGTTCGATAATCTAAGGAAGCATAGCATGAGTGCAACTAATCTATTTCCAAAATAACATCAGAATCAGCCATGTCCAACTCTTTTAAGTCTACAAAAGTCTCTTTACCACTAATAGATACCACACTCCCCGTATAGACTCTTTGAACAACCACAAAGCCTCCTAGTGGGGTACAAATAGAAAAAGGAATTGACAAACACTCAAGACCAAAACCAAAATACACAACCATAAATAGGGTCACATAAGAGAGAGTGGACCCTAGATCAAGTAAGCAATATACATCACAAGAGAAAAGTTTCAACATACCCATATTAATATCTAGAGATGCCTCAGACTCCTGGCGAGTAGCAAGTTCATACAAGCGATTTCATCCAGTGCCAGTACCAGTTTTAAAAGCAGAAAGAGAAGCATCACCCTTCGTTGCAGGAGTAGATAAAGTAGCAATAGGGGACCTATTATCCCAAGAATCTACTAGAGAGGGGAACTCTCACTGTATGTGCTCAATCTGACCATATCTAAAATATTTGTTCCTCCTCATTTAACACTAGCCACGATGATGCTTTACATAAAATTTATAAAGAGGGTAGGATAGAGACGACTGAGCCCCACTATCCTAATATTGAGCACTCTGTGCCTGGAACCTACCCTCAAACTAAGACCAATGATCACCCAATGGCTTTGGGTAAGAAGAACTAGACGAGGATAAAGAACCGAAACTCCCCCACTTCTTTCTTAGCTACTTACCACCATCTCTACCACTCTACTCAAAAGGGCTAAATTTTTTCCCTTACCATTTACTAAACTAAACTTGTTTCTTTTTTATTTTCCTTCAATTATTGAATATACACAACCAATCTAGAGATGTCCAAGTCTTTGATCAAGAAAGCTGCCTTGCTCTTAGGGACCAACTCACAAGACAATCCTAAACCAAACTTATGCATTCTAGCCCTCACGTTAGAATCTATCCCAGAAGTATACCTAGATAATTGATCGAATTTCTAGGCATATTCTATGACAAACATCCTACCTTGCCTTAAATTCACAAACACATCTGCTTTTACTTCCCTCAACTCCTGCGGAAAGAAGCGATCTAGGAAAGCACTAGAGAAATCCTCCCATATGACAGAACTAGCATTCTCACCTCTCAATGGTTCCCACACTTCATACCATTGGTACACCACATCTTTAAATTGATAGCAAGTAAACTCAACACCCTCAACTTCTGAAGCATTAATAATCTAAAAGATCTTTTCTATTTCATCAATGAAACTTTGAGGATCCTTCTCAACCTTAGTACTTATAAACATAGAAGGATACAAACTCATAAACTGGACAACCCTTGTGGCCTAAAAAGATGGAGTAAAAGAAATACCATATTTAGACCAAAAAGCTACAAACTGAGCTAACATATAAATTGACTAACAAAACTTAGTATTTATCTTGTCATCCTGAGGAGATAGAGGGGGAGGGCTAGAGGGAACTAGTGGAACTCCAGGAAAATTAGGAGCTAGAATCCTAGACTGGGTTTGGACTCCATAAGTAGAGCATTTCCTATCAACATTGTCCCTAGTCCGGATGGAAGGGTTTACAGGAAATTTAAATTTTCTTACAGGCATGATCTAAAAGACGATCAAATAAAAATCAGAAGAATCAAAGACCACAAACTCTATAGCTTAAAATAAGACAAAAAGAAGGAGAAATATTCCTAAAGTCTCATAGCCTCTTTCTTATAAGTGTGGAATGCTACACACCCACAAAAGATACTTTACTTGACATGACTTTGTGGACACTCAACTGACTATGAACCTAGGCTCTTCTACCAAATTGACATGACCCAAACTTGAACCCTATAATAATGGGCATCTCAAGCCCAACAAGGACCAGAGATCACCTTGTTAACCCAACCCAACTATCACATCAATCCATAAGTGTTAGATGAACTCCAAACATATAACAAGATACAAAAGAACTAATAAAGATAACTTAAGAATGTCTAATCATTCCATTAAAGTCTACATACTAGTCCAATATACCCAAGTCCATAGTCATCCACAAAGCCTCTACAAATCTAATGACTAAATATGTCAGGACATACCCCCGATAATAGCCAAAAACCAAGTTTAAAAGAAGTCTATGACAGAAGATAAAAATGCCATGAAATATATGCCTTTTAAAGTATGGAATCTCACCACTTCAAAGTTAACAAATGAACCACTCGAACAACTAGTAACTGCACAGGAAGAGAAGAAGAAGCTTCGGCCCCTTTGTCACATGGGGACACAATGTTTGGATATAGTTAGAGGTTGGAGCGCTAGCATGTAATGTAAGGGTAAGGATAAAATAGTCCCATTATTCAAAACGAAGTCAAACTATCATAAGTAACCA
This sequence comes from Capsicum annuum, assembly GCF_002878395.1. NCBI lineage: Eukaryota > Viridiplantae > Streptophyta > Magnoliopsida > Solanales > Solanaceae > Capsicum > Capsicum annuum. The sequence continues at coordinate 110,080,212 of NC_061119.1, forward strand.
CATTTATAAATATAGGCATATATGTAGATATATATAGATACATAAAGTGAGAAAAAAGGGAACAATGCTTACCTTGCATTTCGAAGCACTTAATCATATAACATAGAATGGAGGACTCTAATCTTTCACCCTTATAGTTTACAAGGATTAACTCCTCAATTATATTAGGCAAGTGGAATCTAACCCTAGACCATCTTACTAAGCATGTGGATGCTAACTACAAGCCATTTTTATTAGGTAAGTGGACTCTAACCATAAGCTGTTGCGGCTATTATTAGTTGACATTGGGAGTCTAACTATTTGTCCATGCAATGAAATACATTTAACTCAACATTTAAGGACTCTAACCTATTTAGCCAATTCAAACCATCAAGGTTATAATTTAACACCATACATGACTCCAAGGTCTTTATGAAACCTTTTCATCAACCAATCACTTTAATAGGCCAATGGCTTAGTTCAAATCACCACTTAAGTAAATTTTACTGTCATCAATACCTTTAAAAAACCATTCATTCTTCATTAGCATTCATATACCAAACTCTAGTTCAAAACATAGTTCAATTTCATGTTTAGGGACTCTAACCCCTTTAACCAAGCAACCCATCAAAGTCACCAATTAACTCATTACATGGTAAACAAGGCCTTTACAATACCATTTACCAAACAATTCATACTAATAGGCCATTTCTCTAGTTCGAAATACCATTAACATATGACGTTATTTCTCTTGGACATTTTCACAAACACCTTAAGGGCATACCTCTACCAAGACTAAAATCAAAGTAGAAATCATCAAGCTTAGGGTTAGTCATGACCCATTTGTTAAACCACAATCAACAAGTAATCACATGTTAAAACCATCATAAAAAATATGTAAAAACACAAGTTTAAATAAGAGTAAGCAATACTCATTACTATGCATCAAAACCCTCAACATTTGATTTCTAACAATTTACAAATAAAAATCAATGCTTAAAACACATGATATTTTGAAATAACAATTAGGGAATGAGTCACATACCTTATACAAGATAGTTCACGAAAAGAACTTTCCCCTTTCTAGCCTCTAGATGATCACCTATGGAACCCTAGCCTCCAATACTCAAGAGTGTGTTAGAGAGTGTTTTTGGTGAGTTTTGATGTACCAATAAGTGTTATGAGAGGCCAAAATATGTTACATAACATGAGAATTTTAGGGTTTTGACATAAGAAATGTCTGGAATATCTTCAGCTTAAAAGTTAAAATTTGCTCACAGGAGGGTACAACTTCCATACCTAAACCGTACCCTAGGGTATAAGTGGTATCTTTGACTCATACCCTATACCTTAGATAGGGACCCATACTAACCAATATATGACCATAAGAGCCTATGTCGTATCTCATTATATGAGAAATACCATGGGTATTGTACCTTGGTTAGAATCACTTTGACCAAACTTTGGGCATCATACGACTTGGTATCATGCACATCTTATCCTACCATATGACTAGTATGAGGGTTAGTCATATCTTGGATAGAAACTAACACAAATATATTGACTAAGATACCAGAGAGGGGCCCTAACCCATACCCAGACATACGACTAGTACCTTCAGTCATATGTTGTCCAGAAACTTTAACTTATGAAATTTTTCTAAAGGACCAAAGCCAAGGTGTTTAATAAATAATGACTTATAGCTGGTGGACTCTGATTTTTTTCATTCAAAAGAGTAACAGTCTATTTCTATTTAATCATAACAGATATTTTCTTGAATTGGTTCTCCAACTACATGATAGAAGTGGCATGAGATTCCACCTTCTAGGTCAACCCTAAAATGTCAGCCTTAATCTCCTTAAGGTTGTTCTCCTAATTTGCTTGACCCTTCACCAATTTGGTCAACATTTCTTCCATTCTTGTTTTAGTAGCTCGTTTGCCAAACAAAATATACCTATCTCCCTTTTCCTTATCATTGTCTCTCCATTTACAGTCAGTGTCTCTATACCTACTATGGTCTCTATATATTTCATAGTAGTTCCAACCTTGGTTCCCTTACCCTTACACTTGAAACCCTCTAACTGATGATCCGAATACCTAGTCTCCTCTCCTAATGTAGTAAGCTTTGTATACTTTACCCTATTCTCTTTCTATATGAACTTTCTTAATTTTTTTTTTTGCAAACTTCTTAGCTAGAAACCAAAGATCAGTCCTCAGAAACACAATCTCTTATGCTATAGAATTATCAGCTACTCTCTGATCACTATTAGTACCAATAACATAAGTACCAGGACCTCTTTCTTCTTTCTAAGTCTGCCACCATTGGTTAGTTAGAGAGATCTAGAACATCAAAATCTACCTCCCAGTGTAATCTCATAAAAGCTCCTCCAGAGATAGTGTCTACCATAGTTTTGGAATGGATGGTAAGGGCTGTATAGAATAACTCCAATACGTTCGTCCCTAAAATTTGATGGTTAAGAACCATACTCAACTTATTCTTAAACCTAAACAAAGATTCATACATGGACTTAGACAACAGTTGCATTAAATTATAAATCTCATCCTTCAACTGCAACATCCTAGATAAGGAAAGAATCTATTCAAGAATTATCTACGTAGCTCATTCCATATAATGATAAATCCTCTTGAAAGTTACCCTAACCATAAGATAATTCTCCTAAAAGTGAGAAGGGGAATAATCTTAATCTGAGTACCTCATGATTCACTCCTAGATATGTATATAAAGTACAAATTCCATTAAAATTGGTTAGATACATTTTTTCAACATCCGTAGGCAACCCCGCAAACACACCCTTTATGTATAAGAGCTAGATCATAGCACTAGTTATGTTGAACTGAACTCTTGAGGCAAAACCTGAGGAATAATGGCACCAATCTATATTGCATCATACTCTATTTCCTCTTCATCATCCTCATATAGTTGAAAGTACTAGTATGCTGGGATCACATGGGCTCAGCCATCTCAAACTCTATTCTGGTTTGTATGGAGTCCTACTCGATGCTCTGCTCCCTGTCTTTACATAAAAAACTCTACCTCCCAAGCTATACATTGAGCATCCTTAGCTACCCTCGTTTTGTTCCCATTTGGAGCTAATAGAACTTCTATCTGCTGGTCCATAATATTCTAAACTTTTTTAGGAAGAGGGGAAAGGAAATAATCGCTTTGGCTCTGACATCCTACTAGGTGTCTGTAGGATCTTCTCTAGATTCGGATTTAGTGGGAGTAAGGGATTACCTCTACTCCATATACCAGGCATACATTGGCATATGACCAACTAAGAAAAAAATAAAAACCCAAAGACTTCAATGCCTTCAACTCATAAATCAACACCATATTTCTTGGCAATGGTGCCAAAATTTGATAATGCCCAAGCTACATCTTCACTCTAAAGATAATTTTAGTCGCTGTTAAATATATTAACCTAATAAAGGTTGGGGGCAAATCCCAAGGAAATACATGGACTTGTAGATCTCAAATGCTATAATCAACTGGATAAAATTGGAAAAACAAATGGGGGGATATGTATGGCAATATCAAACAAGGAGAAAATATCAACTTTGATTATGATCAGTAGTGGTGAATACTAAGATTGTGTTCCCCCTATCTTCTCAACTCCGTAGGTTTATTGTGGTTTATTAAACCAACCCGATACCTTGCATACAGAATTAATAAGTTATGTACCTTCTACAGTTTTTTGGATGAGTAGAAGGATTTCACCCTTTACATTTTGAGTCTCAGGATCTCACTTTACTAACTGTTATCTTGATCCCAGTTAACTATTACCTTTTAAGTCTCTAGTTATTAGATGAAATATAACCATCTTACTAAGACAAACTTGAGAAGCGTGGATCGATAGTTAAACTCCAAATATAATTGTATTTATCTTTTCATAGTTACTACTCCTCTTTTGGAGTAAGTATCAATAATTTAGATGGGATTCTAACATTGGCCACCCGTTAATAAAACTATTATATTAAAGATAAAGCAATACATGAATGGGTATCAATTCAAGAAAATAATAGCACTTTTCTTATGTTAATCTGCCAGGGTTTTCATAATCCTAGCTATGGATTTTAGCCTCTAAAGCATGTGAGTCAATCAATAACATTCATAATGAAAAGTATATATGAAATCATAATGATTAAAAGTATAAAAACCTACAACCGTAACTGATTAATGAACCAAAGTCAATACTAGAGAATCCCAAGATAAAAATCAGATCTTGGAGTCAAAATATGTTTATGAGTATCAAAAGTATGTTATCCCCATTAAAAAGTACACAAAGGGTATTTATAGTATAAGAGGAAGCCCTAAAACCATAGCCCAAACAAAAGAGGACAAAATCAGGTCTATAGCCACATATGGTCTGTATTTGCTCCCTGATCGAGAGCAGTTAGCCTACCTATGGTCTATACTATGGTCCATCCTAGGCACAGGTACAAGGCTACGGTTCGTAGGTCCTACTTACAAACCAAAGATTGACTTGGTAAGTTTTAGGAGTCATATTTTTTGCTCTTCTTTGATTCTCAAAGATGATTTGATCCCAAACAAGCTGAAAACATCCCAAATATCCATAATTTCTCCAAAAAGTATCCAAAACACCTTTTTTCATAAACTTAGCATCCAAAACATTATTTCTTGCAAAACATATCTAAAATTGATTATATCTAACAAAATAACCTTAGTAACTTGCATATTTTCCTTATTTTAAGTGTCAAAGGTGACATATCTCTATAGCATATCAGGATTAAACCTAGTTTAGGGGTCCAGTTCTTGATTGCCCTCTTGGAGTTCCATTTGTTCCCTCTATCCTACCTAGAACTCCTTAGGATGATGTGATGAACATTGAGGTTTGTCAGTCTATTCATATGTTGGCTCAGTTGGTAGCTTCTCAGTCTGAGATCTAGCTTATGTTACTTCATTCTCTAAGGCTATAAGGGTTGGCCAGTTTATAAGGTTGAATCATTATGTGTTCATTGGTGTTAAGGTTGGGGAGTATCTTTAAGGTTTTATTATTGAGATAGAGAAAATCTTCTGGGTTATGCATGCTTCAGAGGTTGAAGGTATGGAGTTTTCTTTCCAATAATTGAAGGATATATCATACCAATAGTATGGAAAGTAGGAATAGTCTAGGAGAGGTGAGGCTAATTCTATATATGGGATGACTTTTCTAGTGCCTTTTTGGACTGCTTTTTTCCTCAGGAGCCAAGAAAGGTAAAAGCAGAGGAATTTGTGAATCTGAGATAAGGTAGGATATTAGTCAAGGAGTATGCCTTTAAATTCCATTAGTTATCCAGGTATGCTCCTGAGTTGGTGTTTAGCGTAAGAGCTAGAATACATAAGTTTGCTTCTGGGTTGTCCTGTGAGTTGATTTTAGGGTGTAAGTCTACCTTATTAAACAAAAACATCAATATTTCGCAACTTATGGTGTATATTCAACATATTGAGGAAGAAAAAAAGAAGCAGGCTGATATTAGTAAGTGGTAAAGTAAGAAATTTAGATTTTCTGATCAGGGTGAAGGCCAGTAGTAGAGTGGTCGAGATAAGAAAAGTGGCCTAAGAAGAAGTAGGGAAGTTTTAGTTCCTTCTCTAGGACTAGTACTCCTTACCTAAAGCTGTTAGGTGATTATTTTTCTAAGCATGATGGAGGGTACAGGATATAGGGTGCCCAATCTCAGGCTGGTGGGGCTCAGTTTGCCCTATCATATCCTCTTTATAGATTCTGTGGTCAGCACCATCGTGACTAATTGAGAAGGGAAAAATTGATGTTTTAATTATGGTCATATTGGCTATATGCAATATGATTGTCCTTCTAGGGTTGCTTTTAGGGCTAATAATGTTCCTGTTTCCTCTTCATCAAATCCTACACCAAAGGGTACTTTTTTTGCTTCTGGTATCAGTACTAGTTGTAATTACTTATATGCTCTTGATTCTTGTTAGGACTCTGAGGCATCTCTCAATGTCAATACTGGTATATTGAAACTCTTTTCCTATGATGTTTACCATTTACTTGATCCATGGTTCACTCTCTTTTATGTTACCCTATTTATGGATATATATTTTGGTTTTGTTCTTGAGTGTATTTCTGATCCTTGTTTATGTCTACCTTGGTAGGTGACTCTGTGGTTTTTAGAAGAGTTTATAGAGGTTGCATGGCATCTGTGGGTGGTCAGGAGACTTTGGTAGATGTGTTTGAGTTTGGCATGGTTGATTTTAATGTCATATTAGGGATACATTAGTTGCACTTGTGCTATGCTTCTCTAGACTGTGGGATCATAAGGCCATGTTTAAATTCCTTAATGAACCAATTATTATATAGGAAGGAAGTTCCCTAGTTCCTAAGGGGAGGTTTATACCGTATCTTAGATCCCAGAAATTAATTTCTAAGGAGTGTCTCTATTATTTAGTTCTAGTTAAAGATTCTAACTCAAAGGGTCCTTTATTGACATTTGTTCCCATGGTTAGTGAATTTTTGAAAGTTTTTCTTGATGATCTTCCTAGTGTCCCTCCCGATAGGGATATTGATTTTGATACTAACCTTGTTCGAAACACTCATCCTATCTCTATTCCCCAATATAGAATGGATCCAATTGAGTTGAAGGAACTTAAGGAAAAGTTGAGGGATCTCTTAGAAAAGGGTTTTATTTATCCTAGTGTGTCATTATAGGGTGCACTTGTCTTGTTCGTATGTAAGAAGGATGGTTCCCTTTGGATATGTATTAATTATTGGTAAGTGAACAAGGTGATGGTAATGAATAAGTACCCACTTCGGAGAATTGATGATCTCTTTGATAAATTCAGGGTGCCAAATTATTTTCCAAGATTGATCTTTGGTCCAAGTATCATCAGTTAAAGATTACGTAGGTAGATATCCCTACGACAACTTTTGAAACTCGGTATGGGCATTTTGATTTCTTAGTAATATTATTTGTCTTGACTAATGCCCCGTGATATTTATGGACTTGATGAATAGGGTATTCAGTCAGTTTATAGATTCATTCGTGATTGTCTTCATAGATGATATTCTGGTGTACTCCAAGAGTGAGGCAGATTAGGCCGATCACCTTTACCTTGTATTACAGACCTTAAAAGATGAAAAATTATATGCTAAGTTCTCTACATATGAGTTCTGGTTGAATGACATAACTTATTTGGGTCATGTTATTTCTAGTATAGGGATCACAGTGGATCTGTAGAATGTTGCAGTAGTTAAGAAGTGGCGTAGGACCATGACTCTAACCATTATTTCTAGCTTCTTGGGTTTATCCGATTACTACAGAAGAATTGTGGAGAGTTTTTTTTAACTATAGCTGCCCTATTGACTAAGTTAACTCAGAAGAAGATGAAATTTTTGTGGTCTAATGCTTGCGAGGGTAGTTTTGAGAAGCTGAAAGATAAGTTGACTTCAGCTCTAGTCTTGACTTTTACTAAAGACACTAGGGGTTTCGTCATCTATTGTGATGCATCTTGGGTTGTTTGGGTTGTGTGTTAATGAAGTATGGCAATGTTATTGATTATACCTCTTGATAGTTAAAGGTTCATAAGAACAACTATCTGACTCATGACTTGGAGTTGCTAGCCATGGTATTCTCATTGAAAATCTTGCATCACTATCTTTATGGAGTTCATGTTGATATCTTTTCTGATCATAAGAGCCTACAGTATGTATTCACTCAAAAAGAGCTTAATCTTAGGCAAAAAAAATGGCTGGAGTTACTGAAGGACTGTGATATTAGATTTTACTACCGACCAGGTAAAGCTAACATGGTTGCTGATGCTCTTAGCAGTTTATCCATGGTAGGTCTCTCTTATGTTGATAAGGATAAGTGGGAATTAGTGAGGTATATTCATCATTTGGCTAACCTTGGAGTTTATCCATTGAACTCTAAGGATGGTGGTGTGTTTGTGCAGAAGGTGGCACAATCATCTCTTGGGGCTGAAATAAAGGAAAAGTAGGCATTAGACCCTTACTTGATGAGGATCAAGAATGATGTGGGTAAGCATAAGGTGATGGCCTTAGAGATCGGTGGTGATGGTATCTTGAGGTACCAAGGAAAATTGTGTGTTCCTGACATTGATGGGTTGCGAGGTATGATCTTGGTTGAGGCCCATGAACCATAGTATATGGTTCATCTCGGTTTAACAAAGATGTATCATGATCCCAAGGATATGTATTAGTGGAATAATATGAAGCGGGATGTAGCTAATTTTATGGCTAAGTGTATGGTCTGTAGCAAGTGAAGGTGGAGCATATAAGACCTGGTGGGCTAATCTAGGAGATTAAATAACTGATGTGGAAATAGGAAATAATTAATAAAGATTTTGTTACCAGCCTTTTGTATTTGTGGAATTAGTGTGACTCTATTTAGGTTATCGTGTATAGGGTGACTAAGTTTGCTCATTTTTTGCTAGTGAGGACTAATTATTCTGCCAAGGACTATGAAAAGTTATTCCTTCAAGAGGTTGTAGAGTTGCATGGTGTGCTTGTCTTAATCATTTTCATTGTGGTACTCAATTCTCAGAACATTTCTGGCACTCTTTTCAGAGTGGTTTGGGCACAAAAGTAAGCCTTAGCACTGTCTTTCACCCATAGGCGGATGGGCTAGCGGAAAGAATAATTCAGACCTTTGAAGATATGCTGCAAGCTTGTGTAATCGACTTTGATGGTAGTTGGTAAGACCACTTGTCTCTTATTGAATTTTCCTATAACAATAGTTACCATTCTATCATTGGTATGGCTTCGATTGAGGTATTGTATGGTAAGAGGTATAGATCTCTTATTGGGTGGTTTGAGGTTGGTGAGATAGAGATGTTTGGCTCGAATTTGGTTCACCAAGCGATGAAAATGGTGAAGGTGATCCACGATAGGCTAAGGCCACCTAAAGTCACCAAAAGTCCTATGCAGACATGAGGTAAAGAGACTTGGATTTTGAGGTTGGAGAGTGGGTCTTCTTGAAGGTGTCTTCCATGAAGGGAGTTATGCGGTTTGGGAAGAAGGGGAAGCTCAGTCCCTGATATATTACCCTATACCTGGTTTTGAGAAGGGTTGGTAATATTGCATATGAGCTGGGTTTGCCCTCTAGCATGAGTTCTATTCACCTAGTGTTCCACATTCCCATGTTATGAAAATACATGGGTGATCCTCCGTTGGTTATTCCCTTAAAGAACATTGGTATTTCAAATTCTTTGTCCTCTAAGGAGGTCCCGGTGAGGATCTTGTATTGGTAAGTTCATCAGTTGCGGATAAATGACATGGAGTTGGTAAAGGTTCTAAGGCAAAACAAAAAGTTCGAGGAAGCTACTTAGGAAGTTGAGGAGGACATAAAGTCCAAGTGTTCGTTCTTATTCCCTACTTTGGATAATTGTGCGTAAGGTATGTGTTATATTTATTATATTTTCTATTTTTGTTAAAGGAAAGGATGATTTCCTTGGTACTTTTTTTTTAACTTAGTTAAAGGTAAGGGTAAAGGTATATGAAGTCCAATCATACTTGTGTTTTCTTGACCTATCATTTGAGGAGCAATGATCCTAAGGTGGGAGACTAAAATGCCCCAGGCTTTGGCCCTTGAAAATTCCTTGAGCTTTGAGCTCTCTGCTCTGTTGACGACTTATCATACGAGCCGTATGGTGTTGTTACGGCTCTACGGACCCAATTCATAACCAAACCAATGTGTAATTGGCTAGGTTCTACTCTGAGCACGAGTGACTCACTATGAGTTATAAGATCATATTACGAGTGGTATGGTTGAGTTGTATGTTATCCAGTGTCTAATCCCTTTGGGTTTTGTCTTGGATACGACTAGACCATATGAGTCGTATAGTCATAAGTGGGATCATGGAGTGGTAATATTGATAGTATATGGGTGCGCAACTCATTGTCTAGGACACAACTCATGACTACGGGTCGTATAATGTGGTGACAAGTCACTGGGTAGACTCAAAACGAAGAATGACTTTTTACAGCTTTAAGCTGAGGGAACTTTGGGAATTTCCCACTCATAAAACCTTAAGGCCCCACGTCCATATAACACTTTTGGTCATTCATTCCACACTTTGCAATATTAAACATCCTCTTTACTCTCTTAAAATCCTCTCAAGAAAAATTGGGTAGGGTTTCTCGAAAGTGGTCATCTTAGGTTCAAGAGTCAATTTCTCTCCTTGAATCTTCGTAATTCAGGCATGTGACTCTTCCCTCATTGTTAGTTTACTAAAACATATGTTTAAAGCATTGTTCATGAATCATTAATGGTGGTTTTGAAACCAAGGTTGAGGGGTCTGAATGCATATCATTGAATATTATTTTCTATGTTTTAAACTATGACTATGCATGTTTTTAATTATGGTTTTGCGTATGTGGGTGCATGGGACTGATGATTTAATTGAGGGGTCATGGTTGAACCCTAAATTTGATGATTTTGGCATTGATAATGGCATGCCTTCTACCTATTTGTGAAATTTTCAATGAGAATTACATTGTCACAAGTTTGAATTTTGTTTTGAATTAAGGCTTGGCATAAAAATGTTAATGATTGATGAAGCCTTGGTGGCCATAAATTGAATTGAATTGAAAACTTGGGGGTTTGGTTGGCTAATGGGTTTGAGTCCTAAATTTCATAAATTAATTGATGTTCCTTTTGAACACTAGGTTCGAGTCCCAACTTGATGTAATAATTGTTTTGGCATATTGTACTCTGGTAAGTGGGGTTGGTATGACGATGCCAATGGGATGAATTTTGTAGGTAACTAAATTGATGATTATATTTGTGCAATGAATGTTTTAAATTGGACTTTAAAGTGGGATGTTTAGTCGGTCCATAAAAGTGGTGGTTCTGATGGACAAACACTGCAAACCGTGCTAGCCAGTGCGCGTGTCTAAATAATTGTGAGCTTTGAGTCCCCCATATTTTATACACTGGTGCTTAAATCACTTTGACTATTCCAAGAGGTTTGAGTCCCTCATATAATCATATACGGATATGGATATTCTCTAGTTCGTGTGGCTACATGCACCAGGGCCGTTCCAGCTAGGGGAGAGTTGGGCCCATATATCTCGTGGGTACCTTGTTTTATAACGGTTAAGCTACCCAACCTAAGTTAAGGTTTTTGAAGTTCATTCTATGCCTTGTTCCCTACCTCAACATATAGTATTGTATAAATATATATATATATATATATATATATATATGTATTTCATAAGATATGATGTATTGAATGTTGTATTAGTTTTGAACTGTTATCATGGCATTATTTTGTTCCTCTATCCCTGAGTTACATGCTAGCGCTTCAACTGCTAAACATATTCAGATGCTGTATCCCCATGTAATGTACGAACTGTCCATACATCCACTATTCCTGCTCAGTGACTTGGATTCGAGATTAGCTAGCGAGTCAGATTGAGGTGGTGAGCTTCCATCCTTCGAAAGACCCCAATTCACATTATGGTTTCTTTTTTATGTTTTCACTATCTTTCGAACATTGGCTTTGGCTATTGTCAGGGGCATACATCTTATTGAATTTCGATTATGTAGAGGCTTCGTTGAACTGCTATGGACTTGGGTGGTTTGGTTGATTGTTTGGTGACAGATGATTGTTCAGTTAATTGTGGTTTGTATAGACATAATATGAATTATAATTAGTTTTGTTATGTGCTATCTTGTTATATATTTTAAATTCATTTGATAATTGAAGGTGTGGTGTTGGTTCATTTATGTAAAAGAAGTGATCTATGGTGCACGTGGGACTTGAGATACCCATTATGGCCAAGCCCTGGTTTGTGTCGTGAAAGATTCGGCTTTAAAATTTACTCTGGGTTAGGATTTAGTGGGAGTAAGGAATTTCCTTGACTCCTTATGTTACACATACACTGGCATACACCCAACTAAAATTAGAAAATAAAAACCCAAAACTTCAGCAATTTCAATCAATAACTCAACACCTTACTCCCTGGCAACGATGCCAAAAGTTTGATCAACGCCCAAACTACACCTCCAATTGAATATAAAGTGGTTGTTGTAAAGTAAATGGGGTCGAACCCATAGGGAATACATTGACTGGTCTCTCTAGTTTATTGGAATCAATGGGAAGTACTAAAAGTAAATGGGTTGTTTGTAGTAGTAATCTCGAACAAGTAACCAAACACAAAAGCCTTTGTTTTAAACAGTAAAAAATGAACACTAGGCTTGTGTCCCTCTGGCTTCTAACTCAATAGGCTTCTCGTGTTCAATCCAACTATCAAATTGTTGTGCATGTAGAATTTGGTATGTTAGGTATCACCAACTATCTCTCAGCATACTTTGGTAAATTTCACTCATGCATAGGGTTTCGAATGAATCTCGAGCACTCCTTTGGAGTCCATTTGGACTTAGAAAAATTTGGTGCAATCGCTTAAGCGGCTGAAGGATCACTTTAGCGATCAGCCTTGTACCCCGAGCTCTTATTTTCATATTTTTCATTCCTTACATTAATTGTTAATCTGCACAATCACCTAAGTGATGGCCTTATTACTTAAGCAAAGGTTTGTTAAGCGACATCAACGACTTAAGCGAAGGCCAACTTTTCATTGAGGACCGCTTAAGAAATCATTTGACCTCTTAAACAACAACCGTTGGTATTATATCCCCTTCTTAACCCATTTTATCCCTTATTTTGTTAATCGTTTTCCTTGATTTTTGTGAGTTTGTAGCATGGCAAGTATGGAGAATCATCCATTGAAGCTAAGGTAAGTTAGTCCGAGATTCTTTGGTCATTTTCCCTTAAATTCCATCCCCTTTCATTGTAAATTCTAGAATTCAAATATTAAAATCCTAAGACTTTAGGGATTGATTTAGGCCCCCATTCATGCTCCATTTCTTCTCAACTTTTGAGCGCATATTCTTTGTTCTTCGAGGGATCTCATGACAAATTTAATTTTAGATTTCATTTGCAGTCCCCATGAGCCCGTTCTTGTCTCAAATGTTTACCCAAATATTATTATAGCAATATGCATCGCATTTTACTCCTAGTGACGTGTTGATTATTATTTTGATAATGGAATGATATTTTGAGATTGTAGAGCAGATACGAATGCTTTGTGGATGATTCAAAACTTATGGTTTCGGCATCAAGGTAAGCTTCGGTCTACCTTACTCTATGAGATGGTGTATGTGTAGATTACATGCTAGGAAAGGATTATAGGACATGTTTATGATGACTTAGCTTATTTAGGGAATTTGGGGTAAGAATTGGACCCGAACCATAGTATAAAATACTTGTTATGTCCATAGAACCCTATCATCCTAGATTATAAGCACGTTCACCATAGATTGATGCTAAGGATCCTTTAGTATAATGTAACTTTTTGAATTAGTGGATTTTAACATAGTTTGCTGGATTATAGTATTACTATCATTCTTGTTATATCTCGAGGCCATGGTTACGATTCCAGTTGGACTCCAAATGAGTATTTGTAATGACTCTCCAGGTTATTTTCTGTATTTCCACTTATTTTTGACATTTAGAGATTTCCTATAGCTACCCCAAGTCATTTATGACATGTTGGAACTGACAGATAGATTACCGGGCAATTCATTTGTTTTTTAGAGCTAATTTTCTATTCTGAAGCCTTCACTGGTTGAAATTTGCTATCAGGCAAACAACCTTGTATGCCAATTCTAACAGTTCTAACAGCTCTGGAACATTGGTTTTAGGCTATGTGGACCCTTGGTTTGGGTCTTGAGGATTCTAGACTCATTTTGAGCTATTACCAAAAGTTAAGAAAAATAGCACATAGATGTAGGACCCACTTTTTGTCGAAACGAGCTCGGATGAAAATTTTGAATGTGTTATTGAGTTCAAAACATCAAATTTGATAGGGTATCATAGTTCGTTTTCACATATGGGATTCCCAATAAATCTTGATAGTACTGGTATTGGTGCACGACTTAAGTACCCTTTTAAGCCGCTTAAGCGATGGGGCTGCTAAAGCTGATGACCCATTTCTTAAGTGACTGGATCCGACAAGTGGAGGTTTTCTTATGCAAAACCCCTACCGCTTAAGTGAGAAAAGGGATTCTTAGGTGGTACCCGTGAAGATGCTAAGTGCCACTAAAACGACACTAGGCTGCTTAAGTGGTGACCGCTTAAACGGCTGAATGTCTGCTTAAGCGGTACCTGAGCACCTGGGAACGGTATAAAAACCCACTTAGCCCAATTTTCCCTATTTTTCATCCTTTATCAAGAATATTGAACCCTAAAAAGTGGAAAAACTTGGGAAAATCATTTGTGGGTGGTTTTGGAGCTTTGATGAAGTTAATTTACACATTTATTCCTTGAATTTGTGATAAGCTTCCATCAATTTCTTAATTTAACTCCCTATCTTTTTCTGAAATCCCTAATAGCTTGCTGGATTGATTGTTGCACCGTTAGAGCTCTAAAGTCACACATTTTAAGGTAAATATTCCTTAAGCATAGAGGGACATTGTGTTGGTTTCAAAAAATCAATTTCATAAATTGGCCCCACATGAAATTTTTCATAAATAGGCCCCACATAAAATTTTTATGTAATTTTGGAAACGAAGCAAAATAGTGCAATATGGGTATAATTATTCTCATTTTAATGAGTAGATTGTGATTTTGATTGCATAGAACCTTGCAAAAGTTTCTCGGTAGGAAAAATCGGTGGTTTATTGTGTTTTTTGGGCTTTTCTTTAGCTTGTAGGTAGGCTAGGCTTACCTTCTTCATAGATTGAGATAATACATTGTTTAAATATTATATTATGCTAGATATGTGATGGAATTTAGGTATTGGAAGCATAATTGTATAATTAGTCTTATTTGGAATCTTTAGGCTATCTTGGAATGGTAATTTAGGTGGAATTGACCCAGTTGCTCACATTTTAGGTGTAGATTGTCTTCGTTGCTCATGTTTTAGGAAGAATTGGTATTTTAGGGCTAATTACAATTTATTTAATATTAATAAATGAATTTAGATACCTTAGCATAGTTCAAGATCAAATTTGTCTAAAAATAGATTTCGGAGATTAGAAGTGGGCCCTTCCGACCTACCTTAGGCCAAGACTTATGTTAAATTTTGTAGACTTATTTATGCATGTTGTACCCTAATTAATGATTCATTTGGTAATTGGAAGTTGGTGCTAATTCGAGTAAAATCCGGTGGTTTATTGATATAGTTTATTGATGTGGCTTATGGATATTGTTTACTTGTATGGTTTATTAATATGGTCTATTTACATGAGTTTCTGTTCAAGTCTAGCGATTAATGATGCTATCGATAATATTAGTTACAATTTGAGTTTGACAGCTAATGATGATATTGATAATATGAGTTTCGATTCAAGTGCAACAAATGATGTTATGATGTTGATACTAGTGGCGAACTTAGAATTTTATATAAGTGGGTTTAATCAGTAAATAAGAACGATCTTGATAGTTGATAATGTAACGTCGAGCACAAACAAACATTTGCCTGTTGTTCCTTTTTGTATAATATAATACTAAAATAAGTTTTTTTTTTTTGAAAAAATAAAATAAAAAGTCAACATTGTTTTAATTTAACAAAGTTGAGATTTTTTTTAAAAAAAATACGAAGAACCTATTACCATTTTCTTACACTAAAATTAAAGTAAATTAAGAAAGTATATATAATTTCAACAAAAATAGTTGCATGTTTTAGCCAAAAATAGTAAAAGGGAGCAGAAAATTGAATTATAAAAATTTAAACATTTTTTGAAGTAAAATTGATTTTAGATTTTATTGAATTTGAATATGCAAAAAAAAATATATTCAAGGTGAAATAGAAAAATAAAGGAAAACAAAGATGATAAATTTGCTATCATATAAATATGTTTGGTCACGTCTTTTAATGTTGGCACTTATAGAGACGTAGGTTATACCTACGAGACATAAGTTACCCCACATAATTGTCAGGATTAACACTTCAGTTTCAGGTTCTTTGAATTGACAAACTTTGAAATCTACAAGCCTACTTACAATGGCGTAAGTAGAACTTACGCCACTTAGGTGGCCACGTAAGTAAGTTTGTTTGCAGCCTTCAACTCCTTGTCTTCTTTTTAGCTCTGAAACCCAGTTTCCTGCAAAATAGACACAAAAACACATCATATCTACCAAAACGAACCTAAGCTTTTGCATATTTTTTGGTTTTAAGCATCGAAAGTTCCATGAAACTATGCACATCAACACCCTAAACTTAGAATGTTTGCATGTCCTTAAGAAATAAAAACATAAGAAAACATAACACGGTGCTTAACTAAGAAAAACCTAAGGTACCTGAGACAGTAAATCTTAATTTCAATTCAAAACACATCATCCCCTTATATTTTTAACTTTCCAAAATCAAATGTATGGATCTATGCAGGCCAACAATATGACACAAGGGAATCAAGATATGACATTACATGAGGAACACACAAGCATATGTACAAATCATACTACCTGAATAGATAAGCAACTCACAACACAACTCCTGTACCCTCACAACAAAGAAGTTCCACCCATTTAGTCGAATTATGCATGTTAATGTAGGGACTATAACAAGATATTGACACTCTCAAAGAAGTTTCAATAATATGCATAGAATACCATAGGCTTACCCTTATTTTATTTACCTTAGTTTTTCAGACATTCGAATTAGGATCATTGTAGGACTTTATTCGGCTTCTACTGTATGATTGGGGGCTGGTATGACATATTTAGGACTTTTTAGTGACTAACCATCTTGAAACTACAATTACATTTGGGATCCACTTCTCAACCAACTTATTTTCCCCTTTTTCTTTTATTTCTTATTCAGGTTGGGTGCAAGTTCTTTTATTCTTTATTTTTCTTTTTTTTTTCTTCTGAATTTACTCTTTCATTTTGCTTTTCTCTTTTACCATGTTTTTCTTTTTACCACACCCAACCCTACTATTTTTTTTCCTATTTAAACCTTCTGCATACCCAACTCTAATTACACACTTCTATGATAGACACTCTCAACTTAGATGATTTGCCTGAGATGAGGTGAACAATCTCTTAGGAGGGACCACAAACAAAATAGGTTTATTGTAATTAATTTGGAAAGGTTAAAGCCGAAAACAAGAAAAATAGTCTATGTAGGCTTAAAATAGGGATCAGAGAATTTTTATTCTCATTTGGAAGGTTATTTAATCTAAGAGTGGACAAAATCAAGAACGACCTATGATCACTTCCTGACCAACTATCCTACAACCTAGTTAAGACTAACCGGGCATGTTCTGAATTAAATATACAAATGGCATAGGGTTGTATCACAAACTACTACTTATCCGATTCATGAAATTGTTTTCCATGATTAATATGTCCCTAATTCTATTTTCATAATTAGATTCATAGTGGTCACACATATACGTACATCACATAATTTAAAACAAACTTTTTGGAGGGGTATCCACTTTTCTCACAAACACTTAAACTCAAATACAAAATACATTAACTGCCCTAGGTACTTATTTTTCTCCTAGTTAAATAAAAATAACACAAAAAAACACAATAAGTCCAAGACATGCTAGTTTTACTATGATAGCACGACCGACGAGAATAGAAACACTACAACAAAAACCCTCGATGGTTGTGGTACACCCTACCCATAACTAAAAGACAATGCACTTTACCTAGTGCATACCTACGACACAAAACAAGGGAAATATGACATTATTGGGATGTTCAAGATGTCTGGCTCATGCTCGCCCTCATCTAGGGCATCTGGTATCTCAACTAATGGAGGCGGTAGTAGTGGCGGGGCGTGACTAGAAGATG
This sequence comes from Capsicum annuum, assembly GCF_002878395.1. Taxonomy (NCBI): domain Eukaryota; kingdom Viridiplantae; phylum Streptophyta; class Magnoliopsida; order Solanales; family Solanaceae; genus Capsicum; species Capsicum annuum. Next base: position 110,098,003 of record NC_061119.1, read on the forward strand.
CACCCATTGCTATCTCCATGACGTATCACCGAATAAACTACTACAAACTCCCTAGAATCAAGATTCTCATTTTTTAAGGCTTAATCATATGGGATGGTGGGGTCCTGTAGCTCCTCATCTCTACCTCTCTTAGTCCCAACTATAGGGACCGCTGTAACACCCTAAAAATTGAAGCTAATCATTGAACTATTCTTTAAGTTCATGAAAAATTAAAACTCATGTTTTGTTAGTTGCATTAGTGATTTAGACATATATTAAGAACCCAAATAGCTCCTAGCTCATAGAAAAGTCAAAACATTCTTTAGCGATTAAATTCTTGTGAAGAATATAACTATAGTCATCTTCAAATGATCATAACTTTTGGGTTACTCAGAATTATTAAGATCAATACCTACATCATATATATAATTGAATTAGATTCCAATAATATCAATTTTTCCTTAATCAGATATCGAGGTGAAACATTATGGCCAAAATACTGAAGCACTGTCAAAGCTGCCCGCACTACGACTCCCAATCAGACATCAGGGGTCATTAGGAGGGAGTCATAATCTGGGAAATAGAGGCTAAAATAGGATTCCTGACCACTACTCAAGTCATGACTCGTGGCCAGACCTTACGAGTTATGACCTAAATCATTGAAACTGCTTCTAAGCAACTTCCAAATGGTTTCTAAGTTTTTTTTTTTGGTTGTTTCCAACTCTTTTAACCCCAAGGATACGCCATTTAAGTAATTTTAGGGCTGAAAAAATAGCCAAAAAAATCCAAAATCCCTCATTATTAACACAAACCAAAATTTCTCAAGAGACATGCGATTTTCTACTCTTCCAAAGCAAGAAATTGGGGTTTTTCTTTTCCAAGTCCAAATCCATAAAACGTCAATTCAAGAATCGAAAGTAATAAGGTATGTGGGTATTTAATAAGGATCTCCTTTCATCCCCATGCCCAAATTATGATTTTTGTTTATGAATTTTATGATTTTCATTAAATAGGGCTTTTACCTAGTTATTATTCTAATCTTAAATTCAATCCCTTATGATAAAATTTTCAATCATAAGAATGCTTTAGTGATTATTCATGATTTATTAGGCCCATATCATATCATTCATGTTATTCTACAATTCAAGCATGTTTGACATGGTATTAGTTAAGATTTCAAGCGTATGATCAAGTTACATGAGTTTTCCCTAATTTCGTCAGTTTATTTTGCAATTAAACCATGAATACATGTTTTTCCATGAGAGTAGCATCCTCCCATACTCAAAATCATGAACTCCCCTTTTTTATTGATAAATTATTTAGTTTTGGATTAAACTATAAAATTCTCTATTATAATCAACTTTTAATGTTATCATATTCAGGTGCTTTAATTAGAGCTGGTGGGTTATGAATACCCGATACCTAGGATTTAATTCATGAACCAATTGAAATATTCTTGAGCATTTTAGATAATACATACAAAGTTATTTTCAGAATACCATGACTTGAACATATCAGTTATCAGTTTATGTTTTAGTTATACTCCAGTGTTATTTAGTTGGGAGTAATACTTAGTACTGAGTGAATGTAGGGATAATGGCTCCCCCATCAGTTAGCCATGAGACCATTAGTAGTAGTCCCTAAGTTCAAGAATTACATTGCCACCATAGGTTATAAGGGGTCCCCTCATCAATAGAGGCATGAAACCCCAGTCCTTTAGGACATCAGTTTATTAGTAGATCCACGCCAACTAGTGTTGGTACCCTTATCAAGGTATTAGAACTCTTCCAACTAGATTTATAGGTTGGACCCCAATTTTGCTCAGATTGGGGTATATCGGTTGTAGTTAGCTCCCATAGTCCTCAGTTTATGTTCATCTTATGTTTCAGTTCGGATATGCATGACCTTGCATTCAATTATTAAGTTTTATACAGTACATGTTTATACTTGGTCACTACATCAATTCATATTCTACAGTTTTAGACCCAGTATTTATACATGGCCCTTAGTATAATTTTATAACATATTCAGCTTTAACCTGATATTACAAATAATAGTCATGTTTCTAATGCTTCTGATCATGTTCATCTATACCATATTTTAGATATAGAACGATCATTGTCTACAAGCTCAACTCACGTTGAGGTTGAATCCTCAAGAAGTGAGTCTAGTCCTCAAAAACTATAGATGTTGATTGTATGTACGTGTATGCCTGTAGCATAAACAAAGTAAAATGTAAGAATTAAAATTAGGGGATTGGTTTGGGAAGTTCTTCGATCAAAATCAAATCAAACTATCAACATAGAGCAATGATTGTGATTAAAATTTCAATAGAGAACAAGTATTGGGAATATGTCTTTGATATCACCCAAAACTAACCATTAAAGTAGTATGCTACAGTTGATGCCAAATATAGTAACTCAAAATAGGTTGGGGCTGAACCCACAGGGAAACATTGAACAGTTGCTTAACTTGATGAAACTTATGAGCAGTGCGGAAAAGTAAATAGGAGAATTCGGAAGTAAATAGTAAGTAGTAATTGAACATGAATTCTTGGAGTTTGTAAATAATAGAAGATGAACACTAGGACTGTGCTCCCCCTGGTTTCTCAACTCTGTAAATTTTGCTTGTTCAACCCACCTATTTTGCTGCTCTACATGTAAAGTCGACAATCTAGGTATTATCAACCATCTTATGAACATGTTGACAAATCTCTCCCTTCACCTTGTGAGTCTCAGGGCATCGTCTTATTTTTCCTTGTATATAACTTCAGTTCAACTCTCACCTTTTGAGCCTCAAGTTGATTAGATCAGATGGCGGAATAATAAAATGGATGTGAATCTCAAATTACTGTCTTAATCTACTTTTTTCAATCTCAAAATCCCTTGTGAGGATGCTCTTGAATACAGGAAAACCTCAAAATTATGTAGTAGCTCTGAGGTCAATTAGTATGAAGATGATTATGATACATGTAGCTACTTTAGAATAAATGAATCTCTCACTTCATTTACATAGTTAACCCACCAGGTTCCCACAACCCTAGTTAGGGAAATTAGCCACTCATGTTCATGCAATAATCCATGATAGTCAATAAATAAAACATGTAATTAATTGCACAAGAATAAGAGAATGAAAATCCAAAGTATCCAATTGAATCAAAACCCAAAAATCTCAAGAGCAATGAAAAGTATGTAAAAGTGCTTGAAACTATGTTAAAGAAAGTAAGAGAGTGTAACCTAATAAAGGAATAATGGTATTTATAGTATCTCAAAATAACTCATGAATCCTAATTAAAATAGAACAGGAAAAGTAATGTCAGCACAAGGTACGACTCGCATCATCAACTTATAAGGTATTCTTACGAGTCGTACTATGCTAGTCGTATATTTTCCAATTCTGATCTTCCAGGGATCTAGGATTTCAATTATATTTATGATTCATAATCATGATTTGTACCTTGACCATATGATTCATGGTCTTCACTCGTCACCACCTGGGACTTGATCTTTCTATGCTATGGACACTAGTTTACTTATGGTTGGATAATACAAGTCGTACTCAAATCAATCGACTCATCTTCTTCTGTAACTTCACCTCTTAATCTGAATTTGGTTTCTATTTTCTTAACGACTACTTCTCTAGACTCATAGACTTACCTTATGATTCGTATGTTCTAGTCGTACACTTTCTTCATTTAGCTTTTCTGCTTGACTTTTGTTACTCTTGTCCTTATGAGTCATCCTACGAGCCGTGTGGTGTGCTGACGACTAATAAGGTGACTTGTATGATGCTTAAATTCCATCATTTTAATAGCTTTTCCTTCCAATTTCATACCAAGACTTTTATTTACCTCTTTCACTTGCAATAATCACCAAACCATATCATATCTAGTAAAGCAACCTAAGTATAAGCATAAATTCTTTGTTTTAAGCATCGAAAGTGTTGTGTTTCCATGACCCATAAACACCCTCAAATTATAAATTTTGTGTATCCTTAGGCAAAAAAAAATCAAGACTACTACCCACAATGATGATTAAATCGGAAGATCCTAAGATACCTATGGAAGTAACTTTTGCATTTAGTTTTTAACAATTTTATTCCCCTTCTAGTTTCAACTTTTTAAGAACCCATCTGTGCATATCGATTTGGCACACAAAGAAACATAAAGGAATTCGCTGATGGCATTACATTAGTAATAGACAACTAGGTATAGAAATGAATAACATTAACCAAATAGTCTGGCAACCTAATAAATGCTCACAATCAAAGAAATCCCATTTACTCAGTTTAGATCTATAATGATATTCAGGTATATTTCAACAAGACGCTCACACTTACAAAAGAAGTATCGATCGGTGTATTTAGAATTCCATAGGATTTCCCATATGCTCTTTTCGTGGATTTTTAGACAGTCAGGATAGGATCACTAAAGGACTTTATTAGGCTTATAACGTAGGTTTGGGGCTAGTATGGCATCATTTAGGGATTTCAATTCCAGACAATGCTGGCACTGGCACTGCCGCCCCAGTAAACAAACCATCTATATTATTTATAACTTTAAAACTTTTCCTTGGAATTCTTTCCCCATTATCACCAATTTCAAAAACACTCCCACGAGCATCATTGTTCTTGTTATCATCTCCAACTGTACATTGGGAGATAGAACTAGCTGAATCAACATATGACAAATTGGAATCCTGATTTTATTTGGTACATTTGAATTCCCTGATACATTATCTATATTTGATGACCTAATGTTGTTACAAGGACAAAGACCGACACAAACACGTTTTGCATTATCTCCGTCATCTACCAAAACAAATTTCCCATCTACATTTTCACCCCCCTTGTCTACAGACTTAACACTTGAATTGCCCAAAATTGATGAAAATGATCTCTTGTTTCCAATCTGATTAGTTATATTTCGTAAAATAGGATGATTTTTGCGATGCCTTTCAAAAGCATTATATTCATCAATTGTTAAAATCACTAATCCAACATCAACCCTATCAACAAAAAAACAATCTTTAGACCTAAAACACATAAATCTCCATGACCCAATTCTCAAATCTAAAATAATTCATGAAAAAATCTAACATTTTACATGGACCAACGATACAAGTTGCTAAAATACAATTAGATAAACCATTTTGATAATCAGAGAAGCAAGATACTTTACAAACAAACCATAAAACCCTACTAAAATTTTGGGCAAAAAAGAGTATAACTCGGGACCCTCGAACTGGTTGGCTTAGTTATAAGTCATGCATACAACTTATACCCAATGCTTATGGGTCTTTTCCTGTTATCGTAAAACTAGGAACTTCTTACCTAGTTCTAGGGTCGATATGACTCAGTGTGACGAGTCGTAACCTGAGGTTATAACTCGTTCTGGGAGTCATAAAGACTCCAAAACTAGATGTGAATGAACTCCCAGGTCCTTATGACTCTCACTTACGAGTCGTCATGTTAAGGCACAACTTGTGAAGAGTCTGTATGACCTTATTTTCTAGAATTTCTAGATCTTTTCTGCAATCTTCATTAAATACACTTATTACCCTATAAATTATTAAGTACAAAACCTAGGTTGCATTTCATGCAACACCTGATTTAACATCGCGGCACAATGTAGCTAGGTTGTATACAAGATTTCACCAACTAGCCTCATGGGTTTCCTACCATGCAACACATGATTTAACGTAGCAACATGACAAAATTGACTTGGTTATTCAGACTTCACTAAGGTCCATCTAAAAAATCACATTAATTTCCTTAGTGTTACCCATATAATGCTTTACTCTTTGACCATTCACCTTGAACGGGGCTTCAACATCCTACTTTAATTCCATAGAACCATATGGGAACACTCTTAGCATAGTAAATAGACAATACCGTCAAGTCTTCAACTTACCTGGACACAATTAAAGTCTTGAGTTGTAGAGAAATACCTAATCAACTTTCTCAAATATTCTTTTCTTAATTTTGCGACCATGGTACAACTTTATCTTTTCTTTGTAAAGTGCAGAACTTTTATAAGCCCAGTGTCAGAATTTCTCCAATTCATTCATCTTGTTCATCCTTGACATAGCTGCATCTTGACACTCAAAATTCAGCTTCTTTAAGGCCTACAATGCTTTATGTTCAAGTTCAACAGGCAAATGACATGCCTTACGATCAACTAGCTTATAAGGAGAAGCACCAATGAGGGTCTTGAAATATGTTTGGTAAGCCCATAATGCATCGTCTAACTTTTTTGACCAATCAATCCTATTGACATTCACTGTCTTTTCCAAAATGGACTTGATTTCTTTGTTGGACACCTCAACCTATCCACTAGTATGCGGATGATAAAGTGTTGCCGCCTTATGCATCACTCTATACTTTTCAAGTAGACTCTTGAATGGAAGATTACAAAAATAAGACCTACCTTCACTAATGATTGCACGTGGCATGCCAAATCAAGAGAAGATATATTTTGTCAAAGGGGTGAGAAACTACGTGCTTCATTGTTAGGGAGCACAATCACTTCGACCCATTTAGAAACATAAGCTACAGCCACCAGAATATACTTCATACCAAAAGAACTCACAAAAGGTCCCATGAAATCCACACCCTATACATCAAATAATTCCAATTCTAAAATAGGAGTCATAGAAAGTTCATGGAACCTAGATATGTTACCTTAGCATTGACATTGATCACAACCTGAAGCAAAATCCTACGCATCTTTTTAAATTATTGGCCATTAGTACCCACACTGCAAGATCTTGTGGGCTGTACGGGTTCCTCTATAATGACCCCAACTGGTTAAGAATGAACAACCTCAAGTATGCTCATTATCTCAACCTTAGGTATACATCTATGAATAATCCCATCTGCACAAATTCTAAATAAATAAGGCTCATCCCAAAAAAATTTCCTTACCTCATGCATAAACTTCTTTGTCTGTTGGAAGGAAAGATCTTCTAGGACTAGATCATTTGCTAGATAATTTGCATCATCAGTAAACCATGATATTAGATCTTGAGAAGCTACAAATACCTTCTCGTCTAGAGAACTATCATCAATCTTGAGTCTATCTTTAACTTTCTGCATAGCTTCTTTTTTAAGTCTAGACAAATGATCTATAACTTGATTTTTAATGTCTTTTCTGTCCTTAACCTTGAAATAAAACTCTTGCAATAAGAGAACCCACCTAATCAATCTAGGATTTCCCTTTTTTATGCATTAACTACCTCAGTGTTACATGATTAGTGTGCATAACTACCTTTGTCCTAATCAAATAAGACCTAAATTTCTCAAAGGCAAAAACCACTACTAACAACTCAGGTTCGGTATCTATGTAGTTCTTTTTGGCAGGGTTTAGTGCCTTGCAGGCATATTAGATGGGATGCAAAATATTTTTTTTTCATTGTCTTAGTATAGCACCTAAGTCCACTTCACTTGCGTCACACACAATCTTAAATAGCAAAGACCAATCAGGGGACACGATGATAAGAGTTGTCATCAACTTCTTTTCAAATATTCAAAAGCGTTCAAACATTATTTATCAAAATAAAACTTCACCTCTTTATCAAGAAGCCTATAAAGAGGATTGGAAATCTTTAAGAAATTCTTGATGAATAGACTGTAAAATCCAGCATGTCAAAAAAAGCTTCGAGTACCCTTTATAGAAATTGGTGGAGGTAATATCTTGATCACTTTAATATTAGCTTTATATACCTCTATAACCCTTTTAGAAATCTCATGCCCAAGTACAATACCTTGTTTAACCATGAAATGACACTTTTCACAGTAAATTTCCAAGTTACATTCATCACATTCGTAGAATATTTTCCAACAGAACCAAACAGTTATCAAAAGAGTCACCTACTACTGAGAAATCAACCATAAATACTTCAATGGTGTCTTATACCATGTCAAATATGATTGACATCATACATCTCTAAATATGGATGGAGCATTGATAACCCAAATGGAATACGTCTAAATGAAAAGGTCCCATAAAGACAAGTAAAGGTTGTCTTCTCTTGGTCTTCAGGCACGATAGTTAATTGTCTGTAACCTGAATACCCATCCAAAAAATAGTACCATCCTCTCATGGAAGTCTATCTAGCACCTAGCTATGAAGGGCATGGGAAAATGGTCCTTTTGAGTCTATGCATTGAGTTTCTAGTAATCCATACACACTCTCCATCCTGTGACTGGAGTTATTACCACTAGCTCATTATTCTTAATAGGAACAACAGTAATATTGCCTTTCTTCTAAACATATTATACCAGGTTGATCCATTTACTATCAACAATGGGATATACTACACCAGCATCTAGCCACTTGATTATCTCTTTCTTTACCACCTTATGCATAGAAGGGTTAAGTCATTGCTGATGCTCTATACATGGGATAAAATCTAGTTTAAGTTGGATTTTATAAGTATAAAGACCAGGCGGGATACCCACCATATCTGCAATTCACCATCCTATAGACCTCTTAAACTTTTGTAGCACTGATAGCAAAGCTTCTACTTCTGTCTCTATCAAATCAGCTGTAATAATTACTAAAAAAGTTTTGTTGGACCCCAAAAATATATATCGCAGATAAGAAGAGAGGGCCTTTAACTCTAAGATGGGTCCTCCTCAATAGATGGTCGAGTAGGTGGAGTGGTTTTATATTTTAGAACTAAATCAATCTTCTTTGGTGCTTAAGTATAAGATCCACTCCCATAGAGTGCACATAACATCTCATCATAGTCATTAATACCATCACTGTTGAAGTTCATAACCACAACTGCTAAAGCTTCAACAACTAGACTTTCTTCAATAGGAACAACATCAAAAGTATCTTCCCATATAGTTACTATATCAAGATCATGGAATGGGTCTATACCTTCATCAAATACATCAATCACAAATATCACTCTTAACTCATCAGGCTATTTCATAGATTTGCATACATTTAATATCATCTACTCATCATTGAGTCTCGACATCAGATGTCGTAGCTCTAAATCAATAAATGTTCTTCCTATAGACAAGAATGGTCTTCCAAAAAAAATTAAGACTTGAAAGTCCACCTCACAGTCAAAGATCACAAAATCAACAGGAATGATGAAAGGGGCTGCCTTTACTCAAACATCATATATAATACCAATTGGCTTTTTCACTGTTCTCTCTACCATCACTAGTCTCATGGTGATTGGTATGGGAGATCCCAACCCTAACTGCTTAAGCATTTCTAATGCATAAGGTTGATATTTACTCCCGGATCATATAATGCACGAGTGAAGTTGAAAGATCCAATAGTGCAAAGTATACTAAAAGAACCAACATCCTTCTTCTTATATACTAATGATCTAGTAGCTATAATACTATAGTGATTAATATTGTTGATTGTATCATAACGGATAGACTTCTTCTTGGTAATTAGATTGTTCATGAATATTGCATATCCTGACATTTACTCTAATGCCTCTACAAATGGAATGTTGACTGACAACTCTATCAACATAGATAAAATTGTTTGATACTCACCCTTTTCTTTCCTTTTTTCAACCTTTGAGGAAAAGTAGGGTGTGGTCTCAAGATGGGCTATAAAATAGGCTCCCCAGTCTCATATTTTCCTTTATCTTGCTTGCTACTACTCTCCACATCAGCAGAATCATCATCATTCTTTTGTTCATCTATAATGGGTATAGGCAGATCTATGGTAGTTTTACCATACTGAATGGTAATGGCATGGCAGTGACCATTATTCTTTGGGTTTACCACCGTATTACTGGGAATAGTGCCAGGTTGCCTTTGATTTAATGTAGCCATATCTGGCCATACTATTTATCCAGTTTCTTGATTGCAGTAGCATGTGACTCAACATTTTAATTCATCCCTAATAGGTCTTCCTTAATCTCCTTAAGACAACTCTCTTGACTTTCTTGGCCTTTGACTACTTACGACAATATTACTTCCAATCTAGACTCAGTATCCCTGCTACCTGGTGGTATATATCTATCACTTTTCTCTTTATAATTATCTTTATGTCTCCAATCACTATCTCGATCTCTGCTCTTATCTCTGTAATTATCAATATAATAGTTTTGACCTTGATTTCCATGCCCTTGGGCTCAGAAATCCACCAACTGACGATCAAGATACATTACTTCCTTTTTAGATTTAGCCTCAAAAGTCCAAGAAGTAAATCCCTGTGCCCCAATTACATTCACTTTCTCAGAATTCATTATTGCAAATTATTTATAAGCAGCCCAACATCTGTCCGAAGTTATGAAACTCTAGTGCTACTAAATCATGACCATCTCTATGATCATTAGCTGCTCCAATAGCATATATATTTGTACCACTCTTGGTGCCTCTAGTATGCCAATATCAAGATACAGGCAACATCATTACCCCCTCAATCCTGTTTAGTCTCATCTTGGAAGATTTGAATCTTCTGTCCAACTTTCGCTCAATATATAATGGTTGCAAGATGGAATGTTGATTTAAATCTTCTAAGTGGAGACATAAATAATAGTGGAAGAGACGTCATTCCACGATGCTAAATTTGGTACTCGATGGGAGGCAATCCATCATCCTATGAAAGTGGCACGTATCCTTTGAATTTTACATAATAATGTAGATTTTAATTTTGTAATTTGATTAATCCATGAATTTATGGCACTATGGTGTGTGGTGAATGAGTTTGAGTAAGGAAAAGTCTTTGAAAATTAAGAAATAAGATGAATAGGGGTAAATAGAGGTACAAAAAAAACCATCAGTTATCGTAACCACAGATCTCGTGCCTCTGTAATTGCGATCACCCGCTTGTCTGTAATTTCTGGACCCTGGACAGTGATTGTGGTCAAATAAGTTAATGTGACCATCCGAATTCCCCATTTCTCTCATACTCTCTTCTCAACTTTTCTCTCAAATTGTACCCATACCTGGCCCTATTTTGAGCATTCCAAAAGCACTGTGGCATTCATCTTGCATATTTCTCTGGTAGGTGCTTTGATTTTATGCTTTAATTTTTAGAAATAGACCATAGAATGCATGTGATATGGAAGGCTTAAAATTATGATTTTCATTGTTAAATACTTGTTCAATTATACTTGTGTGGTAGTTAGATGCTAGTAATGGTGTGCACATGTGTGGGGAAGTCTTGAGTACCTAAATTGTGTTTGAAATTGTGTAAAATGTAGTGTGCATACCAAGGGCTTGATCAAATGTCCAAAAAAGCTCATAGCTAGTTGTTTTCATATTTTAAGGGGATAATCGAGCTCCTAGTAATCTTGTTCAATTATTTTAGTGTTAATTATTGTTTTGGAACATGTTTTGACTGAGAATTTGGATTTTTGAGTGGGTGAAATTTAGGATCAAATTGAACTCAGATACCATGATTATGATCATCGGGATTCCAATCACGACATCGTGATCGCTGCTCTATAGCCCGCAATTGCTATATCTGAGGCTGAATTCTAGCGTGGGAAAAAAATATGAATGCTGATGTGTTGTTCTTATACTTTTCAGGATTATATAATGAAAGACTACGATTAAGTTTGATTCATGGCCCCTGACTGCCACACTCTATACTATGGTGATCTACTAAGAACAAAGCTATTTCTAGAGAGAGGAATATGCTTGGAGAAAGTGCTAAAAAATCTTCTGGCATTTCATGATAAACTCATGGCCACTGAGTGGTGGTGATTTACCCCAGATCCTTACAAGGTAAATGAGAAGTGGGTACAGGAATTATATGCTAACCTTTGCATAGTATCTTTCTTAGACCCATCCATCAGGATTATAAGGTTCTAGAGGAAGGAGGTGAACTTTGGGGTAGAGCAAATTAATGACCTATATAGGCTTTCAAATGTAGACATGACTGATTTTGAAGCAAAGGTTTTTGAGCCGGGTAGCTGGATGGTGGAGAGATTATACCTGGGAAAGAAGGTCTCTTGGGTGGCTACTAAGAGAAAAATATCAATGAATGATTTCACTGATGAGGCCTGGGTTTGGTTGACCATTATTTGTAGCCAGGTCTTCCCTTACCCATATGACAAGAGTGCTAGAATTGTGGTCCAGGATGGTTGCTTGCATATTAGACGGCATTCCCATGAATGTTGGTTGGCTTGTACTCTAAAATATAAAGGTTTTCAAGAACCATGATGGTACGTATTTCCTTTTTCCCTCTTTAATTATTGAGTTGTGCGACCGAGCAGGTGTTGTAGAATACCTTACTGACACATGGATATGACCTGTCACCCCTATTTATTCTCTAAAAATTTAAGGTGAGGGTGCACTGAGAAAGAGAAAAAAAAGTAAAATCAACTTGGGAAAGTCGACATGTTAGGATCCTGAGTCAGGTAGGACATTTGCAGTTGGACCTCTTGAGGAATTCAGTGTTAATTTAAGGGCCATAAGGGATCTTGTGTCAGGATTACCCCATGGTACAGAAGATCCCTCCACCACCCGCCCCTCATATGTGTCCCACTCTAATTATGAGAAGTATCTAGAGGACCAACGAAAGCAGGTAGCTACCATTGCTAGGCTTTAGAGAGCTACCATTGTAATAATACTTTACCTCTTTTTTTATTCCAAAATGTTGGATTATAGAAATTTGTAGATACTCTATTTCATCTCTAGTGGGAAGGGAAAATGATCCCCTTTGAGGAGTTTGCATTCCATGAGCGGTAAGAATATTTGCACATATCTCAAGCATACTTGTACCATATAGAACTTGCCCGGTTAGTCTCTCAAGTCTAATTTTGATTATGCTTGGTTAGTGAAATGATCCTAGGCTATTTTTGTGAATATAGGAGCCCACTTTAGCCTAAATAGCCTACCCAAGCTTAGGATAGTACCCTTAGTCACCTAATTCAAGCCTTCAAGCCTTTCTTCAGCAACCACATTGTAAAACTTAATACCTTCAAAGTTTATCCCTCTCTTAAGCCCTACCCTCCTTGGAAAAAAAAAATAAAAATTGAGGCTAAATGCCTAAGTTAGGGGTGTTACATTTGATAGAGTTAACTTAGGGCCATGGTAGTGTAAGAGGATCCCTATGAGCTAAGAAATGAAAAAAGTAAAAAAGAGAGAAATAATGAAAACAAGAATGAGGCATGGATTGTAAAACAAATAAGCGATTAAAAGATGCCTTTAAAAGGTTGGGTAAATTAAGTAGCTAAAATAAGCATGTGTCATGTGTGAAAACAAAATAGGTTGGATGGAATTGTGTGATGTAGATATTTGAGGAGGGTGTAGCCACTTTATCCTAAATGATACGCTACTCTTCCCAAACCAACATTACAGGCTCAAAAAACCCTTTCACATAGAAAAAGAGGGGCAACTACCTTTTATTCTATCTTAGTTTTCTAGGGTTTGTCTCTTTGAAGCTTGGAGCAAAAATTTGTACTAATCTTGATGTAAGAAGACATTAGATAAATCCTAAGTGAAGAATTGACAAACTCCATTGAATATTTATTGAAACTTAAAGTGTGGTTTGACATTCTCCTCATATTTCATGAATCAATTTAATGAAAATTTTGTTATAATTTTTTACTATCTTTATGAGTTGCTAGTTCTTCCTCTTGGGGTTTTGTTTGATTAGCGTGCAAGCATGTGTGGGTTGTGATTGTTATCTTTAATTCTTGGTTAATGTTGTTGGGTTTCACAAATGTTAGATTATAAAATGGAATTTTTTGGTGAAAGCCTCAATTTCCCTAATCCCCACATCATCCTTGAAAGAGCGATGTGGGTAATCTGGATCCTACATCATCCTTAAAAGAGGGATGTAGGTGACATGAGCATTTGTGAAATAAGGATAATTAGTGGAATTGCTATATCTTGGGTATCATCCTAGAAATAGGGATGCCCAATTGATGCTTTGTGATGATTAATTGACCACACCCATGAGGTATTTGAAAGAATCTGTAGGGTGATAGTTTGGTAATTCGTGGAAAGATCAGTATCAAAATCCTTATCCAAGCCTACCTACACATGTTTTAATTAATATTTGAAGTTGATTTTAATGTACCCACACATTAGTTGCCTGTAGTAGAGAATAACCCCATGATTCATTCCTAATTGTTTATGCTCTAATTATTCTTAGCTTCATGTTAGTCCATTAGGAGCACTAATTTGTTATCTTTTCGAAAACATTTAAAATCCCCCCAAATACTTGTATCTTATGTTTGAATTTAGCAAGTTACTTTTATTTCGAACTTACTCATTCACCACTCACATTGTTCCTAGTGGATTTAACCTTGACTCTAGTTGGGTTTATGTTGACAATGACCGGCTTGCACTTAATTTGAAATGTAAGATGAGTGTTATCAGCTACGTTCACAAAGATGGCATAAAATCATTGAGCGAACCAAGTATAATCACAATTAGCCTTGAGATGCTAACGAGGAAAGTTTTAGATGGTACAAGTATGCATGAGATTTGGACAAATATGTTAACCACACATGGAATACAATATCTTCAAGGGGGCTCAATTTCACTTCCCACTAGAGACAAAATGGAGTATTTACCAATTTCTATAAGCTAAAAGATTTGGAGTCACAAAAAGAGGTAAAGTATTATTAAAAAAGCATTCATGTCCATGCCTTGGTTTTCAAAATTTTTTGGATGAAGGGGGGTAGGGTGTTTTCTTCATATTTGCACCATACACAATTTGCTATTTATGGAACCAAACCAAGCCGTCATCTCACATTTTGGTTTTTTTGAGGGAAATGCATGTGGCTATTCAGATTTTGCCATAGGTATAAGTGCAATCCCAAATCCAAAATGTCACAGGTACTTAGATTTCCCTTGCTTTTATCTCTTTGATACTATGGGTACTCAGACTTCCTCTGAAACCATGGCTCCAAAACTGCTCATGACAATTTTCCTTTAAAAATTTCATCACTCAATATATAATAGGGAAAGGCTCATCCGATATCATCATGAACAAGATAAAGATGAAAAACTAACAAAATGAAACAAGAAACTAATCCCTGCAATATGGGCACCATCAAGGTGACTGAATATTATAACCGAAAAATAAATAAGAGTTATCCAAATATATATCAAAACATCCAAAATATCTAAATAATATAGACCAAATGAATGAATACGGAGAAAGGCACCCCCAACTAAAAGAATTGCAGTGTCCTCACTGCATAATCAATAAAGCATAAAGAGAGAAAAGAGGTGCTCCCTGTAACCTCATCAAGAGACTGATGGCTCCCTCAGACTCTGCATCTTCTATGGCATCATCTGAATTAGACCAGTCAGCAGGGGCCTCAATATCACTCTCAACCCTAGAAGAAGAAAGTCTATCTCTGGGTTCCAGGACCTTCCAATGGCCCTTTACCCTCTTCTACATCTTGGTGAAGAGTTTCTCCCTCTTCTTTATCTTCTCATATGAGTCCCAGAGCTCTCTGTGAGAATCATCCAAGGATGAATAAGCCCTCTTAATCCTAGAAATAGTGGCTTCCTACATCTTCTAATCCTCTAAGTACCTCTCATAATCAGACTGAGAAATATAGGAATATAGGGTGGTTGTAGGCTCTCCCAACCCCTGAGGCAACCTTGCTATGAGCTCCTTTATCACCCTCAAATAATTTGTGATCTCGTCAAAAGGGCCATCTGTGGAATGCCTGTTAGACTTTGTATCCTCAAATTTTGACTTGCCCAAGTCGATCTTCTTCTTCTTTCTCTTGCCCGGTGCTCCCTCACCATAGATCTTGAGAGGATAAATAGGGGTGTTTCGGCACACCCAAGTGTCATTGTGTTATACCTCTATTCCATCTATCTTGCACAACTCAATAATTAAAGAAGGGAATAAGAGATGCATACCACCATGGTTCTTGATAAACTTCATATTTGAAACCAAAAGACGACCAACAATACAAGGAATGTTATCTAGTATACAAGCAACCATTCGAGCCCTTAAATATGGAACAACACATGGAGAAACCCGGCTACAAATATTGGTTAATAAAATCTAGGCCTCAGCAGTGAAATCATTCATCGATAAACCCCTCTTGGTGGATGCCTAAGGAACCTCCTTACATGGACATAAATTCTCCTCCATCAAACTTATCAATTCACACCCTTTAGCCTCAAATCGAGCCATATCTACATTTGGGAGCCCATGTATGTCATTAATTTGTTCAGCTCCAAAGTTCACTTCCTTCTCTTAAATCCTGATGATTGGGTCTGAGAAAGATACCATGCTATGATTAGCGGGGAACTCCTTTTCCCACTGTTCATTTGCCCGACAAGGATCCAAGAAAAAATACCTCCACCCAGTGGCTATCAGTTTATCATGGAATGCTGAAAGATTTTCTAGCACCTTTTCAAAATAAATGCCCCTCTCCAGAAGTAGCTTTGTCTTAGGAATATTACCTTAGTACAGGTTGTGGAACTCAGGGGCCATGAAATGGACTTTATCATAATCTCCCATTATGAAGACCTAGACAAACATGAGAACAACATAACAACACTCCTCATTATCATTTTTATGCACAAACTATACTGTGTTGTTCAATTAAGCTCATAGGGTGATTACTTGGTGGTTTTTGGTAAAGAATTGGAAGTGCAGGATCTTTTGGTCTAGGCTAGAAATCAAGCCTAAAATATGGCAATCACGGGTCACTAAGCCACAATCGCAGTGCTGCGATACCGATCCAATAACCACAATCATGGTATCTAAGGCAAAACCAGGAAAAGTTTTTAAAAACTCAAAAATACTAATTTCAAGGCCAAATCATGTCCCAAACTAGGAATTTACAATAACAACACTAAACAAGGTTTCTAGGTACTTAGTCATGCCCTTAGAATGTGAAAGCAACTAGTTATGAATTTGTTTAGGCATTTGATTGAGTACTTAGTGTACACAAACTATGTTTTACAAATAAAGCATGATTTGGGTACTCAAGACTTCCCTAGATATATGTAGACCACTTTTTGACAGCAAACATACCACACAAGTATAAATAAGCAACAATTTAGCAATGAAAAGCACAATTATAGGCCCTCCCCATATCATGTATTCTATGGCCTACCTACAAGCAATTAAAGCGAGAACTTAAATTACATACCATTGTAAAGATGCAAGATGGATGCTACAATGCTGTTGGAACACTCAAAATACAATCAAGAGTTTGTGTAACTTGAGCAAAAAATTGAAAAAGGACTATGGGGGGAATGGGGCAATCAAATGGAATCGCTGTCCAAAATCCGCGATCATGATCATACGGCAACCAATATTGCAATGGAATGGGGCCCAAAATTGTGGTACTTGAGGCCATATTTTGGTCCTCTGTCTCCCCTTTTCAGTACAATATTTAAGTTTCCACACTTTCCCATATTTAACTTTATTTAACATACCTCAAAGCACCACAAATTCATGGATTAATCAACATCAAATTTAAATGATACTCTACTGAATTAAAAACAAAGGATACGATCCACTTTTGTGGCATTTGTGGGTTTTCTCCTATATAACACCTTATTTATCATCGTGGTACGACATTATCCATCTCTTCAAGTTGAATCCACAAAGGACCCACCATTTACCTCCTCATGCACAATATCAATAACCGACACCACTTGAAGCTCCATAGAATGTTTTTATTTTTTGCACACCCAGAAAGACGCTTCATCATTATTGACCCAAAATCTTATTTCACCTAACTCCATATCAATAATAGTTCTTTCGATTGCAAGGAAGGGTCAGACAAGGATAATGATATATCTTGATCAATTTTACAATCAAGTACCATGAAATCTGCCAAAAGAATAACGTGGTCCACCTTTACGAGAACATCAAACAAAACTCTAACCAGTCTCTTGATAGACCGATCTGCCATCAACAGTTTCATTGTTATTGGTGTAGGAGTTCCCAAACCAAGTTTTTGATAGATTGCATAGGGCATAAGATTGATGCTTGTACCAAGGTCACACAAAGCTTTTATGGTGTATGGAATTGTAAAGGTATTAAGATCTTCTTTCTTCTCTGCTATCACACTAGTCATGATATCGCTACACCCACGAGTCACTTTAATGGGATCACCCTTAACAAGCCTTTTTTTGACATTAACTTTTTTATAAGCTTAGCGTAACCCGAAATATCATAAATTTCATCTAGCAATGGGATATTAATTGATAAATTGCTAAGCTTAGCAAGAAATGTTTTGAATTTAGCATTGTCCACCTTTTTTTTGAGTCTTTAAGGAAATGGAGGGGGAACCTACATGGTAGACATCAAATCACATTGTGCTTCATCATTCTCAACTACCTTAGGGTCTCCCTCTTCATCATCCACTTCTTTATTCTCATCAGTTCTTTTTTATTACCGTCTTGAGACTTTAAATCCTCCTCATTTGAATAATTCACAAGTTTCTTCTTCATATTTGTTTGTTCAACTTTAGTCTCCTTTTCAACATCTACCACAAGATCACTGAGGGTTTTACCACTCCTAGTTACAATAGCCAATACCTAGGCATCATTTTTAAGATTCAAAATGGTGTCACTAGGAAGACCTTCTTTTTGTTTAGCATTATGTTGAGTGGATATTTGCCCGATTTAAGTCTCCAATTGCTTGATTGAGGTGTAGTGTGATACCACGATTTAGTTATTTTATGAAAAATTTCCTTTCAATATATGGGCCATTTTGTTCGTTCCCTCTACTTTCATAAAGTTTGTTGCCAACACATCCTCATTCTTGAATTAATCAAGATCAACGGAATTGGATTCTTTTCCTTTTGATCGGTCATGAGGCACATATTGATCATAGAACCTTTCCTTGTCTCTCCAATCATAATCTCTATCCATATCATGCCAATCCTACTCTTTTTCACAATTTTTTCAACCTTGGTTCACATTTTGCCTTTGATAGGTCTGTGAGACTATGAATAGTAATGAATTCTAAGAAACTACTCCTTTTAGATGATGGTATGGTCGCTGCCAAGATATAGTAAACATGTAGAATTCCAACTATCAACAGTCGTAGTCTGTATGCAGTACTGAAAAGTAAATGGGGGGATTTTTTTGAAGTAAGCTTGAGCAAGTAACAATATTAACTTTGATTGAAATTAGTTGTAGGTGAACACTAGGATTGCATTTCCCTTGGCTTCTCTAATCTGCAGGTTTATCGTGCTATGTTGAACCAACCCAATACCTTATATGCAAAATTGATAAGTTATGCACTTTTTACAGTCTGTTGGACGAGTAGAAGGATTTCAGACTTTACCTTTCGAGTCTCAATATGTCATATTACTAAGCCTTATCTTGAACCCAATTAACTATAACCTTTTGAGACTCTAGTTATTAGATAAAAGCTAATGACCATTCATTATATTTTGTTGTGCACCACGAATCTACAATTAACCTTCAAATTTCCATAGTCATTATCTTTTCCTAGTCACTACTAATCCTCTTTTGGAGTAGGTAGCAATATCTAGGTGGGATCCTAACATTTGAAATTGCTAAGACAACTATTATAATAAAGATAATGCAATGAATGCCATAGGTATTGGTTTAATTCATCAATCATACTTCCCCTCCCTTTTCAATCAGCAAGGGTTTGCACAACCCAAGATATAGGTGTTTAAACACTCATACATGGGAAGAAATCAATAACATTCATGACTATAAGCTTAGATGAAATTATAAGGATAAGATGAATAAAAACCCAAAACCGTAACTTGAGAAATCAACTAAAGTTAATCCAAGTAAATTGCAAGATCAAAGACAGATCTTGGAATCAAAATATGTTTTTGAGTATCAAAAGTGTGTAACTCCTAAAAAGTACATAATAGGGATTTATAGTACAAGAGAAAACCCTAAAAATAAAATCCGGATGAAATAGGAGAAAACAAGGTTGGTGGCCACATGTGTCCTACACTACGGTTTGGGCACAGGTGCAGGTTGTACCTGTGGTATGTCTTTGGATGCAGGTACCGAATAGGAAAATTCCTACAAGTCAGTTCTTAGGATTATAGAATTTCAGTACCTAGTTTGTGTATCTGCGGTCTAATGGTACTACCTGCGGTTTGTGGGTTGACTTAGTAGGTGTCGGGAGTCAATTTTTTTAGGATTTCTTCAATTCCCGAGCATGCCTTGATCATAATCAAATCAAAAAATTTCCCAAACATCCAAAATCACTCCCAAAGTAGCAAAAACACCTTCTCACCATTTTTTCACTAACTTATCATCCAAAAATGGTTTCCTGCAAAACATACCCAAAATAGATCATATCTAACAAAAAGGCCTCAAGAACTGTCATAATTTCCTCATTTTAAGCTTTGAAAGTGCTATATTCCTATAACACATTAACACCCCCAACGTAGAATGTTTGCATGTCCTCAGTCAACCAAAACCTAACAAAATAAAAATGATGCTTAACTAGGAGAATCTAAGACACCCAAGGAAGATAGTCATCACATTAAGTCCAAATCACAAAATCCCCTTCTATATCTCTTTTCAAAAATAAAGAGTACATGAACATGAAGCCCAATAATATGTCACAAAGGGATAAAGGTATGGAAATTACATTAGCAACAGACAACCGGTCATATATACAAATTACATTATCCAAAACAAGCAAATAGAAGCAACATGACTTAAGTTCTCTCACAACAAATATGTTTCACTCACTCATATGAAATACACATGTCAATGTAGGGATGATGATACGCCCAAATTAAACCTCTCTTATGAGAGAATAAGTGGTAATTGTAAAATATATAACCCAACTAGGTTGGGGTTGAATCCCACAGGGAATACTGTGCTCACTAAGTATTGTGGTTGTTACTAGACTGTTGATCAAAGGTTCCAAATTAAAGGGGGGTTTTGGTTTGTAAGTTTTATCTCGTTACTTGTAGCAGAGAGTGTTCCAGCCAGTGATTCTTATTGAAAATAATAATTCAATGAGAGTAGACAAACTATAGTTACGGTTACCAAGATGTTCAAGAAGCTAAGGTTATGAAGTATTTTGAATTTCAATTTAATTAGTTCAATATCAAGGGTTATTAAATCCTTTAATTTACACATTTGTATCTCAATCTAAATGATTAGAATATCCTTTAATTCTCTCAAACATAAAAAATGCATTAATTTATTCAATTACTCTCTTATGTGAGTTGATCTCGTTAGGGCATCAACCCTCAGCTCAAAGGTTAAAGCCCTTAGATCCCATGTAAACCTCTTTTTTTTCCCAAAAAAACACTTTTCTATTCAAACAAGTGATATTCTTGGGCTTACCCTTCAAGTTTGCAACCAAGAAAGGACATTATTCTGAAGAAGGGTTTATACAACTTCAGTTAACCACAGAAATCAAGTGTTTTCATAACCCCAATCAGCTTTTCACATCAATTCTCCCATAACCCTAGTTATGGGAGCTTAGCCACACATCTTCATAGAAGACAAAGAAGAAGTCATTATGTTTCTCATAAATAAATTCAGAAATTACTTACAAAAATCACAAGATTTTTTTGTGAATCTTTTAAAAAGAACAAGCATAAAATGTTCAGATCCACAATTCTGCCTTAATTCGTAGAGAATACCACATCATAATAATGTTCACAGTTGGACATATGGTAAATGATGTCTAAATAAAACCTAAACTGGTATTTATATATTCCCATCTGCAGAGTATTTAAAATTTAAAATCAGAAAAAACTGTGTCCAAGGTTAGGTTCTGTTAAAGGATTGACAGTTCTATTGGTAGACTTTCCATGGCCCAGCGGTCCGTAGAATGGGTCGTCGCTTGATCTTATGAAATCACATGTTCTGGTTGAGCCTCATGGCCACGTTGGCAATACTTCAGAAGGTTGATGGTCCGCTACTTGGACCATCGTGCAGATCATTCATCTGTTCCTTGCTGTTTAACTCTGACGACTATTAAATACAACAACAATTGCTTGAAAACATACAATTATCTCTTGAAAAAGACATAAAATATTCCATCAAAAGCCAGAACATCAACACCCTCAACTTAAAACAATTTCTTATCCTTAAGCAACTCAGCACCAAATTATATACATGAACAATACAATGACATACAATAAACTATTGAGCTAGATTTTACACAACCATTCACTTGTCATCCCACTCATATGGGCTCAACATATCAGGATCTCTAATCGGCAAATTCAGCACACACATAATAATAGACATCATATAATATAGAGACCAGCAAAACCAAGTGAAACTCAAGTTGCCCTCTGATCTTGGGTGTATTTATATGCCTAAGCATCATAGCTTACCCATATTTTAGCTAAGTTTGGAGAACAAAGTGCCTAGTTTCTTATGTTCCTACTCTACTTCTATGTAATTGATCTAACCAATGTGATTGGTATGATTTCAGGTATTAATGAGGTAGATGGAGACATAATGGGACTATGAAATGCGGATGGCATATGACATGAGAGAAAAGTAGCTTGTTGGATCAAATGTGGCGCTTAGAAACTATGTCCAAGACTAATTTGTCATTTATTGAATATTCTGTATTATTTTTTGAAGAGGAGAAGGGTATCTTAGCTTGGGAAAGAGAGAAAAATATTTTTTCTCTTGTTTTCACTATTCGCACACCAAGATCATGTTCTAGTTTTTGGTATGATGAATATTTCTATTGTGATTCTTGTTTTATTTATGAGTAGCTAAGTTTACTAGTTAGGGTTATGGAGGCCTTGTAACATACAATCTGTTATTTTGAGTTTTTGAATTCATCATGTTTTGATTTGCTTATATCATACTCGCTTCGTTTATCTCAAATTCTCATGGATGCAAACATAGAGGATGTGTCTTAAAACTCAACTTGTTTGATAGAAAGGTTGAGGTTTGGAAAAGAGAGTAGTGACAAGAAAATAGGATTTTCAACCCCTATTTCATAAGTTAATGCCTTAATAGGATTAACTAATACTTGGAGATTTCATATTGATTTTGTAAACACTTTTGATTCGAGAGAACTAAAGTGAATTAGTCCTTGATAGTTGAGAAACACTAGGATTATGTTATTAAATACAACATATTTCTCTGTAGGCACGATGCATGTATGAATTCATAAAGGCCATAGTTAGAAAGTATTGAAAACTACAAGGTGGACATAACCCAAGCTTGCTATTTCTCTGAATTTGAATACTACTATACATATTTCATCTTGTTTAATTGAAACCATTAATTTGTGAACTGAATCAAATTCCCCCTTTTGTTTTACGAAAATGAATGATTAAAAGTCAACTAATCTGCATACAACTTAATTAGCACCATATTCCATGTGGGATTCGACCCCAACCAAGTTGGGTTCTATATATGACAGGGACTGCTTATGCTCTCGTAAGAGAGGTGTAATTTGGGCGTATCACCCTCGTAGTCAATGAGGTCCACCACTTATTATGTCTTGTGGATATGATCAAGACTCTCACACTCAACAAAGAAGTAACAAGCATAGCATATATATCCATAGGCTTTCCCTTATCATCTGCTACTCCCTTAAGGTTTATCCTCCAAGATCAAGTCGGTCTTTTCTCAGGCTTGTAATAAGGATTCGGAGCTAGGTAAGGATAATTTTTGGGAAGAGTGACTAAATATTAAGACTTAAATCTCTTTTCCCTTGAATTCTGCTCACCAACTTCTACTTTACTAGCTCAATTTTATTTATCATTTACACTTTGCCCTAACCCAATTTCTTTTCATATATATATAACAGCAGCCACCCTCAACTTATCCTGATGCTGTCAGTTAACGTGCATAATATCTTAAATATATTAGAGCCAAATGCTTTATTTCAACTCTAAACCAACTTTCCATTAGCCGGCTAACATCTTGACAATAACCACCTTCAACTTAGGTGTTTTACCTAAGTTAAGGTGCATAATGTCCAATATTGGACTAGGGCCAGAGTTAGGTGTTAACAACCTAAAGAGAGTTAATTAGAGTTATTGGTGATAAAGAAAACTAATACAAGCTAAAAAAAGGTTCAAAATGGAAAAATCTTTTTGGTGGGGTTAATTATTTTGGCTAAATGGACTAAATGTACAAGGAGGCCTGCTATCCTATCCTATTAAATCAACCATAAGAAAATATCAATGAATTGGGAAAGTTTTAGGTATTACACTTATGCAAGAACTAACAGAGATACTCACACACAGAGGCAACTGAATCAAACTTATTCTATTGCTTTTAGGATTTCCATCACATGATTGTGCATATCTTACATATTAATGCCAATTATAGAATCCCTAAAAGTTGCTCATATGTGCTAAATGACAAGATTAAATAATTATACAAACTCAGTCATAGCTTTATGCCAACGTTATTCATCATCCATATACACAACAAAATGCTAAAATAAAAGACATTTCACTTAATAAATCAACATTAAAAAACTGATATTTACACCACAACCTAAAAAAGAAAAATTCAATCCTAGACATGCCGGTTCTGCTAGATAGAACACAGGAGGAAAAGAACATCAGCAACAAAAACCCCCATGCTACATGTACACCCACCCCCATTGAAAATAAATGCTTTGTCCTCAATGTGTTAAATTAAAGTATAGAGGAGGGGAATACTTGTAATGCCTCTTATTTATCTGAGGTGTCTGTGAAATGTGGTGAGGCTCCAGTGTCTTCACCTACTGAAACTTTGACCCCTATGGTGGTAGGGGTGCTCACAATTTCTTCCTCCGAAATTAGAGGTATCATATCTCGAACTGGGTCTGAACTGGCCCCCCTTACTGGGGCGGAACGGGTAGATAATCAGCAGCTTCATCTTCTACCTTCTTACTTCTTCACTCTTAATCTCTCCTCCACCTCTTTGTGGATTTTCTCATATCATAATTTTCTTGTTTTTCTGGTGTCACTGCCTCTTTTCTTCTCCTTCTAGCAACTTTCCTGTTCGTGCATTTGCCTACACTTTTATCCACCTTCTTTCCTTTGTCTTTTAATGGCTTCCCAATCAAGTCAAAAATACCTTCATATTCATTGCTTATCACTAGGGTGGTGTAAAAAATAGGCTACTGAGACTGCCTGCTCTTTAATTCTTCTATGTCAGCCTGTGCCTGTTTAAACTCCATCATGAACATAGAAAAATCTAGAATGGACATTGCATCC
This sequence comes from Capsicum annuum, assembly GCF_002878395.1. NCBI lineage: Eukaryota > Viridiplantae > Streptophyta > Magnoliopsida > Solanales > Solanaceae > Capsicum > Capsicum annuum. The sequence goes on from NC_061119.1 coordinate 110,123,073, forward strand.
AACCTTTTGTTAATACGTTCTTCCATGTGATACATCCTCATCTAAATTTTTTGGAATGGACAGATTTCTTCTGCCACAATTTGATCAACAAAAGGCTTGAATTGCGAAGCCCATGTGTCTAGTTATTTTTGAAACTTCTTCTGCAGCTTCACTAACTTGGTAAAACTTTTCAGCATCAACCTATATTCTGCATAATCTTCCCCACCCATTGGTGGCATAGACCCTGACACTACAGACGTACTTGATGGCACATAATCAGGTGGTACATAAGTGGTGATTGGTAATGACATACCTGTGGGAATTTCTGAAGTATCCGGAGCTGGCGCGAACTGTGTTTGATAGGATGGATATTTGTTGACCCGCATCTAAAACTTTGAATCTTCCTTGGATTTCTTAATATCCTACCTATGTGTCGCTCAGACTTTGTTATCAACACCTTGAATTAAGGGCATATTCGCCTGCCTGTAAAAATCCATGATTATACACGGGAATGGTAATGCACTTGCCACTTTATGCACCCTCACAAATAGTTCATCAACAATTATTTGGCTAAAATCAATCTTCATCCCTACAATTAAACTAGCCACTAGCACCGCCCTGGGACTATCCAAATTGGCATCACCTTTGGTTGGCATCAACCTCAATCTAACAATTTCCCACAAGAACATAGCTATAAAGCTAATGAAGGACTTAGCAATGTGTTTTAACTGGTTGGTTTTCCAAGAGGGGTTGCCATCATCAGTAAGAAGTCCAACCAGCCAAGGTCTTTGGGTAGATACAGAAGTTAAATGGTACTCAAGATCAGGAACAGTAGCTGGTGCTTTATAATTAGGACCGAACAACATCCTGTTAATCATTTGAGCTGATATATCAATGTTGACTCCTCTGACCGAAACTGAATTCTTATTCGAGAAGTCTAAAATCTTTGTACCTTTAGGACAACCTTTCTCTACTAATGCCAAATAATTGAAAAATAATTCTCTTAGCAGATTCAGCTGATATGAACCAGGTGGCTTGCTCATCCAGGCTAACTCATACTTATTGAAATGCCGCTCCAGTTCTGGATATTCGTGCAACTCACTTGTCATAATCTGTTACTCCTCAGAGATTGGCCTTTTGATTGGCCTGCCCACCATCGGTTCCTATCTATCAAGGAACTTATCTTCGGACCCCTCAATCTTCCACCTGAGTGCCTCCCTAATTTGAGGGTCTTCTCTTTTAATCATGTTAAACTCCTCAGTTTCTATCTAAACAGGGCCAATTTCGGCCTCAATAGGGTCGAGGTTATATGTAATTAGCCCTTCCTTCTTGCGGCTCAAACTTGTGCTACTAGTACTACTTTCACTTTTCTCTTCAGACTGAGAGAGTTCATGGGTTACCCTATCTTATTCCCAGGTGTTAAAGGTAGGTGCCTCCTCACTTCTAGCCAGCTCAACTCTTCCCCTTTGTGTTCTACCACCACCTCGAGCTAAGGGAAGTTTTCTTGACATATTTCTTGTGTCAGAAGTAGAGAATAAGATTTCAATTAAAGATCAGGGAAAAGAACTAGCAATTCAGCTTGACAGAGGGTCTAATGGTCTATTGAGACAGTCACAGTCCACCAAACTAACTGTCAAGCCTTATTCAGTGAATCCTATATTTCAGAGACTTGTGACGGTTGACCTGACGGTCCATCGAATGTCTGACGGTCCACCAAGTCAGCCATTGCTGATTATCCAGTAACCATAAGTTTTGGCATCCTAGTGATGGTCTAAGTGGCATTCCATTGCAGATCCAATGGTCTGCCAAGGTGACCATCAGCCTCAGTTTTCAATTTCAGACTTCATTTTGACATTTTGTAGAAAACTTGGTATGCATCATTCCATTTTTAACATAGTAATGACTTCAATTAAGCATTCAAGTGCCAATTTTTGATATTTTGAGCATGTGGGTTACTTAGACTTCACCTAGAATATAGCATACCGGAGTTTGACTTTTGATCAAAACATCAACCACAAGGTAGAAGAAGAAAACAAGATAAAATTATTTTTGACACATTGTAATCTCCTCCCAGTTAAATTCATCATTAAAATAAAAAGGAAGAAGAATTTTGATCATACCTTGATTTCCAAGTGTTCACTAATCAATTTGCAAAATTTGTACGCCACACAATGACTAAGAACTTGCTTTATCAGTGAAAACTAAACTTAATTTTTTCATAAGAAGGAGAGAAGGATAGGTTTTATTAAATAGGAGAAAAAAAAAAGAGGGAGAGTCCTAAGAGGAAATAACTGACTCTAGATTCTTTGAATTCAGAGGGAGTTAAGCAGTTGCAGAATTTGAAAAGGTTGCAATGTACGTAACCACTTGCTCTTATCAGTTAAAAAAACATTTGGATCGATTATGGGAATAATTAAATAAGCCTTAAAAATGACCCGACCCAACCCATCGGACTAGGGTTAAGTTGATAGTGTATCCGATGGTCCGTTAGCTGTCTGACGGTCCACCAGGTTGATCATTGTGGTTTACCAGAAACATGTAACTTAGGACTTCCTATGATGGATGTTCCAATGGTCTATTGAATATCCGATGGTCCATCAATGTGTTCGTCAGTCTAATCTAGCAACTTCAAACTTTAGCATCTGGCTGACGAAGAGAGCAATGGTCCATCAGACAAGCGATGCTCCGTTAACTCGACCATCAAGCCATATCCAAAATGTCATTTTTTATCATGGCTTTAATGGTCAGTCGAGTCCCCACGGCTCGTCAGTCTTCCCTTTGACCCTTTATAAATTGTAAAACTTCTATCCTTCTGCATTCTCAATCCTACACACTTCAAAACACATCAGATTACACATAAAAACAAATAAATTCTCACTATGATTACAACACACTTTGTGGCTTGCCTCCCACTAACACCTAATTTAATATCGTGGTATGACTCAATGGTCTTGATTACTCAAACTTCATCAAGATAGATGGTATCTATGATCTTTATTAAGTCCATTATAATGATATACAACTTCACTCGTTGTCCATTAACCTTCAAGACACTTTTTTCATCATTTTCAAGTTCAACTACTCCAGATGAGTAGACTTGGTTAACTTTGAATGGGCCAGACTATTTTGATTTAAGTTAACTTAGAAACAAATTCAATCTAGAGTTGAAGAGGAGTACCCAATCACCTTTCTAAAAGTCTCGCTTTGCAATTCTCTAGTCATGATTCTTATTCATTTTCTCCTTGTATAGATCTGCTCTTTCATATGCACCGAGATGGAACTCATCCATCTTAGTCAGCTATCCCAATCTTAACTCTGCTACCTTATTCTAGTTCAGGTTCAGCCTCCTAAGTATCTACAATGCCTTATGTTACAATTCAATCAGCAAGTCACAAGACTTTCCATAGACCAATAGCTACAGTGACATACCGATAGGTGTCTTGAAAGCTATTCTAAATGACCACAATGCATCATTAATCTTCCTAGACCAATCTTGTTTGCTTGTATTCACCGTTTTAGCAAGAATGTCTTTGATCTACCTATTCAAAATCTCTACTTGCCCACTAGTTTATAGGTGGTATGGAGTTGCCACCTTATGTTGCTTGACACCGTACTTTGCCAAGGCAGCCCTAAACATTAGATTGCAAAAATGTGATCCGCCGTCGCTTATAATGGTGTGTGGCACCCCAAAAAAAAAGATTATGTTCCTTTAAAGGAACGTAACAACTCTCTTCCCTTTATTATTGACCAAGATAATAGCTTTAGCCCATTTAGATACATAATCAATGGCAACCAGAATGTCTTTCATCCCATATGAGCTCACGAAGAGTCCCATGAAATTGATGCCCCAGATGTCAAACAACTCCACTTCCATCATTTTTGTCAAAGGCATTTCATGGTGCTTTGAAATTGACCCTTGTCTTTGGAATTGGTCACATCTCTACACTAACTCATAAGCATCTTTCATTAAAGTCGGCCAATAGTATCCACTTTGCAAAACCTTCCTAGCAATCCGGTCACCTACATGGTGACCCCCAATTGGAGAAGTATGATAAGCTTCAAAAATATTCAGCATGTCCACTTTTGGGATACACCTCCTTATAATATTATCTACACAATGCTAAAAAATATGGCTTATCCCAGAACTAGTGTGTAACATCATAAAGAAACTTCATTCTTTGATGAAAAGAAAGGTTCTCCAAAATAACCTCGCTCACCACATATTTTGCAAAGTCTGCATACCAAGGCACTCTTTCTAGCACAGCAGCCGAGATTTGTTCATCTGGGAATGCATCATTAATTTCTAGCTCATTCTTGAGTGCTTGATCTCCCTCCAGTCTAGACAAGTGGTCCGTGACTTGATTCTCACATCCTTTTCGATCTTTGACCTCGAAGTCAAATTCTTCGAGAAGCAATACCTATCTGATTAATCTCAGCTTAACGTCCTTCTGGGCCATCAAATATCTCAAGGCGGAGTGTTCTGTGTGAACCATCACCTTGGTTCCCAATAGTTAAGCCCAGAACTTCTCAAAGGCATAGATAACTGCAAGAAGTTCCTGTTCAGTAATAGTGCAGTTCTTTTGTGCTCTATTTAAGTCCTTGCTTGCATAATAAATAGGCTGAAATAGGTTATCCATATTTTGGCCATGTACAGACCCAAGCGCCACTCTGCTTGCATCACATATAATCTCAAATGGCTTTGACCAATCTGGAGAAGGAATAATAGAGGCATCAACCATTTCCCTTTAAGGCATTCAAATGCTTTCAAGAAATCTTCATTAAATATAAACTTAGCCTCCTTCTCCAAAAGTTTCCAAAACATAGCCAATCTTATAGAAGCCCACATGACCAAGGAAACTACGTACCTCCTTTACTGAAATAGGAGGTGATAGCTTCTCAATAACCTTGACCTTAGCTAGGTCAACCTCAATCCCCTTTGCTGAAATCTCGTGACCAAGGACAATGCCCTCCTTCACCATGAAGTGGAATCTTCCCAATTAAGCACAACATTAAACTCCTCGCATCGCTGCAAAGCTTTACTCATATTCACCCAAAAAGCTCAAAAGAATCACCTACTACTGAGAAGTCATCCATAAACACCTCCAAGGTGTTTTCAACCATATCAAAAAAGATAGACATCATGCACCGTTGAAAGGTAGCGAGTACGTTACACAGACTAAATAGCATCTGCTTGAAGGCAAAAGTTCCATAAGGGAAAGTGAATGTCATTTTTTCTTGATCTTTCGGGGCTATAGAAATCTGGTTATTGCCAAAATACTAATCTAGGAAACAATACCAACCTCTTCCCGCCAACCAATCAAACATCTGATCCATAAAAGACATTGGGAAGTGGTTCTTTAAAGTCCACGAATTAAGCTTACGATAGTCCATACAAATTCTCCACCCAGTCACAGGTCTGAGCGAAATCAACTTATTTTTCTCATTGGCTATAACAGTCATTCCCCCTTTCTTGGGCACACATTGGACAGGGCTTACCCACTTACTATTAGAAATAGGATATATAACTCCTGGGTCAAGCCATTTGATGATCTCCTTCTTAACCACCTCTAACATAGGTGGGTTAAGACAACTTTGATGCTTAATGATTTGTGTATAATCTTCTTTAAGATAAATCTTGTGGGTGCAAATACCAGGAGAAATGCCAATAATATCCGTAATAGCCTGTCCTATCTCCCTTTTGTACCTCTAAAGTGGTGAGATAAGTGCCTCTACTTGATGCTCACCCAAATCTATTGCAATAATCATAGGTAAAGTTTTTCCACCACCTAGAAACGTATACCGCAAATGGCTGGGTAATTTCTTTAATTCCAACACCGATGGCTCTTCGATAGATAGATTAACCAGTGGTTTTTGGAGATTTTTAAGATCTAGATCCATCTTCTTGGGAGAATAAGAATATGATCCCATTCCAATCAAGGCATATAATATAATCTTCGTACTCTTCAATTCTTTAGATATCAAAATTCAAATTTCACCTCTATCGCGACTTCTTTCTCATCCTCGTAATAAATATCCACAATAGAGAAAACACTCATTTCATTGTGCTACTTCATAGATTGACACATATTAAAATGAACTGCTTTATCATTAAGCCTAAAAAAGAGTTTATTAGTTCGTAAATTGATAAGCATGCTTCCAGTTGTGAGTAAAGGCCGACCTTAGATTATGGGTACCTCAAAATCCACCTCACAATCCAAAATGATGAAATCCACAGGGAATATAAAGCTGGCCACCGTTACTAACACATCATAAGATATTCCTACCGGCCGCTTCACCGACCTGTCTGCCATCACTAGTCACATGTTTGTGGGTCTGGGATCTCCTAAAGCCAATTTTTTACAAATGGAAAGCAACATTGGGTAAATACTTTCTCCCAAGTCACATAAAGATTTAGCAAAGTAAAGAGACTAGATAGTACAAGGAATGGTAAATGCTCCTGGGTCTTTTTTTTTGGCATAAAAGACCTTGTTGAAATAGCACCACAGTGGTGAAGGTTATCACTGGTTCGTAGATCACTAGTCTCTTCTTCTTCATGAGGTCTTTCATGAACTTAGCATACTCAGGCATCTATTCTAATATATCCACTAAAGGCACATTCACCGTTAGTTACTTCATCATTATCATAAATTTGCTAAATCTTGTATCATCATCTTTTTTCTTCAATCAATGAGGAAATAAAGGCGGTGGTCTTGGGAGAGTGGTAACCACTGCTTTCTTGTCCTTTTATTTTCTTTCTCTAACTCATCAACCTGCTGATGTTTAGATATGCTAGCATTACCATCCAGCTTTTCAGACTTCACTGGATAAGTTTCATCAACTTCTACCCCTTCATCGATCACATCAATAATCACAACCTTGCCCATAGAAGGGCCAGGTAGTATTTTACCACTCAGAGTGGTAACTACCAAATAGGAGCTATCATTTTGAGGGTTCTACACTATATCACTAGGCCAGGTACTGCTCTTTCTTTGACTATATGCGGTCTAGAGTTGGCTCATCTGTTGTTCCAACTTCTTAATAGAAGTTTAATGAAAATTTACTAGATGGCTCATGGAAGATAAGTCACTCTCCATCGTCATCACCCTAGCATTGGTACCTTTAACTCCCTTTAATAGTTTCTTCATCATGTCCTCCATGGACATCTTACCTGAACTGGTAGTTGCATTATCCCGATTTCTAGGAGGTACATAAAGTCCACTCCTATCATTTTAATTCATCCAACTCCCTTGGTCTCTATCTTTGTAACCAACCTTGTCGTAATAGTTTTGACCTTGATTCCCTTGGATACTGCCTCAGAAACTCCCCTAATTAGTTAGATAGTTTGCCTCCTCCTCAGAATCAGAATCAACTCTGCCTTCTTACCCCACAGCTTTTACCTTCTTATTCTTCCTGAACAATAAGTGTTTAGTAAGCAAATCTATTTGTGTTTTCATGTGTGCCATATCTTGGTCATGATCCTATTATTTCAGACGTTGCTCCACCAATATATCATTAGAAATAGTAGGGATTGCTACTATAGAATACTTGCTGTTCCAAGATCTACTTGTCTTAGTCAACTGCTCCAACATTTTTGCAGCTTCATTAAATGTAAGCTCTATGAATGCTCCTCCTGCTGCATTGTCAATTGTTGGTTTGGTTATAGAGTTAAAGGCTCCATAGAAAGTCTCCATTAAATTCGTATCAGTCATCTTGTGGTTGGGGCACTGTGTCAACTTTTCCTTGAATCACATCCAAGCTTCATACAGTGCCTTATTTGGTAATTGTCTGAAGTTGCTGATTTCCTCCCTCAATTGTAACATCCTAGAGTGTTAAAAGAAATTTTCTAGGAAAGCTCTTTTCAATTGTCTCCAGTTTTTTATAGAATTGGGGGCCAAATCATTCAGCCATACTGTTGCCTCCCTAGACAGAGACAATGGGAACAACCGACGATGAATTGAATTTTAACCAACCCCAGGATTATCGAAGGATTTTCAAATGTTGATTAAATTCACCAAATGCATATTTAGGTCATCCGCTGGAAGTCCTCCAAACAACCCCTTAAGATTAAGCAGTTGTATTATGGTTCTGGTTATGTTAAACTTTACCCCAGGTGCCAGTAGAGGTAGAATAATTGTTCCTGTAGCACCATCTTCGTCCAAGTCGTTGTCCTCCTTATTAAGATCAAATTACACAGCAGGTCGGCGATTTGCTCTCCTTTTAGCTACCCGATTTCTATTTACAGTCGCCTCTACATTCTCTGCACGCCTCCTATTTGCTGGGTTAATCAGATCATCATCTCCCAAATCCTCAACATCAGGACTAGGTTCAAAAACTGGTTGCCCATCATTTTGTCGATAAACTTGTGCTCTAGCACAGTCAGCTAGTCTGTCAGTGTCTTGTTCTTCCATTCTACCAATTAGATGTGATTCAAGATTGAAGGGTAATAGTGGTTCTCCTAAACTTATGGAGCATGGCATAGAAAACAATAAACCTATAATGAACCAAAAACAACAAATAAAGGTAAAATTTGAGAAACTTGAAGAAAGGTTAATTAATAATCACAAACTTAATTGACAACCGTATTTCCCAGCAACGACTTCAAACTTTGATATTTCCAAATTATACCTCTCTTACAAAAGAGTAGGCGGTAGTTTTCAAATATATAACCCAACTAGGTTGGGCTCGAATCCCACAAGGAATACTGCGTTTACTAAGTATTATGGCTGTTACTAGACTGTTGATCAAAGGTTCCAAATTTATAGGGGGTTTTGGTTTGTAAGTTTTGTCTCGTTACTTGTAACAAAAAGTGTTCCAGCCAGTGATTCTTATTGCAAATAATAATTCAATAAGATTAGACAAACAAAAATTACGGTTACCAAGATATTCAAGCAGCTAGGGTTCTGAAGTATTTTGAATTTCCAATTAATCACTTCAATTGCAAGGGTTATTGAATCCTATAATTTGCCCATTTGTCGCTTAACCTAAATGAGTAGATTATCCTTCAATTTTATCAAACTTAAAGAATGCATTAATTTATTAAATTATTCTGTCATGTGGGTTGATCCCGTTAAGGCATCAACCCTCAACCCAAAGGTTAAAGCCGTTAGATCCCATGTAAGTCTCTTCTTTTCCCAACAAACACTTTTCTATTCGAACAAGTGATGTTCTTGGGCTCACCCTTCAAGTTTGCAACCCAGAAAGGTCATTATTGTGAAGAAGGGTCTATACAGCTTCAGTTAACCATAGAAATCAAGTGTTTCACAACCCCAATCAGCTTTTCATATGAAGGCTCCCATAACCCTAGTTAGGGTAGGTTAGCAACACATCTCCATAAAAGACAAAGAAGAAGTCATTATATTTCTCATAAATAAATTTAGAAATTACTTACAAAAATTACAAGATTTTTTCTTGATTCTTCAGAAGAGAACACGCATAAAATGTTTAGATCCACAATTCTAGTTTGATTCTCAGAGAATACTACGTTACAATAATGTTCAAATTTGGAAATATGGTAAAAGATGCCTAAATAAAACCTAAAATGGGTACTTAAATATTCCTAGGTGTATAGTATTTAAAATTTAAAATCAGAAAAAGTCGCATCCAAGTTGACGGTTGAGTAGACGGCTAGTCAAAACCCTGACGGTCCATCGCTTAAACCGTCGCTGAATGTCCCGGAATGTCAGGTTCTGTTAAGGATTGATGATCATGTTGGAAAACCATTACTGGCCCAACGGTCCATCAAATAGGCCGTCGCTTGATCTTCTTGAATCATATGTTCTGGTTAAGCCTGACGGCCAAGTTGGCGGTCCATCAGAAGGTTAACGGATCTTCTGCAATCCGTCAACCTTATGATGGATTGCCAACTTGGACCTTCGTAGAGATTATTTATCTGTTCTTTGCTGTTTAACTCCGAAGACCATCCTAGCGGTCCATCACATGGCTGAAGGTCTACCAGTTTGACCGTCAGTGGCCTTTCTCTGCTATTTTACCATGTTTCTCCTTCAGCTAACTCCTTAACCTGAAAATACTCAAATCCATTATTAAATATAAAAACAGTTGCTTGAGAACATACAATTATCTCTTGAAAAAGACGTAAAATATTCCGTCGAAAGCCAGAACATCAGACGACCAAGATACACACACACTCAACAAAGAAGTTCCAATCAATGTATGTCAAATACCATAGGCTTGCCCTTATTTTCTTTACCTTAGCATTCAGATAGTCAAGTTAGGATTCCTATAGGATTTTTCTCAGCTTGTAATGTAGGATTGATGGATGGTATGATACATATCGACATTTTAAGTAACTAAGCCTCCTTGGCACTAAACTAACCTTGGGTTCTCACTTACTAGCCAATTTCCTTATTATTCCACCCTTATTTCTCCCTTTTATTCTTTTAAGCACATTCAGTTTGGGTGTGGTCTTTTATTATTTTGCTTTTTTTTTTTGCATTCTTTTCTTTTTCTTTTTCTTTCCCTTTTTTTCTTTTTTCTACCACACCCATCCCTACTAATTTTTTCTCTTATTTTACCCTTTTTCATACCCATTTTACACTACGCACCCCTATGATAGCCACCCTTAACTTAGGCATTTTGCCTATGTTGAGGTGCGTAATGTACAAGAAGGACTTGGGCTAAAATAGGTAAATTGTAATACAAATGGGAAGGTGAATGGTGAAAACAAGAAAAACAGGCTTACAAGGCTCAAAATAGGGATGAAGGGATACAATTTGCACATGGAAGGTCATTTCAGGTAAAAGTACACTTACAATAAAAAATGGCCTATGATCCTTTCCTAACCGTCTATCCTTCAACCTAGGCAAGACTAACCAGGAAAGTTCTGAATCATCATACAAAGGGAACTAGGTAGTATCTCAGACACACATAACACAAAGTTAATGTCACCAACTACTACCAATCCAGTTCAAGGAATTATCAACAAATGGTTTTCATGTCCCTAATCTTAATGCCATAATAAGATCCAAAAAGTTCACACCTATCTATATCAACACAGTTCTAAAACGTAAATTTTTGGAGGGGTGTCAAAGGTATCAAAAAAATCCGTCAAACTATGACTACTGCCCTAAATATTTAAAAATCTCAAAATTACACAAAATATCATGAAATAAAACACAAATATGCCTAAATATGCTGGTTCTACTAAAAACAAAACTACAGAGAAAATATTCACACCAATAAAAACCCCAAGAGGACATCGAGACCCACAAGCAGCCCCACCCCAACTAAAAATCATTCAATGTCCCTAATGCATCAAACCAAAATGAGAGAGTTAGGAACATAGTTGTGGCACCGTAGGTATGAAAATCTAATGTCAATAATGAAATACAAATAAAAACTATACAATACCGTGGTTTGCATCCCAAGAAGCGCCTAATTTACTGTTGTAGCATGACTTAGTTCCCTTGGCTACTCAGACTTTGTCAAGGTCCATCTCAGCACAAAGTCAAACTTTTTCCTGGTTTTCCATGTAGTGTTTCATACACTGCCCGTTCACATTAACGGGACGCCCCCATTACGATATACGTCAATAGCACCATATAGGAACACCTTAACAACAATGAATGGTCCAGTCCATCTTGACTTCAGGTTGCCATAAAATAACCATAATCTTGAATTGTATAGCAAGATCAAATCATCGGGTTTGAACATCCTTCTTTCGATCTTCTTATCATGGTACAACTTTATTCTCTCTTTGTATATGGCCGAGCTCTCATAAAGATGGATTTAGAATTCATCCAACTTATTTATCTTTCTCAACCACTAGTTTGCTGTATCACACCATTCAAAATTTAGTTTTTTAATGCCCAAAGTACCTTATGTTCCAGCTCAACTAGTAAGTGGAATGCTTTGCCATATACAAGATGATATAGAGAGGAAACTATGGGACTCTTATAAGCTATCTAATAGGCCCACAATGCATCATCTAGCTTTCTAGACCAGTCAATTTTGTTCGCATTCATAGTCTTTCCCAATATGGACTTTATTTCTCTGTTGGAGACTTCAACTTGGCTGCTAGTTTGTGGATGGTAAGGTGTTTTGTACTTATTCCTCACACCATATCTATCAAGAAAGGCCTTGAACAATTGATTACAGAAGTGAGAACCACCATCACTAATGATTTCATGTGTAGTGCAAAATCTAAAAAATTATTTCTCTTTAGAAAAATAGTGACACTTCTGCCTTTGTTGTCTGGAAGTGCAATTCCCTTAACCCTTTTGGATACATAGTCGATTACTACTAGAATGTACCTCATGCCATAGGAACTCACAAACAGATCTATGAAATTAATTCACTGCACATAAAATAGCTCCAACTCTAAGATGGGTGTCATGGGGAGTTCATGGAATCGAGAGATATTACCTTGACGTGGACATTGGTCATAGGCCTGTGCAAAATCATGAGCATCCTTGTAGATTGTAGGCCAATAAAACCCACATTGCAAAATCTTATGGGTTGTTCGTGTACCACTAAGATGACCTCCAACTGGTGATGAATGATAAGCCTCTAGAATGCTCATTTCTCCATCTCTGGTGTGCATCTACGAATTACTCCATCAGCACAAACCTTAAATAGATATAGATCACCCCAAGAAAATTTCTTTACCTCAGGCATAAATAGCCGTCGCTGATGGAAGGACAAATCTTTTGGAATGAGGTCACTTGCCAAATAGTTTGAAAAATTAACAAACCAGGGGATCAAATTATGAGATGCCTCTAACACACGCTCATCTGGAAAATAATCATCTATCTCATACCATCCGCTAGTTTCTAGATCATCTCCTCTTTATGTCTAGATAAATGATCTATGACTTGATTCTCTTTCTTTTTTTGGGTCCTTAACCTCAAAATAAAACACTTAGAACAAGAGTATCCAATGAATCAATCATGGTTTGGAATCTTTCTTCGTCATTAATTACCTCAATGTTGCATGGCCAGTGTGAACTATCACGTTGGTCCTAATCAAGTAGGACCAAAACTTATAGAAAGGAAAAACCACCGTAAGTATCTCCTTCTCTGTAACATTATAATTTTTCTGTTCGGGGTTTAGAGTTTTTCTAGCATAATAGATGGGATAAAAGATCTTCTCTCTTCTTTTTCCTAGGGCAACACCCAAGGACACTGTGCTTGAATTATACATAACCTTAAAAGGTGCAGTCCAGTCTGATGACATAATAATAGATGCCAAAATCAACCGCTCCTTTAGGCATTTGAAAGCCTTGAGACACTCATCATCAAACACAAATCTCACCTCTTTCTCTAAAAATTTTCATAGTAGAGCTATAATTTTAGAGAAGTCCTTGATGAATCATCTACAGAAACCAGCGTGATCCAACAAACTTCATATACCTTTAACTGACACTGGCGGAGGTAATTTGTCAATCACCTCTATGTTTGCTTTGTCCACCTCAATGCTATGTTTGGAGATCTTGTGCCCTAGTACTATTACTTCTCTCACCACAAAGTGAAAATTTTTCCTAATTTTGTACCAAATTGCACTCTTCACATCTCTGAAGTTGACATGACCTAAACTAAGGCCTTCTCGTAATTGGCATCCCAAGCCCAACTGGGACTGGAGACCACCCCCGTTACCTAACCCAACCAACCTATGCATATCCAGAGTCAGATGAATTCCAAACATATAATAAGATAGCATTATTGTAAAATCCAAGACTCTGGGATAGGTCTAAGAACATGACCACCCAAATGAACCCAACCGTCCAATACCAATAAATAACCAATACCAAACCAAACCATTATCCATAACCATAACCATATGAGTTCCATAGTAATTATATATAATCCCAAAATAAAAAAGGATGGAACAACCAACAGTATAGTTAACCGGTGTCAAGCCCAACCAACAGTATAGTTAACCAGTGTCAGCCCCAATACCAATACCAATACCAATACTAATACTAACACCAATACCGATTACCAACCCATAGTATGTCCATAAAATCCTCTTACCAAAAGAAAACCAATATCTGGTTGGGACATGCCCCCAACCATAGCCAAAACCAATATCCATAAAATAACCAAAGTCTATGAAAATGTCCATAAAATAAAATGGAGCCTTCCAGAGATGGAAGCTCACCACTTCAATCCAAAAGCTGATCCCAAAATCCAATCACTATGTAGGAAGAGTAGAATGGCTGAATCCTGGATCGCATGGGGATACAGCCGCCCAAAGATGGGTTAGCCAATGAATGGTAACATGAATCCAAAATAAGGATAAAATAATTACCTCTCGTAAAACCAAGTAAACCAACCATATGCATTCAAACTATACATGCATATATATATATGTATATGTATATATATGTGTGTATATATATATTTATATGTATATATATGTATCCATGCCGGGAAAGGGATTCAGGTTTAGTATGGATTTAAAACTATTAACCTGGGTATGTATAGCTTAACCATCCTAAAACCAGCCACAGGATAAATGGGTCTAATGTAATCCCTTGAACGGGCCCTGATGTGTGTAGCCGCACGAGTAAAAGATACCATAACAGTAGGGGATTCCCAAGTGCCCTTCTCTCTCTATGATACATATGTACAGTGTACTTGGAGGATTCCCACATACCTCATGAGTATCAACTATGGTCGCAATGACCAACCCCTCATGTCGGCAAACATTAGTTTTTCGTGTTTGTCCATAGGACTCCTACCTTCACGGTTAGCTATCATACCTTGCATTATTGGCCAATTAAAACCATTTCCACCAAACCAATCCCTTATTCCATTCATTATTAACAAATACTATTAATAGTGGTATCGTCATACCGACTATAACTTGGTAGTATTGTCCTTAGCCAAACCTTTTAGAGATCAAGAGAGTTCCACGTACACATAGATCACCTTATCAAGTTAACTTAGGGGAGTCCCATGTACACCACAAGTGTTCTCTTATTAAATTAGCTTGGGGGTTTACATTGTAGCCCACAAGGATGTTTATTAAACCAAACCACTCCATTTAACCATTCCAACCAATTTAAACCTTTTAGAGTTCCATTACGAAGTTCAAACCATGCAATAGTTCCATTAAAAATCCAATAATATGGTAAAAGAATTATCATAGGCATTTTATCAAATTGTTAGGGGCATATTATACCCAAAACCAAAAGCAATTACCATGTGACCGTTCCCATGCAACCAATTATCCAAAACCATAATTAAAACATATAAAAACACAATTAAAACATGGGAAAACCATAACCAAACTATTACAATCAAAACCCCTACACATATTTGAAAACCCAAAAACCATACAACAAAACATGCCATGAAAACATTAAATAAAACCATGCCTTTAGTTGTAACTACCAATGAAGGAAGAGTGCATGCCTTAATTGAGAAGATAATGGAGAGAAATCACCAACACAAGCCCCAAATTAATCCTTTAGATGGAATCTTAGCTTCCTTTGCCCAAGAACTTTAGAGAGGATTAGAGAGTGTTTTCTAAAAGTTAATGAAAAGAATATTAGGGTAAATAACCTCCCATGTGAGTTAAAAGTCATGGGGCCTTATTAGGTTAAGTGGAGAAATGGCCAAATTTCCCTAACTTAAACTGCATAAAAATCTCAAACTAGGGTACGAATACCCCATATGAATCGTACTCGCTTGTACGAGTGGTACCCATCACTCGTACCCAAGGACTCCCCATTGGAACCAATACTTTCCAAGGTCCAACTTACCTAATGTACGAGTGGTGGGTACTAGTACCCTTGACCCATACCCTTGGTAAATTAGAATCACAAGAGGTTTGAACACTGTCCACCATACGAGTCCATCATATGACTTGTACCCTGGTTTACAGCTCATGGAGTGCCACTCATACTCAGATCCAACTTAAGTTATCAAGTCTAAGATTAAGTAAAGGAAAGTACCAAACTCAATAACCTATATCCACTAATACGACTCATATCACTCAAGTCATATCCATTCCAAGAACTAAATTCATCCCATCATCCAACATTGGTCAGCATACGACCAACCGATACCACTCGTACCCCAGTGTATGACTTATTTACCCTAGTCTTAACTTGTCCAGAAACCAAAAATTTAGGAAATTTTCTAAGGGTCAAAAACCCAGGGTGTTATAGTCTCCCCTACTAGGAACATTCGTGCCTAAATGACGAATAAGGTAGGGTAACCACAAGCATTATTCATTTGCATTATCAAATATCAATCCAACCTTTAACCAAGTTAGAAAATAAAGATGCAAAGATATTAATCTTTCCTTTAACACAGTTTGAAACCAAAAGTATGTTAAAAAAGACATAACTTCCACACGTATCCCATGAGCAGAAAATAGGTGCAGATACTTGGATTTCATGTCCTCTTCTACTTACCATGTAGCCTTTTCCACTTTGTGGTTCCGCCATAGATCCTTAACTGAGGCCATATCCTTGGTACGTAATCGACAAACCTGTAAATCTAATATCTTAACCGGGAAATCTTCATAAGATAGAGAATCTAAGACACCTAATATTTCCAAAGAAACAACTAAAGAAGGCTCACCAATGCACTTACTCAATATGGAAACATGAAATACTGAATAAACAGAGCTTAAACTACAAAGCAACTCTATTTCATAAGCCATATTATTAACCTTTCACAAAACCACATAAGGACCAACAAACCCGAGACTGAGCTTCCCCTTCTTACCAAACCGCATTACTCTCTTCATTGGAGAAACCTTTACAAACACCTTATCCACAACCTCAAACTCTAAGTCTCTGTGCCTTACATCTGCATAGGACTTTTGGCGTCTTTGGGCAGCCTTAAGCCTATACCAAATCCCCTTTACTTTTTCCATAGCCTGATAAACCAAATCTGGACAAAACATATCAGCCTCACCAAGGTCAAACCGATCAATACGTGATCTACACCTCTTACCATACAATGCCTCAAAAAAGGCCATACCAATGCTAGAATGATAGCTATTATTGTAAGAAAATTCTACCAAAGGTAGATGCTCAACCAAATTGACACCATAATTAATCACGCAAGCTCGAAGCATATCCTTCAATGTTTGAATAGTCCTCTATGCTTGCTCATCTATCTAAGGATGAAAAGCAGTACTTAGACTAACCTTAGTCCTCAATCCTTTATGAATAGACCGCCAAAAATGATATAAAACTACATACCACAATTAGAGATAATTGAGATAGGTACTCTATGTAGCTTCACAATCTTTTGCAAATACAGCTTCGCATAATCCTTTGCCAAAAAGGTAGTTCTCACTGGCGAGAAGTGTGTAAATTTTGTCATCTTTTTCACAAAGACCCAAATTGAATCAAATTAGTTCCGAGACCGTGGAAGACCAGTAACTAAATCCATATTGATTACCTCAAATTTCTATTTGGGCAAACCAATTTATTTATACAACCCACCAGACCTCATATGCTAAACTTTGACTTGTTGGCACACCATGCATTTGGCTACAAAATCAACGACATCCATTTTTATACAATTCCACCAATAAATCTCCTTGAGATTGTGATATATTTTTGTTAAATTGAGATAAACAACATAGCATGATTCATGCACCTCGGACAAAATCCTTTGCCATAAACTATTAACATCAGGAACACACAACCTCTCTTGGTATTGAAAAGTACCATCACCACCGATCTCAAGTACCATTACCTTTTGTCCACCAACATCACACTTGATTTACATGAAGACAGGAACTAGAATATGCTCCTCCTTGATCTATGTACCAAGATAAAACCTAACCACTCCTGAACCACTACCCCACTATCCTTGGAGTCCAAGAGACGAACTCTAAGATTGGCCAATCGGTGAATATCCTTCACTAATTCCCACTTTTCTTTCTCTAGATGATCTAAACTCCCTATGGACAACCTTCTAAGAGCACTGACAACTATGTTAGCTTTACCTTGGTGGTAGTAAAGGCTCATATCATAGTTTTTAAGAAGCATCAACCTACCCTCTACCTAAGATTTAGTTGCTTCTAAATGAACATAAACTGCAAACTCTTCTGATAAAAAAAGATGTCCACGTGCACTCTATATAAATAATACTGCTAGATTTTTAAAGAAAAAACCACCGTCAACAACTCTAAATCATGAGTAAGATAGTTCCTCTCATATACCTTTAACTGCCTAGAAGCATAGGCAACCACTTTCCCGTGCTATATCAAAACACAACCAAGTCCCTCCTAAGATACATCACAATAAACCATAAACCCCTTATTGCCTTAAGGAAATGTCAAAATCAGACCCGAAGTTAGCTTATTCTTAATCTTCTCAAAACTTATTACACACGCATCCAACCAAAAAAACTTTTCCTTATTTTGTGTCAACTTAGGCAATGGGAAAGCTATCATAAAAAAGCTTTCCACAAACCACCTATAATACCCAACCAAACTCAAGAAGCTTTGAATGTCAGTTGGACTCATGGGTCTAGGCCATTTCTTAACCACAACCACCTTTTGCAGATCCACTATGATCTCCTCACTAGAAATAATATGACCTAAGAAATTCATAGCTTTCAACCAAAACTCACAGTGAAATCTAGAGTTTTAGAGAAATACCTGATCACCTTTCTCAAATATCCTCTTTTTTATTTTGTAATCATGGTATAACTTTATCTTTTCTTTGTAAAGTGCAAAATTTTTATAAGCCTAGAGTCAAAGTTCATCTATCTCATTCATCCTTAACTTTGCTGCATCTTGCCACTCAAAATTCAACTTTATCAAGGCCCACATTACTTTATGTTCAAGTTCAACAGACAAATGACATGCCTTTTCATAAACTAGCTGATAAGGAGAAGCACCAATGGGGTCTTGAAAGTTGTTCAGTAAGCCCAAAATGCATTGTCTAACTTTTGTGACCAATCAGTCCTATTGGCATTCATTTTCTTTGCCAAAATGGACTTGATTTCTCTATTGGACATCTCAACCTGTCCACTAGTCTGTGGATGATAAGGTGTTGCCACCTAGTGTTTCACTCTATACTTTTCAAGTAGACTCTTGAATAGAAGATTACAAAAATACGACCCACTATCTCTAAAGATTGCACGCGGTATGCCAAATCGAGAGAAGATATATTTATTCATAAAGGCTGTGAAACTACATGCTTCATTATTGGGGAATGCAACCGTTTCCACCAATTTAGAAATGTAATCTACAGCCACCAGAATATACTTCCTACCAAATAAACTCTCAAAAGGTCCCATGAATCCACACCCCATACATTAAATAATTCCAGTTCTAAAATAGGAGTCATAGGAAGTTCATAGCACCTAGAGATGTTACCTTGGCGTTGACATTGATCATAAACTAAAGTAAAATCTTGTGCATCTTTGTAAATTATTTGCCATTAGTACAAACATTGGAATATCTTATGGGTTGTGCGGGTTTCTCTATGATGACCCCCAACTTGTGAAGAATGATAAACCTCAAGTATGCTCATTATCTCCACATCAGGTATACATCTATGAATAATCCCATCCATAAAAATTCTGAAAAAATAAGGATCACCCTAGAAAAATTGACTTACTTTATGCATAAACTTTCTTCTCTATTGGAAGGAAAGATCTTCTGGGACTAGATCACTTTCTAGGTAATTTACATTGTCAGCAAACTAGGGAATTAGATCTTTAGAAGCTACGAATATATACTCGTCCAGAAAACTATCATCAATCTTGAGTCCACCTTCAACTTTCTGCATAGCTTCTTCTTCAAGTCTAGACAAATGATTTGCAAATTGATTTTCAATGCCTTTTCTTTCCTTGACCTCAAAATCAAACTTTTGCAATAAGAAGAACCACCTAGTTAGTCTAGGCTTTACATTTTTTTTATCCATTAAGTACCTCAATGTTGCATGATCAGTGTGCACAACTACCTTTGTCCTAATCAAATAAGACCTAAATTTTTGAAAAGAAAAACTAGTACTAACAACTCTTGTTTGGTTAACATGTAGTTCTTTTGGGCAGGGTTTAGTTCCTTGGTGGCATAATAGATGGGATACAGGATCTTCTCTTTTCATTGGCCTAGTACAACACCTAAGGCCACTCTACTTGGGTCACACATAATCTCAAATGGAAAGGACAAATCAGGGGACACAATGATGAGAGTTGTCATCAACTTCTTTTTCAACTATTCAAAAGCCTTCAAGCATGTTTCATTAAAATCAAACTTCACCTCTTTATTAAGAAGCCTATAGAAAGGATTGATAATCTTTGAGAAATCCTTGATGAATCACCTGTAAAATCTAGCATGTCCAAAAATGCTTCGAATACCCTTCAGAGAAATTAGTGGAGGTAATTTCTTTGTCACTTCAATATTAGCTCTATCAACCTTTATACCCTTTTTTGAATAACTCATGCCCAAGAACAATACCTTTGTAACCATAAAATGACACTTTTCCTAGTTAAGTACCAAGTTACATTCCTCACATCTTCGTAGAGCATTTTCCAAGTGAACTAAATAGTTATCAAAAGAGTCACACACTACTGAGAAATCATCCATAAATTATTTAATGGAGTCTTCTACCATTTTAGAGAAGATCGATATCATATATCTCTAAAATTGGGCTGGAACGTTACATAACCCAAATGGAATATGTTTGATGAAAAGGTCCCATTAGGAAAAGTAAATGTTGTCTTCTCTTGGTCTTCGTACGCTGTAGTGATTTAGTTGTAACCTGAATACTTATCAAGAAAATAGTACCATCCTCTTTTGCAACTCTATCCAATATTGGTCCATGAAGGGTATGGGAAAATAGTTCTTCTAAGTCCATGTTTTGAGTTTCCTATAATCCATACACACTTTCCATCCTATGACTGGCCTCATTGGCACTAGCTCATTCCTCTCATTAGAAAAAATAGTAATACTACCTTTCTTCTAACCATATTATTCTGGGTTGACCCACTTACTATTAGCAATGGGATACACTACACCAAAATCTAGCCACTTAATTATCTCTTTCTTTACCACCTCCTATATCGAAGGATTAAGTCTGTGATATTGCTCTATACTTGGGATACAATTTGGCTAAAGTTAAACTTTATGAGTACAAAGACCAGATAGGATACCCACCATATGTGCAATAGACCAAACTATGGCCCTCTTGAATTTTTATAGCACTGATAACAAAGATTCCACTTCTATCTCTATCAAATCAACTATAATAATTATTGGCAAAGTATTGCTGGCCCCCAAAAATGTATATCGTAGATAAGCAGGAAGGGCCTTTAACTCTAAGATAGGTGGCTTCTCAATAGATGGGCGAGCAGATAGAGTGGTTCTATTTTTCAGATCCAAATCAAACTTCTTTGGTATAAGTATAAGACCCACCCCCATAGAGTGCACATACCATCTCATCACAGTCATCAATACTATCACTATCAAAGTTTATAATCACAGATGCTAAAGCTTTAACACCCAACCTTTCTTCAATAATAACAATATCAGAAGTTTATTTCTATGTAGTTACTATGTCAACTTTATGGAATGCATCTATCTCTTCATTAAACACATCAATCACATATATCATTCATAAATCATCAGGCAACTTGATGGCTTTACATACATTTAATATAACCTGCTCATCATTGAGTCTCGACATCATATATCCTAGATCCAAATCAATCAACATCCTTCCTATTGACAATAATGGTCTTCCCAAAATAATTGGGACTTAAAAGTCCACTTAACAGTCTAAGGTCACAAAATTAGCAGGAAAGATAAAAGAGGCCACATTCACCAAGACATCATATAGATTACTAATTGGCTTTTTCACTATCCTATGTACCATCACTATCTTATGGTGGTTGGCGTGGGAGCTCCCAACCCTAACTGCTTAAACACTACTAATGGCCAGAGGTTGATACTTTCTCCTAGATCACATAATGCATGAGGGAAGTTGAAAGATCTAATGGTGCAAGGTATGGTTAAAGCACCAATATCCTTCTTCTTCTCT
Organism: Capsicum annuum; assembly: GCF_002878395.1. Taxonomy (NCBI): domain Eukaryota; kingdom Viridiplantae; phylum Streptophyta; class Magnoliopsida; order Solanales; family Solanaceae; genus Capsicum; species Capsicum annuum. The sequence goes on from NC_061119.1 coordinate 110,145,034, forward strand.
ACCAATAATCTAGTAGCTACAATACTATAGAGATGAATATTGTCAACTGGCTCATAACTAACTGAACTCTTCTTGGTAATTAGATTCTTCTTGAATTTTTCATATCTTGGCATTTGGTCTAATGCCTCTACAAGTTAAATGTTTACTGACAGCTCCTTCAACATAGATAGAATTTTTTGACACCTACCTTTTTCTTACTTTTTTTTAGCTTTTGTGGAAAAGAATGGTGAGGTCTCAAAATGGGTTGCACAATAGGATTTTTGGCCTCATTATTTCCTTTATCTTAATTACTACTACTCTCTATATCAATAAAATTATCATCATTCATTTGTTTATCTACAATGGGTATAGGTTGATCTATAGTGCTTTTACCACTCCGAGTGGTAATGGCATGGTAGTGACTATTCATCGGATTTACCACCATATTACTAGGAAGAGTTCTAGGTTTCCTTTGATTTAATGTGGCCAACATCTTGCCATATTGCTTCTCAAGTTGCTTGATTGCAGAAATATGTGACTCAACTTTTTAATTCAGCCATGACAGGTCTCCCTTAATCACTTTAAGAAAACTCTCTTGACTTTCTTGGTGTTTGGCTACTTTTAACAACATTGCTTCCAATCTAGACTTAGTATCCCAGCTACCTGGTTGTACATATCTATCACTTTTTTTTTGTAATCATCTTTGCATCTCTAATCCCCATTTTGATCTCTGCTCTTATCTTTATATTTATCAATATAATAGTTTTAACCATGATTCCTGTGCCCTTAGGCTCAGAAATCTTCCAATGATGATCAAGATACTTTGTTTCCTCTTCTAATTCAATCTCAAAAGTCTAAGAAGTGTATTTCTATGCCCTAATTGTATATACTTTCTCAGTACTCATTGTTGCAAATTATTTTATAAGCAACCCAATATCTGTCTGAAGCTGTGCAACCTCTAGTGCTACAAAATCATGACCAGCTACATAATAATTAGCTTCTCCAACCACACTTAGGGTCTCTAGTATACCAACCTCTATTTAGAGGCAACATCATTACCCTCTCAACTCTATTTAGTCTCATATTTAAAGATTTGAATATTTTGTCAAAATTTTGCTCAATACATAATTGTCATAAGATAGGACATTGATTCAAATCTTCTAAGTGGAGAAATACATAATTGTCATAAGATAGGACATTGATTCAAATCTTCTAAGTGGGGAAATAAATGATAGTCGAAGAGGTATCATGCCATGATGTTAATTTCAGTGATCGATGGGAGGCAACCTATCATTCTATGAAAGTGATGCATATAATTTGAATTCTACATAATAGTGTAGATTTTAATTTTGTGATTTGATTAATCCAGGCATTTATGGGACTATGGAGTGTGGTGAATGAGTTTGAGTAGGGGAAAGTGTATCAAAATTAAGCAATAAGATGAAGAGGGGAAAATAGAGATGCAGAAATACCCTTAATTATTTCGATCATAGGTCCCATGCCTCTACAAATGTAATCACCCATTTTCCATAATTGCTGGACCCTAGACCACGATTACTGTCAAATCAGTCTACATGACTATCCAAATTCCCCATTTCCTTCTTACTACCTTCTCAACTTTTCTCTCAGATTGTACCTATTCCTAGTCATATTTTGAGCATTCCAAAAGCAATAAAGCATTTCTCTTGCATATCACTCTAGTAAGTGGTTTGATTTCATGCTTTAATTATTGGAAATAGGCCATAGAATGCATGTTATAGGGAAGGCCTAAAATTATTAATTTCATGGTTAAATACTTATTCAATTAAACTTATGTGGTAGTTAGATTCTAGAAATGGTGCGCACATATGTGGGGAAGTCTTGAGTATCCAAATTGTGTTTGAAATTGATTAAAATGTAAGGTGCATAGAAAGTGCTTGATCAAATGTCCAAATGAGCTCATAGCTAGTTGTTTTCATATTCTAAGGTCATAATCGAGTACCTAGTAATCTTGTTCAATGGTCTTAGTGTTAATTCTTATTTTGGAATATCCTTTGACTACAAATTTGGAATTTTGAGTGGTTGAAATTTTGGCTCAAATTGACCTCAGATACCACGATCATAGTCATAGAGATTTTGATCGCAACACTATAATCGTAGCACTGTGATCATAGCTCTATAGCCTATGGTCGCTATATCTGAGGATGAATTCTAGCCTCAGCAAAAAAAATTTGCACTTCAAATTCTTGTCCAAAAACGACCAAGTAACCAACCCATGAACTTTAGAAAAAAACATAGCATAATTGTGCATGAAAAATGTTGATAACGAATATTGAAGCATTGTGCTCATGCTTTTCAGGTTTATATGATGGAATACTAAGATCAAGTTTGATTCATGTCCCTCAAGTGCCACACTCTATACTGTGGTGATCTCTTGAGAACAAAGCTACTTCCAGAGAGGGGAATATGCATAAAGAAAGTGCCAAAAAATCTTCCAACATTTCATGATAGACTCATGGCCACTGAGTGGTGGTGCTTTCCTCAGACCCTTACAAGGTGAATGGGCAGTAGGTACAGGAATTCTACGCTAACCTTAGCATAGTATCTTTCTCAAAGCCATCTATCAAGATTATAAGGGTCTAGGAAAAGGAGAGAAATTCTAGGGTGGAGAAAATTAATGACTTATATGGGCTCCCAAATGTAGACTTGGCTGATTTTAAAGCAAAGCGGTGTGAGCTGGGTAGCTGGATGATGGAGAGGTTGTGCCTGGGAAAGGAGGTCTCTTGGCTGTCTATCAAGAGAAACATATCAATGAATGATTTCATTGATGAGGCTTGGGTTTGGTTGTCCATAATTTGTAGCTGGGTATCCCCTTTCACCCATATGACAACAGTCCTAGATTAGAGAGCTAGGATAGTTGATTGTATATGAGACAACATTCTCATGAATGTTGGTCGGCTTGTACTCTTCAAGATAAAGTATTTTAAGAACCATGGTAGTATGCATCTCTTTTTCCCTCTTTGATAACCAAGTTGTACAGGCGAGCTGGTGTTGTGGAGTACCCTACTGATACTTGGGTGCACCTCGCCCCCTATTTATCCTCTAAAAATTCAGGGTAAGGGTACACTAGGAAAGAGAAAAAAATAGGAATATTGACTTGGGAAAGTCGATAAGTAAGGAACTTGATTCGGGTAGGAAATTCATAGTCGGGACTCTTGAGAAATTCGGTGTTGATTTAAGGGCCATTAGGGAGCTTGTGTCAGGATTGCCCTAGGGGATAGGAGATCCCTCCAATGCCCACCATTTATATGTGTCCCACTCTAATTATGAGAAGTATCTAAAGGACCAGTGGAAGTAGGGAACTACCATTGCTAGGCTTAAGAGAGCTACTATTGTAGTAATACTTTACCTTTTTTTTGTGACTCCAAAATTTTGGCTTGTAGAAATTTGTAGATACTCTATTTCATATCTACTGGGAGGGGAAATTGATACCCTTTGAGGTATTTACATGCCATGTATGGTGAGTATATTTATCCATGTCTCATGCATACTTGTACTATATAAAACTTGCCTCGTTAGTCTCTCAAGGTTACTTTTGATTATTCTTGGTTTGTTAAATAATACTAGTCCATCTTTGTGAACATAGGAGCCCACTATATGCTAAATAGCCTACCCATGCTTAGGATAGTACCGTTAGTTACCCAATTTGAGCCTTTAAGCCTTTCTTTGGCAACCATGTTGCAGACCTTGATCTCTTCAAAGTTTTTCCCTCTCTTGAACCCAACCCTTCTTGAACATAAAAAATGAAAATTAAGGCTAAATGCCTAAGTTAGAGGTGGTAAGTTTGATAGAGTTGACTTTGGGCCATGGGAGTGTAAGAGGATGCCTATAATATAAGCAATGAAAAAATTAAAAATGAGAGAAATAATGAAAACAAGAATGAGGCATAGGTCGTAAAAGAAATAAGGGATTGAAAGATGCCTGCAAAAGGTTAGGTAAATCAATATAGCTAAAATAGGCATGGGTAAAGTGCGAAAACAAAATAAGTAGACCATGTTCAAAAGTTGGATGGAATAGTGTGATATAGATGTTCGAGGATGATGTAGCGACTTTATCCTAAATGATACCCTACTCTTTCTCAAACCTACATTACAAGAGCAAGAAACCCTTTGAGATCTCTAAACAAGTATAGTCACTGTAGTGGCAATTGAAAATAAGGGAAAGACTATGGCATTTTACTTGTTAGCATCAAGAATCTTTGTATGATAGAGATTTTTCACTTAAATCCCTTGTTGTATATTTGATAATTTGGTATGTGGGAATTTCCTTCTTGTGAGGAGGCATGTAAACAAATTCCGTTGGGTGATATTGTCAACTTTTGAAAAATGAGACAAGAGGAGTATAGTGGAGTTGAGGTAAATAGAAAGTCTCTTCTACAGTGTTAGTGTATTGAATTGTTGCTATTTAAAGTGCTTTACATCTTTGAGACTGTATTTCATGATAAGGGATGTCGTAAGAATATCTTTGCCTATGTTTGAAGAGCTACTTGTGGCAGAAATCAAGTTTGGAGTCATTATTATCATTTGGTAGTATAAATGAGCTTAAATGTGTATTGTCTCATTGAAAGAGGTAGTGTTGCTTGAGGAAAAGTAAAAATTTAAGTTCTGGGTGTTGATGAATGGTGAATTTACCACTCATTTACACTCAAAATCCATGCAGACTACTACGATTTGAACGTATGAATGAGCCAAATTTGTGATTGAATGGACTAATTTCCACATTTTGCAGTCTTATAGGTGATAAGAAAGAATGATGTAGATTTGAGTAGAATAAGATCTTAAAGAGAAAAAAAGTGTAGTTGGAAGACCTGGAGCAGGAGGTGGTGTCAACAACTGTGATTGCGGTCTGAGGTCCACAATCGCGGCCAATCAAGATAGGTCAAGGTTCGAGAATGCGGTCAATATGCCGCGATTGTGGTAATGCGGAAATATACTCAGGGGAAATTTTGTAAATTGATAGCTAACCCCAAATTCTCAAAGAGCTCAAAACCCTTGCACATGAAAAAATAGAGGCATCTACTATTCATTTTATCTTAGTTTTGAAGGGTTTTGTCTCTTGGGAGCTTGGAGAAAAAATTTGTACTAATCTTCAGTTGAGAAAACATTAGAGAAATCCTAAATGAAGAATTGGAAAACTCCATTGATGTTTTATTGAAACTTAAAGTGTGGTTTGACATTCACTTTATCTTTCATTAATCAAACTAACGGAAATTTTGATATATTTTTGTTTACTTTATGAGTTGCCAGTTCTTCCTCTTGGGGTTATGTTTGATTAGGGTGCAAGTGTGTATGTATTGTGATTGTTAGATTTAATTCTTGGTTAATGTTGTTGGGTTTCACAAATGTTTGATTATAAAATGGAATTTGTTGGTATAAGCCTTAATTTCCCTAATCCCACATCATCCTTTGAAAGAGGGATGTGGGTAATCTAGATCCTACATCATCCTTGAAAGAGGGATCAAGGTGACATGAACATTTGTGAACAATAAGATAGATAATGGTTATTCCCTTTTTATGATATTAGAAATAAGGATAACTACTTGAATTGCTAGAAATAGGGATGCCCAATTTAGGCTTTGTGATGATTAATTGACTGCCCCCATGAGGTATTTTAAAGAATCCATAGGTGATAGTTTGGTACTTTGTTGAAATATTAGTATAAAAATCCTTATCCAAGCCTAACCACACATGTTTTAACTAAGTTTTGAAGTAGATTTTCATGTACCCACAGATTATTTACCTCTCGTATAGCATAGCCCCAAGATCCATTCCTAATGATTTACGATCTAATTCATCTTAGCTTTATGTTAGTCCTTTAGGAACCGTAACTTGTTATCTTTTCTAAAACATTTAAGATCCCATAAAATACATGTATCTTATGTTTGAAGTTAGAAAGTTACTTTCATTTCAAACTTACTCATTTGTCACTCACTTTGTTCCTCGTGGATTCAACCCCGACTCGTGCTGGGTTTATATTAACGACGACCTCCTTGCACTTAAATTGACGTGTAAGTTAAGCGTTATCACCTATTTTCACAAAGATGGCCTAAAATCATTTAACCAACAAAGTATAATCACAATAAGCCTTGAGAGACTAACGAGGAAAGTTTTAGATGGTACAAGTATGCATAAGATTTGGACAGATATGTTCACCACACAAGGCATGCAAACTCTTTAATAGGGCTTAATTTCACTTCCCACTAGAGACAAAATGGAGTATTTACTAACTTCTACAAGCTAAAAGATGTGGAGTCACAAAAAGAGGTAAAGTATTTTTACAAAATTATTCACGTCCATGCCCTTGGTTTTGAAAAATTTTGGGATGGAGGAGGGGGCGGGGGAGTGTTTGCTTCATATTTGCACCTTGTTATTTATTGCATCAAAATAAGCCATCTTCTCACATTTCATATTTCATGAGGGAAAAACATATGGATACTCAGACTTTACCTTAGCTATAAGTGCGATCCCAAATCCAAAATGCCACAGGTACTTAGATTTCCCTTGCATTTATATCTCCGATGCTACGGGCCCTCATACTTCCCATGAATCCATGACTCAAAACCCACTCACGATGATTTTAACTTAAGAATATCATCTCTCAATCTATCATAGGGAAAGGCTCATTCGATATCATCATGAACACGATAAAGATGAAAAACTACCAAAATGAAACAAACAACTAATCTATGTAATGTGGGCACCATCAAGGTGCCCGAATATTACAACCCAAAATATAAAAATAAGAATCATCCAAATAAACATCAAAACATCCAAAAATATCTAAATAATATTGACTAAATGAATGAATACGGAGATATACACCCCCAACTAAAAGGCTTGTAGTGTCTTCATTGCATAATCAATAAAGCATAAAAAAAGAAAAAGGATGTTCCTTGTTACTTCATTAAGAGACTTTTGGATCCCTCAGGCTCTTCATACTCTAAGGCATTATCAGAATCAGTCCACTCAGTTGGGGCCTCATCATCACTCTCATCTCTGGAAGAAAGAAGTTTGTCTTTGGGTTTTAGGACCTTCTAATGACCCTTCACCCCCTTCCACATCTTGGTGAAGAACTTGTTCCTCTTTTTTCCCTCTTCTTCATCATCTCACATGAGTCCGTGATCTCTTAATTAGACTCTTCCAAGGATGAATAGGACATATCAATACTAGCAATAGTGTCTCTCTTCATCCTCTAATCCTCTAAGTACCTCTTTTAATTAGATTGAGGCACATAGGAATGTCGGGTGGGAGAAGGATCTCCTGGGCCCTGAGGCAAACCTGCTATGACCTTCTTTATTGCCCTCAAATCAATCGTGATCTCATCAAAGGGTCTATCTATGGATGGATGACTAGACTTTATATACTCAAATGTCAACTAGACCAAGTCGATCTTCCTCTTCTTGCTCTTGCTCGGTGCTCCCTCACCCCGAGTCTTGAGAGGATAAATGGGGTGTTTGGCCAGACCTAAGTGTCTTTGTGGTATACCTCCATTCTAGCTCTCTTGTGCAGCTCAGTAATTGAAGAAGGGAATAAGAGAAGTTTACCACTATGGTTCTTGAAAAACTTAATGTTTGAGACCACGAGCTGACAACTATTCAAAGAAATATTGTCTAGTATACAAGCAACCATCCGAGCTTGAAAATCGGGAACCATAGTCATATGGGCGCATGGAGAAACCTGACTACCAATGTTGTTCAACAAAATTTGGGCCTCAAAAGCAAAATCATTCATCGATATACCCCTCTTTGTAGGCACCCAAGGAACCTCTTTGCCAGGAAATAACTTCTCTTCCATCCAACTCTCTAATTCATACCTTTTTACCTCAAATTAAGCCATATCTACATCCGGGAGCCCATATATGTTATTAATCTATTTAGACCTAAAGTTCACTTCCTTCTCTCAAATCCTGATGACTGGGTCTAATAAAGATACCACAATAAGATTAACGTAGAACTCCCTTACCCACTGTTCAATTGCCCAACAAGGATCCGGGGAAAAACTCCTCCACCCAGTGACTATCAGTCTATCATGGAATACTAAAAGCTTTTCCGACACTTTTTCCAAACAAATGCCCCTCACTGGAAGTAGCTTTGTCTGTGGAAGGTTACCTTAGTATAGGTTGTGGAACTTAGGGGCCATGAAATGGACTTGATCATAATCTCCCATTAGACCTGGACAAACATAAGAACAAAATAACAAAAATCATCATTATCATTTTTATGCACAAACTATATTGTGTTGTCCAATTAAGCCCATGAGGTGATTACTTGATGGTTTTTGGTCAAGAATTGGAAGTGCATGATTTTTTGGTGTAGGCTCAAAATCAAGCCTCAGATATGGAAATCGCGGGTCACTAAGCCGCCATCGTGGTACCATGATCGCAAACTATTAACCACAATTGCGGTATCTGAGGTAAAACCAGGGCAAATTTCAAAAACTCAAAATTCTAATTTCAAGGTCAAATCATGTTCCAAAGTAGGAGTTAACAATAAGAACACTAAACTAGGTTTCTAGGTACTCGATCATGCCCTTAAAATGTGAAAACAACCAGCTATGAATTCGTTAGGCATTTGATCAAGTACTTGGTGTGCATAACCTATCTCTTATAAATAAAGCATGATTTGGGTACTCAAGACTTCCCTAAATGTGTGCACACCATTTTTTGACAGTGATCTTCTAACGCTCAAACTACACCTCTCATGTGAAAATGTAAGCGATCATCGTCAATATATTTACCAAAATTTAGAGTCAGGGTTGAATCCACAGGTGACAATGTGAGTGACGATTAAGCTAGTTTGAAAGTAAAGCTGCAAGTTAAATTCAAACAAATGATACAAAAAGATAAAATGGGGGTTTTTTGATGATCAGCAAATAATTGTTGGTCACTTTAGTTTCAGTATTTGTAATCAAGAGTTTATGGAAAACCAAAATTATGTTCACTATGGGTTTTGGTACTTGACAAATTCTAATAGTGATTCAAGATTCTCATGATAGGTAGGAATAACATATTGTCTTTATTGAAGTTATGCCTAAATATCTCTTGACCTACTTAAGAATTTAATTACCTAATTCTCTAGGACTTAGGGAATTTATATTCACTGACCAGACTTTGCCTCAGGTTAATTAACCTTGTTACAACGTCAATTATTAAATGGAAGGTTGGTAGCTTTCAAATCCCTGTCAATAATTCACTTCCTACTATAGTTGATTTATTATCTCAAGGAAATCAATGCAGGTACTATGTATCGTTCGAAACCAATAGATAATAACTAAAACCTCAGAATTATCAAGGAGTCCTATTACCTTTAGAATCTTGAACACTTAGCAACTTACCAAGACCTAACCCATAGATCCCATAATTTGGGTTAAAGGGGCTTATTCACTCATAATGTAATAATTGATACAACAAGTTGAATTCATAATTTAAAAGATGAACTCACAGCAAGATGAATAGCAACGAGTATTTCTTAGATTAGATCAAAGTAGAAATCCGAAAATATTGATGATAATCTATTCAAAGTTAATTGTTTTTTTCAAGCCAAGAAACTACAAAGAAAATAACAAAATACGTGTGCTCCAAAATAGGTTCCGAATGTCGAGTAACAACCGATATGTTCAACCTTCGTTTATAATTAGAAAACCCTAACATATGCTTTAAATACGTCATCCTAATTATGGAAACAAAATCACAGGGTTCAGTAATTTCTCAAACAGGTGATGTTATTTTATAATGCCTTATCAGGAGTGTGACGACTTATCACAGATGTCATTAGCTCCTATTTGCTCTTGACATTTGCTGCCTTAGGCTGACGATAAAGCGTGATGGCTTATCAGATCTTTGATGACATATCACAGATGTCGTTGATGATTTACTTCAGCTCTCATGTTCTACCTTAGGCTAATGATGATCTTGATGGCTTATCAAAACTATAACGATATATCAGAAAATGTCGTCACTTCTCTACCTCAGCTCCCATGTTTTGTTTAAGGCTAATGGCGACCCTGACGTCTTATCACAAGGCTGACGGCTTATCACATATCATCGTCACTTCTTCCAACTGAATCCTATTCTCTGTTTAAGGTTGGCGATGAAGCTGATAACCTATTAGAGTGCTGACGACTTATCAGGAATATCGTCAGCCACACTTCTCTTCTATTTTCTTCATATTTCAACTCTTTTACTTCCATCATTGTTGGTTCTCTTGCCTCTTGACTTCCACAGCAAAATCAAAAATAAAATAATCACAAACGACAAAAGTTGTTTAAGTCTTTGCAATTATTCTCAGTTAAAAGCCTCAAATGTGTTAGCATCTGCTCACACATCAACAACCTCAACTTAAAACAATTGCTTGTCCTGAAGGAACTAAAACACCACAAAGAGGATACAAAGTACATTTGGCAGTCAATCATCTATATTATCTCAAAACCATCTTTACCTTCTCCAGGGTCAAATAATTTACAAAAAACTATGTGTGATATTGAAGAGCAAAATGTGACACATAGGAATCAAGATTCGACATCAAATCAGCAACAAAAACCATGCATGTATCAAGCTTACACTATCCAAACACGTTAGCAACTAGCAACGTAACCAGCGTGCCCTCACTGCAAAGAAGTCCCACTTTACTTTTGCCAAACATCACATATGTAACCATAGGGACAATCAAAAGACACTCACCCTAGGAATGAAGTTCCAATCAAAGTATGCCAAATACGATAGGCTTGCCCTCATTTTCATTACCATGATTTTTAGACAAGTTAGCTAGGATAACTATAGGTCTTCTCTTAGGTTTGTAATGTAGGCTAAGGGCTGGTATGATACTCGATGATATTTGAAGTGTCTAAGCCTCCTTGACACGACACTAGCTTCTGGGGTCTCACTTATTAACCCTTTTCTATTCTTCTCTTTTCTTGATCACACATATTTAGGATGGGTGTAGTTTTTTTGACAATCATTTATTTTTCATCACAACTTTTCTTTTCTTATTCTTTTTCACCGCACCCATCTTTTTATTTTTTTATTTTTTTTTAATTTTCTTCATACTACTTTTACATCACGCACCCCTACGGTAGCCACCCTCAAATTAGGCTATTTGCCTAAGTTAAAGTGCACAATGTCCAAGGAGGACTAGGGCCAAAACAGGTTCATTGTGATACAAATGGGAAGGTGATAGGTATAATAAAAAGAATAGACATTCAAGCTCAAAATCAGGATCAAGGGATATTATTTACACATGGAAGGTCATTTAGGCTAAAAACGGAGTAATATCAACAACGGCCTATGATTTTTTCCTAACCGCTATCCTACAACCAAGGCAAGACCAACCGAGCAAGTCTGGATTTAACACATAACTGGAACTAGGTAGTATCTCACACATGCATGGCAAAAAGGTACATCACACGCTGCTACCCATTCGGTTTATGAATTTGTTTAGCAATGGTTATAATATCATAAGTACTAATGTCATAACAATATTCACAGTAGTCACACCTAAATGCTTATCACACAGTTATAAAATAGACCATTAGAGAGGTGTTCAAAAATCAACAAAAACATGTTAACTGCCTAAGGTACTTGTATTTTTCTCCTAGTCAACTACAATATTTTACAACAAATGAGAATATGCCTAGGCATGTCGGCTCTACTAGGAACAGGACTACGGGTAAAAGAGGCACAAAAACAAAAATCCCACGAGGACATCAACATCCACAAGTAGCCCCACCCTCAACTTAAAATCACATAATGTCCCCAATGCATCAAACCAAAACAAGAGAGTTAGAAACATACCTGTGGTACCATTGGTGCGAAGATCTGATGTCAATCACATAATATGAACACAAAAAACAAAATACCTTGGGTTGCCTCCCAAGCAGTGCCTGATTTAATGTCACAGCATGAACTAACTCAGTTTTTACCTCCACCTTGAGGATATGAATTTTATCCCCCAACTTAGAGTCCATTTTCTTACTTCAATCATAGGGGGTGGTAAGAAAATTAAGAAGTAGAGTAATGGATTGATCATGGTAAACCACTCGGCCTTAAAGTGAGATGTGTTTTTATGTTGCTAATCAAGATAAAGAATATAGGATTCTTTTTTCTCATCTTCACACTCTTCCACTATTTTAGATGATTCTAGAGACAAGATATCATCTAACATAAAGTGGAAAAATGTTTTAAGTGAGGCTCAACTAATTCTACTTCAAAATTTACACTATCTACTACAGACTAACTTTTATTCTCCTTCTTAATGTCAGTCTCAAAATCTGGATGACAATCGAGTGGTTGTGATTCTTCAGTTTTCTTCTTAACTTTAGCTCTGCCCACAGTTGTTCTTGATTTTCTAAAATTGGTTTTATTAATTTGTTTGCTTGAACCATGACAGCATACATATCTTCAGTATGATAACTTTGACCACAAGCCAAGCACCAAGTTACAGTAAGTAGAATAGTATCCGCATCATATTGTGAAGGTCCAATCCATGCACTTCTAGGTAAATTGGGCAGCAAGCCTCAAAATATGGTCCCCCACAATAATAACAAGAATCATCATCACTTAAAAAACTATCTATCTAGGCTGACATTTCAAGAAAGGTGTGATAAAACTAAAAAAAAATAAAAAATAAACTAAATAAATATTTACAAATTTGAATTCAAGCAAGTAAACTAAAATTTCAAACCAACTCAATACGCTAAATTATTTCCCAGCAACGACACCATTTTTTATAACGCTCAAACTACACCTCACATGTGAGAATGTAAGTGATCGTCGTCAATATATTTATCCAAAGTTAGAGTCGGGGTCGAATCCACAGGGATCAATGTGAGTGACGTTTAAACTAGTTTGAAACTAAAGCTACAAGTTAAATTCAAATAAATGATACGAAAAGATACAATAGGGGTTTTTGATGATCAGAAAATAATCATTGGTCACTTTAGTTTTAGTGTTTATAATTAAGAGTTTATGGAAAACCAGAATTATGTTCACTATGGGTTTTGGTACTTGACAGATGTTAATAGTGATTCAAGATTCTCACGATAGGTAGGAACAACAGATTGTCTTTATCAAAGTTATGCCTAAATGTCTCTCGACCTTCTTAAGCATTTAATTACCTAATTCTCTCGAACTTAGGGAATTTATATTCATTGACCATACTTCACCTCAGGTTAATTAACCTAGTTACAACGTCAATTATTAAATGGAAGGTTGGTAGCTTCCAAGTCCCTATCAATAATTTACTTCCTACTATAGTTGCTTTCTTATCTTAAGAAAATCAAAGCAGATGCTATCTATTGTTTGCAACCAATAGACAATAATTAAAACCTCAGAATTATCAAGGAGTCCTATTACTTTTAGAATCTTGAACACTTAGCAACTTACCAAGACCTAACCCATAGATCCCATAATTTGGGTTAAAGGGATTTAGCCACTCCTAATGTAATAATCGATACAACAAGTTGAATTCAAAATTTGAAAGATGAGCTTACAGCAAGATGAATAGCAACGAGTGTTTCTCAGGTTAGATCAAAGTAGAAATCCAACAATATTGATGATAATCTCTTCAAATTTAATTGTTTTGTTCAAGCCAAGAAACTAGAGAGAAAATAAAAAAATACGTGTGTTCCAAAATTGGTTCCAAATGTCGAGTACTAGCTGATATATTCAGCCTTCTTTTATTGTTGGAAAACCCAAACATATACTTTAAATACTTCATCTTAATTATGGAAACAAAATCACAGGGTTCAGTAATTTCTCAAATAGGTGATGATATTTTGTGACGCCTTATTAGGAGTCTAACGACTTATCACAGATGTCATTAGATCCTCTTTTCTTTTAACATTTGTTGCCTTAGGCTGATGATGAAGCGTGACAGCTTATTATATCTTTGACTACTTATCATAGATGTCATCGACGATTTACTCCAGCTCTCATGTTCTGCCTTAGGCTAACAACGATCTTGACGGCTTATCAAAACTGTGATGATATATCAGACAATGTCGTCACTTCTCCACCTCAGCTCTCATGTTCTATCTAAGGTTGAAGGTGACACTGACGGCTTATCACATATCATCATCACTTTTTCCAACTGAATCCCATTCTCTATTTAAGGCTGACAATGAAACAAATAACCAATCAGAGTACTGAAGACTTATCAGGAATGTCGTCAGCCACACTTCTCTTTTATTTTCTTTAGATTTCAACTATTTTACTTCCATCATTGTTGGTTCTCTTGCCTCTTGACTTCCACTACAAAATCAAAGATAAAACAATCAAAAACGACAAAAGTTGCTTAAGACTTTACAATTATTCTCAGTTAAAAGTGTTAAATATGTTAGCATCTTCTCACATATAACAAACATACCATACAAGTGCAAATAAGAAACAATTTAGCAATAAAAAGAACAATTATAGGCCCTCCCCATTACATGCATTCTATGGCCTACCTACAAGAAATTAAAGCAAGAATTCAAAGCACATACTGGAGTAAAGATGTAAGATGGATTCTACAATGCTATTGGAACACTCAAAATAAAATTAAGAGTTTACGTAATTTGAGAGAAAAATTGAAATGGGACTGTGGGGGAAATGGGGAAATTAGATGGTCTTTTAACAGGACTTGACCGCAATCGCCATCCAACATCCACGATCATGATCACACCGCGACCGCGATGGATAGGGGCTGTGATTGCAGTACTTAAGGCCATATTTTGGTCCTCTACAGTCCCCTGTTCAGTCTAATATTCAAGTTTCCATACTTTTACCTAGTCAACTTCATTCAGCACACCTCAAAGCACCATAAATGCATGGATTAATCAACATTAAAATTGATAGCTACTCTACTAAATTAAAAACAACAAATATGAGCCACTTTTGTGGCATTTATGGGTTGGCTCCCATATAACACCTTATTTATCATTATGGCATGACGTTCTTTATCTTTTCAAGTTGGATCCTTCAAGGACCCACTATTTATCTCCCCATACACAATATCAATAAACGACACCATTTGAAGATCCATAGGCTATTTTTATTTTTTACACAATCGGAAGGACCGTTATCACTATTGACCCAAAATCTCATTTTAGCTAACTCCATATGAAGAATAGCTCTTTCGGTTGCAAGGAAAGGTAAGACAAGTATAATGGGTATATCTTGGCCAATTTAGCAATCAAGCACCATGAAATATATTGAAAGTACAAAGTGGTCCACCTTTATGAAAACATCAAACAAAACCCAACAGGTCTCTTGATAGATCGGTCTACCATCAAAATTCTCATTGTTGTTGGTGTAGGAATTCCCAAACCAAGGTTTTGATAGATTACATAGGGTATGAGATTGATGCTTGCACCAAGGTTACATAAATCTTTTTCTAACTTCTGTGTCCCGATGGTGCATGGAATTATAAAGGCAACGGGATTTTTTTTCTTCTTCGCTATCGCAATAGTCATGATAAAGCTACACCCACGAGTCAATTTAATGGTGTCACCCTCAACAAGCCTCTTATTTGAAATTAACTTTTTCATAAGCTTAGCGTACCCCGTAATCTCATGAATTGCCTCTAGCAATGGGATATTAATAGCTAGATTGCTAAGCTTAGCAAGTAATGTTTTGAATTTACAATTATTTTCATTCTTTTTGAGTCTTTGAGGGAATGGAGGAGGAACCTTCATGGTAGGCATCAAATCACTTTGCACTTCATTATTGTCAACTATCTTTGGGTCTCCCTCTTCATAATCCACTTCTTCATTTAACACCAGTTCTTTTTTATTCCCTTCTTCAGATGTTGAATCCTCATTATTTGAATCATTCACAAGAATTTTATTTATATTTGTTTGTTAAAAATTAGTCTCCTTTTCAATATCCACCACAAGTTCATCGAGGTTTTTATAACTCCTAGTGACAATAACCAATACTTGGGCATCATTTTTTGGATTCATAATGGTGCCACAAGGAAAAACTCCTTTTTGTCAAGCATTGGGTTTAGTGGATATTTGCCCAATTTAAGTGTCCAATTGCTTGATCGAGGTGGAGTCTCATACCACAATTTAGTTTATTTGCAAAAAATTACCTTAAATTCATGGGCCATTTTATTTGTTCCCTGTACTTTCACAAAGATTGTTGCTAACACATCCTCAATCTTGAATTAATCGAGATCAACAAAATTAGACTCTTTGCCTTTTGCTCGATCATAAGGCATATATTTATCATAGTTACTATCCTTATCTCTCCAATCATAATATCTATCCCTATCTTACCAATCTCACTCTCTTTCATGATCTGTTCAGCCTTAGTCACACCTTGCCTTTGATAAGTCGATGAAAACCCACTGGATAGTGAGGAAGTCTTAGAAATACCTCTTTTTAGATAACAGTATAGTCACTGTCAAGATATAGTAACCCAACTAAGGTTGGGGTCAAATTCTAAGGTTACCCATGGAATTACAGCTATCAGCAATTGTAGTCTACATGGAGTACTAGAAAGTAAATAGGGGGAATTATTTCTAGCAAGCTTGAGCAAGTAACATTATTAAATTTGGTTGAAATTAGTTGTACGTGAACACTAGGATTGCATTTACCCTGGATTCTCAACTCCATAGGTTTATCGTGCTATGTCTAACCAACCAAATACCTTTCATGCATAATTGACAAGTTATGTACCTTCTACAGTATTTTGGATGAGTAGAAAGATTTCAGACTTTACCTTTTAAGTCTTAGAAAGTCGCATTACTAACCCTTTTCTTGATCCCAGTTAACTATCACCTTTTAAGTCTCTAGTTATTAGATAAAAGCTAATGGTTATTCAATATATTCCATTATGCACAATGAATCATCAATTATCCATCAAATTACCATTGTCATTTTATTTTCCTAGTCACTACTCCTTATTTAGAGTAAGTAGTAAAGAGTGATGATTCTACCACTCATTCTGACTAAACATCTGTGCACATTACCTTTTTTGAATGAATAAGTGAGACATATTGATGATAAAATACACTAATATCCACCCCTTGTAGACATAGAGTTTAGAAGATAAGAAGGTGTGGATTGGGGCTTAAAATAATAAAAGGAATCAAGAAAATTCTACTAGTGACTCAGAGCAAAAGTGGCCTCAGTTACCGCAGTCGTGGTCTCATGAGTAACTTACTTATTTAGTCTTGGGATTATGTTGAACTAAAGTGTCATTGTGTATGGGTATTGATGTGTTTTCAAGAATTTTACTTGTTGAGTACGGATTCCACCATTGCTTAGGTTAATGACTTGGAATTTAATTGGTGAAAACCCTAAATCTCCAAAGGGTTTTGATGGGTGTAAGCCCCAAACTCTAAAAACCTTTCATCATCCTTGAAAGAGGGATGAAGGTGAACTTAAGGTAACCTATAACATTCTTTAAAAAGGGTTATAGGGGGGAAAAGGAAAGGTAATGGTGAACAATTGAATCTATGGTTTACTACCATTTGTCAGCTTAGAAATAAGTGTAGTTAGAGTGTAAATCATGTCAAGAGCATCATCCTAGAAATAGGGATGCTTGATTGAGGTTTTGGGTAATTACTAATCATAAACTTATTAGGTTCTTAAAAGATCCAATGGGTGAAATCGTTGTATTTTTATTGAAAGGTTGACTACAATGACTTTCGACCTAGCCTATCCTTTGGTCAACAACTAAGCTTCATGTTAATCCATCATTAACCCACATATTTTACCATTAGGTAGAAACAATACCAAGACTCTCTCTATTATTGATTTTAAATCAAAAGTTTCATATTTGTGCATTATCAATCAACAATTGTTACAAACCATCCTTAACTCAAATCCTCCTTTTTAATTTACATGTCGTATTTGTCGGTATCCTAGGTACCCTTTTAGTAACTAGAACACCCAATAGATTCAAAATTTATAATTTTCTTCTTATGGATTCGACCCTAACTCTAGTTGGATTATTGAAAATAACCGCCTCATCCCTCAAACATAGGGGTGAGTTGAGTTTTATCAAAATGTCACCTATGTCGAGGAGTAAAACAAAGATTTTGCTTGTGCAGTGCAATTCTTACTTAGGTGCACCCGTAGTGTGTGCAATTTAATTTATTTATAGTTTTTGATCTTTGAGTAGGTCAATATTATTATTCCCAAATCATCATGAGTCAAGAGGACTCTATTTATTTCGAGGCCAGAGATCATGAAAGTGCCATTCTTATTTCCCCCCACCCCCACTTAGGAGCATGGGGTATTTTATGTTACAAGTTTAATGATGCAGTTGCTCCATATTAAAAGAACCTTTGGGGGAGAATATCATCCAGACCTGAATGCTCTCTTAAAGGGATTCATAGAAGACTGTGCTCCATTCAAAGTTGCACATATATCCCAAGAGTCCATGTGATTATATCTCTTTCCATTGTCTCTCATGGGAAAGACAGTGCTTTGGCTAAGATCTTTTCCTGATCTATTACTTTGTGGACAAGTTTCATGAAAGATTTCTTATGTCAATACTTCCCATCATCTAGAAAGTTGAAGTTGAGGGATAAGATTGTTCATTTCTGCTAATATCACGAAGAAATATGGTACGATGCTTGGGAAAGATTTAAGGAAACACTTTGGAAATTCCCCACTTATGAGGTGCCGGAGAAGATACTTATCCAAATCTTCTATAGAGCATTGAACCAACAAAATAAGTCCATAGTGGACAATACATCCGGTGGATCATTCATCACCTCATCATATAGGATTTTTTAAAAAGTCTTGGACCAAGTGGTAATTTGGTGTAAGTGTTGGGACATAAAGTATGCCGAGGTGGCCATAGGGGATCACTCCTCCTCCTTTGTGTACCATGATAAGAAATATGAAGAGAAAGAGACCGATACAAAGATGGACAAAATGATGTCATGCCTCAAACTCCTATTTAAGCATATATTAGGTGACCATATAGAAATCATGAGTGTGATAAGTGCAATAGAAGTTGAACCGTGTGAAGACGCAAAGGAGGAGCCGATTGTTGAAAAATTAGGTATGATACCTAGGGGCTCAGAGGGTTTCCATCTTTCCCCACAAGGATAATACGGGAATCAAGGTGGGAGCCGAGAATATCTAAGCTTGGCACATTGTTAAAGTAAAGAGGAAATTGATAGAGATATTTTGGCACAAAATTTGAATAGTGTTGAGAGGACAAGAGAATAGTGAATAAGATGTGAAGTGAATTCTCCATGCTCCACCAAATGGTTATATCTCACTCCACTGCCATACAACAACTAGAGGAAAAAGTAAATCGAATATCAAGGTATCTCATGGAAAAGTAATGTAAAGAAATGCAAAGTGGGGATGAGACAAAGGCGAAGAGAAAAAGATCCAACAATGAAGAGACAAAGCTAAGTAAGCTATTGATAGGAACACCAATAGTTAACAATCATCAAATTTTGTCTATACTATCAAATCCTATCACAAAATTTGGATCAGATTCTAGATATGCTTTATTAGAGAGGATGGTATTATTTCTTAGATGGGTACTCAAGGTACAATCAGATTTGTATCGCACCAGAAGACCAAGAAAAGTTAACTTTTACTTGCCCATATGGTATGTTTTCAATCAAAAGAATTCCCTTTGGGTTTGTAATGCCTCGGTAACCTTTCAACATTGTATGTTGTCAATATTTGTGGATATGGTTGAGGAATCTATGAAAGTTTTTATGGACAACTTCTTGGTAGTGGGAAAATCTTTCGAGTCATGCCTCAAACATGTTAACAAAGTGCTTGAAAGGTGAGTGGAAACAAACCTTGTCTTGAATTAGGAGAAGTTCCACTTTATGGTTAGAGAAGGGTCATACTAGGCCATAAGATAGTTGGAAAGGGCATTCAATTCGATCAAGCAAGGTTGAGGTAATTGCTAAGCTTCCACCTCCCATTTTCGTAAAAGGTGTTCAAAGTTTCCTTGGCCATGCCAGGTTCTATCAATATTTCATCAAGGATTTTCCAAGATATCACACCCCATGTGTAAACTTTTTAAGAAGGAATCTAAATTTAAATTTGATGAGGCATGCTTGAAATATTTTTAACATCTTAAGGAATTGTTCATTTCAGCCTCTATTTTTATGGCTCCAAATTGGTCATTACCGTTTGAAATAATATGCAATAGAAGTGGTATTGCTTTGGGTGCGGTGCTAGGAAAATGCAAGGACAAGCTATTTCATCCTATCTACCATTCAAGAAAAACCTTGAACAATGCCCAACACAACTACACCATCACTGAGCAGGAATTATTAGCTGTAGTATATGCTTTGAAAAGTTTCGGGCCTATTTGTTAGGGAAAAGAGTAGTGATACCCACGGATCACTCCACCCTTAAGTATATAATGGACAATAAAGAAGAAAAAATTCATTTAATTAGGTGGATTTTTCTATTACAAAAGTTCAACTTTGAGGTGAAAGACCGAAAAGGGTGCAAAAATTAAGAGGCCGATCATTTCTCTCAACTTGAAGGAAATAATGAAAATCATAGGGAAATAGAAATTAATGATGCTTTCCATGATGAATTGATCATGTCCATAGAGGGGAATAATAGATCATGGTATGATAACTTTGCCAACTATGTAGCGAGTGGAGTACTCCCTGAAAGATTCATTTCCATTAAAAGAAATGATTATTGTTTGGCGCAAAGCTATATTTTTGGGATGAGCCATTTTTCTTTTGGGAATGTGCTGATGTAGTTATTAGGTGGTGTGTCATGTATATTTAAATAAATGAAATCTTGGAAGCTTGTCACTCTTCACCTTATGGTAGTCACCATGGAAGTATTTGAACCACTGCAAAGATTCTCCAATATGGGTTTTATTGGTCTTTAATATATGGGGATGCCATTGAATGGATTAAATATTGTGAAAAATGTCAAATGCATGGGGGTATTTCAAGGAGGCACAAGATTCCCCTCAAGCCTAACCTTGAGGTAGAACTCTTTGACATATAGGGAATTGATTTCATGGGCCCTGTTGTGAGTTCATTTTGAAATAAATACAATTTGGTGGCGGTTGATTATGTCTCCAAATAGGTGGAAGCCATTGAACTCCCAACTAATGAAAGTAAGTGAGTTACCTCATTTCTAAAAAACAATATTTTAACAAGGTTCGACACTCTTCAAGCCATCATTATTGATGGTGGATCATATTTTTCCAATTGAGTTTTTGGTACTCTTCTTGACAAGATGGAGTTAAATATAAGGTTTCCACTCCATACCACCCCCAAATAAGTGGATAGGCGAATAAGTAGAGGTTTTGAATTGGGAAATCAAGGCCATATTAAAAAAATGGTAAATATAGGCCGAACGAATTGGGTATGGCAACTTGATGCAGCGCTTTGGGCCTATAGAATGGCCTACAAAACCCCAATTGAAATGTCTCCATATAAATTGGTGATTTGAAAAGTATGCTGTTTACCCATTGAGCTTGAGCACAAGGTTTTGTGGGATTTGAAGAGGTTAAATATGAATTGGGGAGAAGCATCCTAGGCACAGGTGATGCAACTCCAAGAGATAGAGGAATTCGTCTTAAAGGCATATGAGATATAAGAAGAAAAATAAAGAAATGGAATGATGCTCCGATATTATGATGAAAATTCCATGTTGGATAGAATGTAGTCCTCTATAATTCCCATTTGAAAGTCTTCGTGGGGAAGCTCCACTCAAAGTGGTCGGGACTATTTGTGAATCTAATGTGTACCCAAGTGGCACTATTGAACTGGAAGATAATAAAGGAAAAAAATTCATTGTATATGGTTAAAGGGTGAAGCATTAAAATGGTAGAATCCCCATGGTGGCCAAGTTGGAGTGTATTAACTTCAAAGATGCTATATGGTAAAAGGGGAAAGTCGTGCCGCGATGTTAAATTAGGCACTTGATGGGAGGCATCCCATTTATAAATCATCTTGTGTTTTTATTTATGCTTTGTAGGTCTTTTAATGTAAGTAGTGTACTTAGAAAAATAGGAGAAAACAGAGATGAAAAACTGGCAGCTATGTAGGAAATAAAAAACCAAGAAAAAATAAGGGAATTCAATCTCAATTACCGCGATCGTGGTCAAAAAACCGCGATTACGTCAATGTGATCATGGACTTGCTGATGCTATCACAACTTCAGATTCCTACACTGCCTACTGTCTCTGAAAGTCTTTCTCATCCCTTTTACTTCTTAAACTTACTTCAGTAGGGACACTTCTAACCTTTGAGAACAGGGGTGTAGCAAGGGTACTTGCGTCTTTCTAGTTATGGATGAACTTTACCCTATGATATATTGAGTGAAGACCTTTTTAAGGGTAAAGAACATAGGTGCAGGGGAATTCTGAGTACCCGTAGCAAAAAGTAAAGAATGCAAAGTAAATTTGAGTACTTGTGGCATAGTATTTTGTAAAACTGGGGTTAATTTGTACACCATTGGTGATGTCTGAGTAGCCTTATGGGTAGTTTGGCCATTTTGAGCCTAAATGTGAGACTAAGGCCATAGTTGTAGCCATGATTTAATAAATTATGAGAGAGGCTAATGTTAAATAAACAACGTGTGATGTAGATGTTCAAGGAAGGGTGTAGCCATGTTGTCCTAAATGATATCCTACCCTAGCCCGAACCTACGTTGCAAGCTTAAAAAGTTCTTTGAGATCTCCGATTATTTGCTCACTTTGTAGTGGTGATTGAAAATAGGGGTAAGCCTGTGGTATGTCACTTACTTCATTGAGATTTCTTTTTTATGGGAGAGATTTTATGCTCTTAAAATTCCTTGTTGCAAATTTGGTAGCTTGGTGTGCGAAATACTTTTTATTATGAGGTTGGCGTGTGAAACAAGTTGAGGTGGGTGATTTTGTGACCTTCCAAAGAAAGAGACAAGTGGAGTATAACTAAGAAGTGGTTAAGAGGAAGACACCTCTGTAGTATTGGTTGTTGTTTCTTGGTTGCTCTTTCAATTCCCACGTATCCTTAAATGTCGCATCTTATGATGAGAGGTGTTGTGGAATTAGCTTAGCTCATATGCAATGAGCTACTTGTGGTCGCGACTAAAGTTGAATTCATTGTGAACTTAAAGGTATAAAGTTGGGCATAACGAATTATTGTCTCATGGTAAGTGATAGTGTTGCTTGAGGACAAACACATGCTTTAAATTGGGGGTGTTGATGAATGATGATTTTACCACTTATTCTGACAAAACATCGGTGCACATTCCCTTGATTTGAATGAATAAATGAGACATATTGGTGATAAATGTACTAATATCCACCTCTTGTAGGCATAAAGTTGAGGATATGAGAAGGTGTGGATTAGGGCTTGAAATGATAAAAATAATCAAGAAAATAATGCTAATGACTCAGATGGTCGCTTTCTGTCAAAACGACCAACATGCCGTGATCGCAGTTGCACGATCACAGTAAAAGCTCTACGACTATGGTATAGCGGGAGAAATAAGTAAAGGGTGTTGTAATCAATCTAGACAGCTGAATTAAAGATTATATGAAGGATTCAAAACACTTAAAAGAGGGGAGAAGAGAGAGAGACAACCCTAGAATTTTGAGTGAAAATTAATTGTTCATAGTTATTGTAATTATTATTCCAAGAGGAAATTAGTGACATTGAAGTGTGGAATTGAAGATTATTTTTACCCTCTATCATCATGAACACCCTGGATGAAATACTTCGTAAAGTCTTTTCTCCGATCTCGTAAGTAGCTAACTTCTTTAGTCTTAGGATTATGTTGAAGTAAAGTGTAATTGTGTGTGGGTATTGATGTGTTTGCATGAATTTTAGTTGTTGAGTATGGATTCCTTCATTGCTTGGGTCAGTGAGTAAGAATTTGATGGGTGAAAACCCTAAATCTCAAAATGGGCTTGATTGGTCAAAACCCTAAACACTAAAAACCCTTCATCATCCTTGAAAGAGTGATGAAGGTGAAATTAAGGTAACCCATAATATCCTTGAAAGAGGGTTATTGCAGGACAAGGTAATGGTGAAAACTTGAGCCTATGGTTTACTACCTTTTGCAATCTTAGAAATAAGTGTAGTTGGAGTGTAAATAATTTCAAGAGCATTATCCTAGAAATAGGGAAGTTGGATTAAGGTTTTGGGTAATTATGAATCATACACTTGTTAGGTGCTCAAAAGAGCCAATGGGTGAAATCATTGTAGTTTTATTGAAAGGTTGACTACAATGACTTTCGACCTATCCTATACTTTTGGTCAATAACTAAGCTTCATATTAAACCGTCATTAACCCACATGCTTTACCTTTAGGTAAACATAATTCCAAGACCCTCTCTATTCTTGATTTTAAATCAAAAGTGTCATATTCGTGCATTATTAATCAACAATTGTTACAAAATATCCTTATCTCAAACCCCCCATTTTAATCTACACGTCGTATTTGAAGGAATTTTGGGTACCCTTTTAATAACTAGAACACCCAATAGACTCAAAATTTAGAATTCGCTCCTTGTGGATTCGACCTCAACTCTAGTTAGGTTATCGACAACGACTGCCTCACCCCTTAAACATGGGAGCGAGTTGAGCGTCATAAATTATAAATATCTATGCTGGATCCTAAAGTTTGCAACCTCTAAGACTACTATAATAATGAAGATAATGCAACGCATGCCATAAGTATTGGTTTAATTCAACAATCACACTTCCACTCCTTCGTCAATCAGCTAGGCTTTCCACAACCCTAGGTATGGGTGTTTAGCCACTCATACGTGTGAAGAAATAAATAACATTTATGATTGGAAGTATATATGAAATTATAATGATAAGATGAATAAAAACCAAAAATCAAAACTTGAGAAATCAACTAAAGTTAATCCAAGCAAATCCCAGATCGGAGATTGATCTTGGAATCAAAATATGTTTCTGAGTATCAAAAGTATATAAATCCTACTAAATAGTACATAAGGGGTATTTATAGTATAGGGAAAAACCTAAAAATAATGTCCGAACAAAATAGGAGAAAATAGGGTCAGTGGCCGCATGTGGTCTGCATATGCAGTTTGGGCACGGGTGCAGGTGTCGGGATTTAGTTTTTCAGCTTTTATTTGATTCTCGAGTATGCTTTGATCACGATCATGCCAGAAAACATGACAAACATTCATAATCACTCCAAAAGTAACAAAAAAACCTTTTTCACCATTTTCACAAACTTATCATCCATAACATGTTTTTCTACAAAACATACCCAAAACAGATCATATCTAACAAAAAGGCCTAAAAACTTGCATATTTTTCTCGTTTTAAGCATCAAAAGTTCTATATTTCTATAGTATATCAACAACCTCATTTTGGAATGTTTTCATGTCCTGAGGTAATAAAAACACAAAAAAATAAAAAACGATGCTTAACTAGGAGAATCTAAGGCACTCAAGCAGTCAGTCATCACATTAAGTTCGAATCGCAACATCTCTTCCTATATCTCTTTTCAAAGCCAAATGTGTATGAACACGAAGCCCAATAATGTGATCAAGGTATGTCAAAATCACCTTGATGACTCAAGGGATCCAGGTATGGAAATTATATTAGAAACAGATAACCGCTCATATGCACAAATCACATTACCCAAAATAAGCAAATAGCTAGCAACAAGACACAAGTGCTCTCATAACAAATATGTCCCACTCACTCATATGAAATAAGCATGTCAATGTAGGGACGACCAAGAGACACTCACACTCAACAAAGAAGTTCCAATCAATGCATGTCAAATACCGTAGGCTTGCCCTAATTTTCTTTACCTTAGAATTTAGATAGTCAAGTTAGGATCAATATAAAACTTTTCTCGGCTTGTAATGTAGGCTTGAAGGATGGTATGATATGTCTGGACATTTAAAGTGACTAAGACTCCTTGGCACTGCACTAACCTTGGGGTCTCACTTACTAGACAATTTCCTTTTTATTCAACCCTTATTTCTCCCTTTTATTCTTTTATGTACATTCAGGTTTGGTGTGGTCTTTTGTTTTTTATTTTTCACTCTTTTTTTAAATTTCTTTCTTTTTATTTTTCTTTCCCTTTTATTCTCTTTTCTACCATACCCAGCCCTACAAAATTTTTCTTTTATTTTTCTCTTCTATATATCTATTTTACAATACACACCCCCACAATAACCTCCCTCAACTTAGGTATTTTACTTGTGTTGAGGTGCATAATTTCTAAGGAGAACCTAGGACAAAACAAGTAAATTATAATGCAAATGGGAAGGTGAATGGTGAAAACAAGAAAAATAGTCTTAAGGGGCTCAAAATAGGGATAAAGGTATACAATTTGCACATAGATGGCCATTTCGGCTAAAACAAGCCTAAAAATAAAAAATTGCCTATGCTCCTTTCCTAACCGCCTATCCTTCAACCTAGGCATGGCTAACCAAGCAAGTTCTGAATTTGACAAACGAAAGGAATTAGGTAGACAAACATGCATAACACAGAGTCAATGTCACCAACTACGACCTATCAAGTTAATCCAATTATCAGCAAATGATTGTCATGTCCCTAATCCTAATGCCATAACATTATCCGCAAAGTTCACACATATCTAAATCAACATAGTTCTAAAATACAAATATTTGGAGGGGTATCAAAGGAATAAAAAAAATCAATTAAAATTTAACTACTGCCCTAAATAATTTAAAGTCAGCTAATTACATAAAACATCATGAAACAGAACACAATACACATAAACATACCGGCTCTACTAGGAACAAAACTCCACAAAAAAGAGGCATGACAACAAAAACCCCAAGAGGACATCGAGACCCATAAGCAGCCCTATCTCTACTGAAAATCATGCATTGTCCCTAATGCATCAAACGAAAATGAGAGAGTTAGGAATATACTCACGGCACCGTAGGTGAAAAAATTTGACGTCAATTATGCAATACAAATACAAACAGCACAATACCTTGGGTTGCCTCCCAAGAATCGCTTGATTTAAAATAACAACATAAATCAGTTCCCTTGGCTACTCAGACTTCATAATGGTCCATCTCAGCAAAAATTCAAACTTCTTCCAGGTTTCCTATGTAGTGTTTCTTACTCTTACTGATCATTTTAAATAGGATGTCACTATCACACTTTACCTCAATAGCACTATATGGGAACACCTTAACCATAATGAATGGTTTGATTCATCTTAACTTTAACCTGCAAGGAAAAAACATAGTCTTACATTGTATAGAAAGAGCAAATCCCCTGGTTTGAACATCCTCTTTTTTATCTTATTATCATGGTACAAATTTATTCTTTATTTGTATATGGACGATCTTTTATAAGCACAGAGTCAAAATTCATCCCTCCTATTTATCTTGCTTAGCCTCTAGTTCGCTGCATCAATCCATTCAAAATTTATCTTTTTTAATGCCCAAAGTGCCTTATGTTCTTGCTCAACTAGTATGCCGCATGCTTTACCATATACAAGATTATATGGAGAGGAACCTATGGTAGTATTATAAGTTGTCTAGTAGTCCCACAAGGAGTCATCTTTCTTTCTAGACCAGTCAGTCCTATTGATATTCATAATCTTATCCAATATGGACTTTATTTCTCTATTGGAGACTTCCACTTGGCCGCTAGTTTGTGGATGGTAAGGTGCTGCCATCTTATGCCTCATACTATTTATATCAAGTTGTGGCTTGAACAACCGATTACAAAAGTGAGAACCATCATCACTAATGATTGTACATGGAGTGCAAATCAAGAAAAGATCTTTCTCTTTATAAAAATTGTGAAACTTCTGCCTTCATTGTTTAAAAGTGAAACTTCCTTCACCCTTTGGTATACATAGTCGAATTTAACCATAATGTACCTCATACCATAGGATTTTACAAGTAGACCCATTAAATTGATTTCCCACACATTAAATATCTCCAACTCTAAGATGGGTGTATTGGGGAGTTCATGGCATCGAGAGATATTGCCTTGATGCTAATATTGGTCATAGGCCTGCGTAAAATCATGAGCATCCTTGTAGATTTTAGGCAAATAAAATCAACATTGTAAGATTCTATGGGATGTCCATGTACTAATATGTCCAAATTACTCTTTTCTTATGAGAGAGTAAACGGTTATTATCAAATATATAACCCAACTAGGTTAGAGTCAAATCCCACAGTGAATACTGTATTCACTAAGTATTGTGGTTTTTACTATACTGTTGATCAAAGGATCCGAGTTAAAGGGGGTTTTGGTTCGTAAATTTTATCTCGTTCTTTGTAATAGAAAGTGTTCCAGATCGTGATTCTTATTCCAAATGATAATTCATGAGAATAGATAAACTAGAGTTAAGGTTACCAAGATGTTCAAGTAGCTAGGGTTATGAATTAATTTGACTTTCCAATTAATCACTTCAATTGCAAGAGATATTGAATCCTATAATTTACCCATTTGTTTCTCGACCTAAATAAGTAGATTATCCTTCAATTCTCTTGGACTTAAAGAATACATTAATATATTCAATTATTCAATCATGTTGGTTGATCCTGTAAAGGAATCACCCCATAACCCAAACGTTAAAGCCTTTGGATCCCATGTAAACCTCTTATTTTCCCAACAAACACTTTTCTATTAGAACAAGCGATGTTCTTGGGCTCACCCTTTATGTTTGCAACCAGGAAAGGTCATTATTGTGAATAAGGGTTTACAAAACTTTAGTTAACCATGGAAATCAAATATTTTCACAACCCCAATCAGCTTGTCATATCAAGGCTCCCATAACCCTAGTTATGGGAGCTTAGCCACACATTTTCATAGAAGCAGAAGAAGTCATTGTATTTCTCATATATAAGTTCAAAAAATACTTACAAAAGTCATAATATTTGTTCTTAAATCTTTAAAAGAAAATAAGCATGAAATTTTTTGATCCATAATTTTTAGCTTGAATCTCAAAGAATACTACGTACAATAATGTTCAGAGTTGAAAAGTATGGTAAAAATGCTTAAATAAAACCTAAAACTGGGTATTTATATGTTCCCAGGTGTAGAGGACTTAAAAAAGTCATATCCAAGTTGACAATCGAACTGACGACCCCGTCGAAAGTATGACAGTCCGTTGATTGGACCGTCGCTGAACGTCCTAGGAGGTTAGGTTCTGTTAAGGCCTGACGGTCATGTTGGTGGACCGTTGCTAGCCTAGTGGTCCGTTGCATGCACCGTCGCTTGATCTTCTAGAATCCTATGTTCTGGTTAAGCTTGATGGTCAAGTTGGCATTCCCATCGGAAGGTTGACAGTCCAGCACTTAGAACATTGCATGAGTTCTTCACTTGATTCATTCTATTTATCTCTGAAGGTTACCCCGACGGTCTATCACATGGCGGACAATCTACCAGTTTGACCGTCAGTGACCGTTTTCTGCTATATTTCCAAGTTTTCTCCTTCAGCTAACTTCTTACCCTGAAATACTAAGATCCACTATTCAATACAACATTGGTTTCTTGAAACCATACAATTATCCTTTGAAAAAGATGTAAAATGTTCCGTCAAAAGCCGAAACATCAACACTCTCAAATTAAGACAATTGCTTGACATCAAGCAACTCAGCACCAAATTGCATACATGAATAACACAATGATAGGCAACTGACTATTTAACTAAAGTTCACACAACCATTCATTTGTCATTCCACTCATATGGGCTCAACCCATCAGGATCTATAACTGGTATTGTTTTAAATTCAGTATACACACATTCATGGACATTAGATTTTATACAGACCAGTAAAATTAAGTGTTACTCAAATGACCCTCACAACCAATGAAGTCCACCACTCATCTTGTGGACATAATCAAGACTCACACACTCAACAAAGAAGTTACAAACATAGTCTACATACCCATAGGCTTGCCCTTATTATCTAACGCTTCCTTATGGTTGATTCGCCAAGATCAAACATGTCTTTTTCAAGCTTGTAATAAGGCTCCGGGGTTAGGTGAGGACAATTTTAGGAAAAAGTGACTCAACTTTTAGACTTTAACTCTTTTTTCCCTTGAATTCTACTCACCAAGGCTAGTGCTCTACCAGATCACTTACAATCCTTATTATTCACTCACACTTTACCACCACCTTCCCCACCTAGTTTCTTTTTTTTTTTAGAAATGTATAAGCACAAGTCAACCTCAACTTATGCTGATGCAGTTAGTTAAGGTTCACAATACCTTGAATAGGTCAGGGCCGAATGCTTAAAACTAAGCTCTAAACCAACTTTTCATTATCCAACTAATATCTTGACAATACAACTCTCAACTCAGGTATTTTTCCTAAGTTAAGGTGAACAATATCCAATAGTGGACCAGGGCCAGAGTTAGGTGTTATCAACCTCAAGAGAGTTAATTAGAGTTATTAGTGATGAATAAAACTAAAACAAGCTCAAAAAAGGTTCAAAAATTTTAAAAAAATCTTTTTGGTGGGGTTAATTATTTTGGCTAAGTGGAATGAATGTAGAAGTAGGCCTGCTATCCTATCCCATTAACCAACGACAAGACAACATCAATGACCTGGGTAAGTTCTAGGTATTACACTATGCAAGAACTAACACAAGCACTCGCACACATAGGCAACCGAGTCAAACTTATTCTACTGCTCTTAGAATTTTCATCACATGATCATGCATATTTTCTATGTAAATTCCAACTACAGAATCACTAATGATTGTTTAACATACACTGAGTGACAAATATAAATAGTCACACAACAAGTTCAGAGTCTTGTGGCATATCATTTATCATTCATATATACAAAAAGATATTGAAATAAAAGACACTTTTTTAAATAAACATTAACAAACGGATATTTACATCACAACCTAAGAAAATAAAATGCACTCCTAGACATACCAGTTCTACTATATAGCACACGAGAGGAAAAGAACATCGACATCAAAAACTCCCATGGTACAAGTACACTCCATCCCTACAGAAAACATATGCTTTGTCCTTAATGCATAAAAATAAAGTACAGAGGAGTGGGAATACTTGTAATTTCTCTTATTCATCCGAGGCATCTATGAAATATGGAGAGGCTCCAGTGTTCTCACCTGCTATAATGTTGACCCCTTTGGTGGTAGGGGTACTCATAATCTCATCCTCTAAAATCGGAGGTATCACCTGAGCTGGGTTTGAATTGAGCCCCCATGTTGGGGAAGAACTCATAGAAACTCCCACAGCTTTATTTGCTACCTTCTTCTATCTTCTCTCCTTGATTTTTTTGAAGTTTTCCTCATATCATACTTCTCTCTCTCTTCAGGTGTCATTGCTTCTCTCTTTCTTCTTCTCGCAACTTTTCTTTCCGCACTTTCATCAACTTACTTTTTACCTTTGTCTTTCAGTGGCTTTCCCATCAAATCAATAATTCCTTTATCTTTATTACTCATCACTAGGGCTGGGTTAAAGATGGACTACTGAGACTGCTTGCTCTTTAATTCTTCTATGTTAGCCTGCGCCTGTTAAACTCCACCATGAACTTGTTCATATCTAGAATAGAGATTTCATCCAACATCTTGTTAATACATTCTTCCATGTGATCTATACATAGGTGAATGTATTGGAATGGGTGGATTGATTCTTCCATAATCTGATCAATAAAAGACTTAAATTATGAAGTCCACGTGTCCAGTTGTTTCTTAAATTTCTTTTGCAACTATACCAACTTGGCAAAATTCTTCTACATCAATCTGTATTCTGCATAATCTACACCACCCATTGGTGCGGCAGATCCTGACCCTACATAAGTACTTGGTGGCATATAATTAGGCATCACCTAAGCGGGGATGGACAATGGTATACCTATAGGGATTTCTGAAGTATCCGGGGCTGGTGTTGATTGTATCTAATCGGCTGGAGGTTTAGTGACCCGCATCTCAGAGTTTGAATCATCCATTGATTTCTCAATGTCTTGCCTATTGGGAAAATCTAAGATCTTTAAGCCCTTTGGATAATCCTTTTCTGCCAACACCAAAGAATTAGCAAAGAACTTCCTTACCAAATTCAACTGATATGATTCAAGAGGTTTTCTCATCCAGGATAGTTCATACTCATTGAAATGATGCTCCATCTTGGGATATTTATGCAACTCCATTGTCACTATCTAGTACTCTCCAGTGAATGACTTTTTGATTGCCCTGCTTACTGTCGGCACAAATCTGTCAAGGAATTTATCATTTGATCCCTTGATTTTCCACATTCATGCTTCACTTATTTGAGGGCCCTTGCTTTTCATTATATTTACTTCCTCTGTATCCATTTCAATAGGGGCAGTTTCCACCTCAATAGGGTTGAAGTTAGGTGTATTGACCCCTTCCTCATCTAGGCTTAAACTAGTACTGCTAGTGCTACTCTACTCTCCTCTTCAGATTGGGAGAGTGTAGGGATTGCCTTTTTTTGCTGGGCATTGAAGGCGGGTGGCTCTTCATTTCTAGCTGACTTAATTATTTGTCATGCTCTACGCCCACCTCTTTCAATGGGAGTTTATGTGCCATACTTCGCCAAGGCAGCCCTAAACAGTTGGTTGCAAAAATGGGATCCGCCATCATTTATGATGGTGTGTGGCACCCCAAAATGAGAGAATATATTTCTTTTAAGGAATGCAACAACTCCCTTCCCTTATTTATCGGCCAAGGAAAGAACCTCAACCCTTTTAGATAAATAATCAATGGCGACCGTAATGTATTTCATCCCATATGAGCTCATGAAGGGCCCATTAAGTCAATGCCTCACACATCAAACAACTCCACTTCCATCATTTTTGTGAAATGCATCTCATGGTGCTTTGATATTGACCCGTGTTTTTGGCATTGGTCACATCTCCACAAAAACTCATAAGCATCTTCAAATAAGGTTGGAAAATAGTAGCTACTCTGCAACACTTTCGTAGCAGTTCGATCACCTGCATGCTGACCTCAAACTAGAGAGGCATGGCAAGTTTCAAAAATGTTCAGCATATCTACTTCTGGGACATACCTCCTTATAATTTAATCTGCACAACACCAAAACAAGTACGGATCATCCCAAAAGTAATGTGTCACATCATGAAGAAAATTCTTCCTTAGGTGACAATAAAGGTTCTCCGGAACAACCTCGCTTACCAAGTGCTACCTTGGTTCCCAATAGGTCAGACTGTCCTTTATAGCCATAAAATATTATGTGAACCACCACTTTGGTTCCCAATAGGGAAGACCGGAACTTCTCAAAGGCATAAACAACTGCATGAAGTTCCTATTCAGTAAAAACTTGCATATTTTCCTCAATTTAAGAATCAAAAGTGATATATTTCTATAGCACATCAACACCCTCAACTTAGAATGTTCGTATGTCCTCAATCAATAAAACACAATACAATAAAAATGACGCTTGACTAGGAGTATCTAAGACACCTAAGGCAGTTAGTCATAACATTAAGTTCAAATAACAACGTCCCTTCCTATATCTCTTTTCAAAACCAACTGTGTATGAACATTAAGCCAAACAATGTGTCACAAAGGGATCAAGGTATGGAAATTACATTAACAATAACCAACCACTCATATGTACAAATTACATTACCCAAAACAAGTAAATAGCTAGCAACATTACTTAAGTCCTTTCACAACAAATATGCCCCACTCACTCATGTGAAATATGCATGTCAATGCAGGGACGACCAAGATTCACTCACACTCAACAAAGAAGTTCCAATCAATACATGTCAAATACCATAGGGTTACCCTTATTTTATTTACCTTTGAATTCAAATAGTCAAGTTAGGATTACTATACGACTTTTCTCAGTTTGTAATGTAGGTTTGAGGTTTGGTATGATACATATGGACATTTAAAGTGACTAAGCCTCCTTGGAACTACACTAACCTTAGGATCTCACTTACTATTTAATTTCCTTTTTATTCCACCCTTATTTCTCCCTTTTATTCTTTTATGCACATTCAGGTAGGGTGTGGTCTTTTATTTTATTTTTTTTAACTTTTTTTTACATTTTTTTCTTCTATCCTTTTTTTCTTTTTCTAGCACACCCAGCCCTACTAACCTTTTCTCATATTTTACCCTTCTTTATACCCATTTTACATTATGCACCCTTACGATAGGCACCCTCAACTTACGCATTTTCCAATGTTGAGGTGCACAATGTCCAAGGAGGACCTGGGCTAAAAAGGGTAAATTGTAATACAAATGGGAAGTTGAATGGTGAAAACAAGAAAAATAGGAATACAAAGCTCAACATAGGGATGAAGAGATGTAATTTGCACATGGAAGGTCATTCAAGCTAAAAGTAGACTAAAAATAAAAAGTAGCCCATGATCCTTTCCTAACCATCTCTCTTTCAACCTAGGCAAGACTAACTAGGAAAGTTTTGAATCGGCATACCAAGGGAACTAGGTTATATCTCACACACACATAACATAGAGTTAATGTCACCAACTACTACCTATCCAGTTTATGTAATTGTCAGCAAACGGTTCCCATGTCCCTAATCCTAATGCCATAACAAGATCCCCAAAGTTCACACCTATCTTCAACAACATAGTTCTAAAGCACAAATTTTTTGAGGGGTATCAAAGGTATAAAAAAAGTCAAAATATGACTACTGCCCTAAATACTTAAAAATTTCCTAAGTACATAAAACATCATGAAACAAAATACAATACGCCTAAACATGCCATCTCTACTAGGAACAAAACTATGGAGAAAAGAGGCAAACCAACCAAAACCCTAAGAGGACATACAGACCCACAAGCAGCCCACCCAAACTGAAAATCATGCATTGTCCCTAATGCATTAAGCAAAAATAAGAGAGTTAGGAACACACTTGTGGCACTATAGGTGAGAAATTCAACATCAATAATATAATATGAATACAAACAACACAACACTGTAGGTTTCCTCCTAAGAAGCACCTAATTCACTATTTCAGCAAGACTCAGTTCCCTTGGCCACTCAAACTTCGTCTAGGTCCATCTCAGTACAAACTCACACTTTTTCTTAGTTTCCCATGTAGTGTTTCATACGCTGTCCGTTCACTTTAAATAGGATATCCCCAACATGCTTTACCTCAATAGCATCATATGGGAACACCTTAACCATAGTTAATGGTATGGTTCATCTTGACTTCAACTTTCCAGGAAAAAATATAGTTTCAAATTGTATAGCAAGACCAAATCACCAGCTTTGAACATCCTCTTTTCGATCTTTTTATCATGGTAAAACTTAATTCTCTCGTTGTGTACGGTTGAAATCTCATAAGAACAGAGTTAGAATTCATCTACCTAATTTTTCTTCCTCAGCCTCTAGTTCGCTGTATCACACCATTCAAATACTGCCTTTTCAAGGCCCAAAGTGCCATATGTTCTAGCTCAACCGGTAAGTGGAATGATTTTTCATGTACAAGATCATATGGAGAGGCACCTATGGGAGTCTTATAAGATGTCCGGTTGGCCCACAATTCATCATCTATCTTTATAGACCAGTTAGTTCTGTTGGTATTCGTAGTCTTTGCCAATATGGACTTTATTTCTCTGTTGGAAACTTCCACTTTGTGTCTAGTCTGTGGATGGTAAGGTGTTGCCACCTTATGCCTCACACTATATCTATAAAGCCGGGACTTAAACGAACCAATTATAGATTGGCATCTTTCTTTGACATTATGTACCTCAATGTTGTATGGCTAGTATGAACTATCACCTTGGTCCCAATCAAGTGGGATCGAAACTTCTCAAAAGCAAAAACCACTGCAAGTATCTCCTTCTCCGAAATAGTATATTTTTTCTATGTGAGGTTTAGAGATTTGATGTCATAATAGATGGGATACAAGATCTTATCTCTTCTTTGGCCTAGGATGGCACCCAAGGACACTCTACTCACATACACAACACCTCAAAAAGTTTAGTCTAGTCTAGTGACACAATAACAGGTGCCGAAATCAACCGCTTTTTAGGCATTTGTAAACCTTGAGACACTCATTATCAAACACAAATTTCACCTTCTTCTCTAAAAGTGTGAATAGTGGGAATGAAATTATAGAGAAGACCTTGATGAATCTTCAATAGAAACCACCGTGATCCAAAAAACTTCATATACTGTTAGCTGATACTAGCAGAGGTAATTTCTCAATCACCTCTATCTTTTCTTTGTCCACCTCAATGCCATTGTTAGAGTTCTTGTGCCCTAGCACTATTACTTCTCTCACCATAAAGTGAAATTTTTCCCAATTTTGTACCAAATGCACTCTTCTCAGCTTTGAAGTTGACATGACCAAAACTAGGGCCTTGTTGTAATAGGCATCCCAAGTCTAATCGAGACTGGAGACCATCCCCGTTACCCAACCAAAACCAACCTACACATTTTCTAAGTCGGATGAATTTCGAACATATAATAAGATAGCATTATTGTAACATCCAAGACTCTGGGATAGGTCTATCACTATTACCGCCCAAATGAGCCTAACCACCCAATACCAACTAATAACCAATACCAAACCAAACCATAATCCATAACTATAATTATATGAGTTCCATAATAATTATATAGCATCCAAAAATGAAAGAGGATGGAAAAACCAATAATACATTCAACAGGTGTCAACCCCAATACCAATACCAATACTAAGGCTAACACCAATATCGGTCCCGCCCATACAAACCCACAGTAGTTCAGCAAAAGCCCTTACCAAGAAAAACCCATATCTGGTTGGGAAATTACCCCAACTATATCGAAAATCAATATCCATAAAATAATCGAAGTGAATGAAAATGTCCATAACAAAAATGGATCCTTCTGGAAAGAGGTAAGATCACCACTTCTATTGAAAAGCTAATCCTGAAATCCAATCACTATGCAGGAAGAGTAAAATAGCTGAATCTAGTACTGCATTAGGATACAGTTGCCCGAAAATGGGTTAGTAGGTGAGAGCTAGCATCAACTCAAGATAAGGATAAAATGATGCTATCTAGTAAAACTAAGTAAACAAACCATATGCATTCAAACCATACATACACACATATATATACATATATATATGAAATTAACCATACTAGGAAAGGGAACTGGGTTTAGAATGCATTTAAAACCATTAACCTGGGTATGAGTATCTTAACCATCCTAAAATCATCCACGTGCTAAATGAGTCCAGCGTAACCCCTCCGAACAGACATAGTTGTAAGTAATCGCACGAATCGGAGATACCATAAGAGTAGGGAATTCCCAAGTACCCTTCTCTCTCTATGATATATATGTACAATGTACTTAGAGGATTCCCATGTACCTCATGAGAGTAATATAAGGTCTCCATGACCAATTACTCATGTCGGCAAACATGAGTTTCTGGTGTTTGTCCACAGGACTCCCACTTTCACGGTTAGCTGTCACATCCCACCATTATTACCCAATTAAAACCATTTCCAACCAACCAATCCATTATTCCATTCATTATTAACCAAGGTTAGTAATAGTGGTATCATCATACTGACTATAACTTGTAAATATTTTCCTTAGCCAAACCTTTAAGAGATTAGGGGAGTCCCACGTACCCATAGATCACCTTATCAAGTTAACTTAGGGGAGTCGCATGTACCCTACAAGTGATCCATTATTATATTATCTTGGGGGATTCCATTGTACCCCGTAAGGATTTTTATTAAACCAAGAAATTCCATTTAACCATTACAAACCATTTAAACTATTTAGAGTTCCATAACCAAGTTCAAACCATGCAGTAGTTCCATGAAAAATCCAATAATATAGTAAAAACATTATCATAGACATTTTATCAAACATGTTGGGGGCATAGTATTTCCATAACCAAAACAAATTACCATGTGACCATTCCCATGCAATCAATTATACAAAACCACCATTAAAATATGTAAAAGATAATTAAACTATGGGAAAACCATGACAAAGCCATTATAACCAAAAAGCCAACACATATTTGAAAAACCCCACACCATACAATATATCATACCATGAAAACATAGTAGAAATCCATGCCTTTAGTTGGAACTCACAATGAGGGTAGAGTACATGCCTTATTAAGAAGATAATGGAGAGAAATCACCAACACAAGCCCCAAATTAATACTTAAGATGAAACCCTAGCTTCCTTAAGAACTTTAGAGAGGGTCAGGAGAGTTTTCTAAGTGTTAATGAAGAGAATAATAGGGAAAATAACCTCCCAGGTAAGTTAAAAGTCATGGGGCCTTATTAAGCTAAGTGGGAAAATATCCAGATTGCTCTCACTTAAACTGCATACAAATCCCATTATAGGATACGACTAGCCTATATAAATTGTACCCACCTGTACCGACTACTCGTACTCTAGGCCTCCCCGTTGGACCCAACACTATCCACGGTTTGACTCACACAAATCAATTCATACCTGAGTATACGACTAGTACCCTTGTCCCATACCTCTGGCAGAATGGAATTATAAGAGGTTTGAACATTGCCCACTATATGAGTCCATAGTACTACTGGTACCCTGGATTATGGCTCATGGTGTGCCACTCGTACTCATATCCAACTTAAGTTATCAAGTCTAAGATTAAGTGAAGGAAAGAACCAAACCCAACAACCCGTATCCACCAATATGACTCGTACCACTTAAGTCGTATCCTTCTAAGAACTAAATTCAACCCATCATCCAATACTAGTAAATGTAAGAAAACTCTACCAAAGGTAGATGCTCAACCTAATTTCCACCATAATTAATCACACACACTTGAAACATATCCTCCAATGTCTGAATATTCCTCTCTCCTTTCCCATCTTTCTAAGGATGAAAAGCTGTACTCAGACTGACCTTAGTCCCCAATCCTTTCTGAATAGACTGCCAGAAATGATATAAAACTATCTACCATGATTAGAGATAATTTAGATAGGTACCCTATGCAACTTTACAATCTCTTGAAGATATAACTTTGCATAATCCTCTGTCAAAAAGGTAGTCCTTACTAGCAAGAAGTGTGCGGAATTTGTCATCCTTTTTACAAAGAACGAGATTGAATCTAATTGGTTCTAAGATCGAGGACGACCAGTAACAAAATCCATATTGATTACCTCACATTTCTATTCTGGGTAATCAATTTTTTGATACATCCCCGCAGGCCTCATGATCTCAACTTTGACTTGTTGGCTCACGATGTACTTGGCTACAAATTTATCCATATCCCTTTTCATACCATTCCACTAATACATCTCCTTGAGATTATGATACATTCTCATCGAATCAGGATAAACAACATAGTACGATTCATGTGCCTCATCTAAAATCCTTTGCTGCAAACTATCAAAATTAGGAATACACAACCTCCCTTGGTATCTTAAAGTACCATCACCACTGATCTCAAATACCATTACCTATTGCCCACAAAAATCACTCTTTATTTTCATCAAGACAGGATCTAACATATTCTTCTTCTCGATCTCTGCACCAAGAGACAACCTAACTACTTCCTAAACCATTATTCTACCATCCTTGGAGTCTAAGAGAGAAACGGTGAATATCCTTTACTAATTCCCTCTTTCCTTTCTACCTATTATCCAAACTCCTCATGGACAACCTGCTAAGAGCATTAACAACCATGTTAGCTTTCCCTGGGTGGTAGTTAAGACTCATATCATAGTCTTTTAGAAGCTTCAACCATTTTCTCTACCTCAGATTTACGTCCTTCTGAGTGAAGACATACAGTAGACTCTTATAATCAGAAAAGATGTCCATATGCACTCTATATAAAAAATGCCACCATATTTTCAAAGCAAAAACCATCGTTAACAGCTCCAAATCATGTGTAGGATAATCCCTCTCATGTACCTCTAACTGCCTAGAAGCATAAGAAATCACCTTCCCATGTTGCATCAAAACACAACCAAGTCTCACTTGAGATGCATCATAATAAACCAAAAACCGCTCATTGCCTTCAGGCAATGTTAAAAATAGAGACAAAGTTAGCTTATCCTTCAGATCCTCAAAACTCCATTCATACATATTCGACCAAGAAAACATTAACTTCTTCTAAGTCAACTTAGTCAATGGGGCAGCTATCATCAAAAATCTTTTCATAAACTGCCTATAAAACCCAGGGAAATCCAAGAAACTCCAAATATCGGTGGGAGTCATGGGTCTAGGCCACTTCTTAACCACAACCACCTTTTGTAGATCCACCATGATCCCCTCAATAGAAATAATATAACTCAAGAAAGTTACAACGTTCAACCAAAACTCACACTTAGAGAACTTATCATACAACTGTTGTTCCTTCATGGTTTGCAACACCACACAGAGATGATTGGCATGATCCACCTCACTTTTAAAATACACTAGGATGTCATCAATGAACACAATGAAAAAAAGATCCAAGAACAACCTAAAACCCTATTAATCAAATCCATATATGCAACCAGGGTAGTAGTATAGCCAAATGATATCACCAAGAATTCAAAGTGCCTATACCGAGTACAAAAAGCTGTCTTAATGATATCCACCTCCCTAATCTTAAGATGATGATACCCAGACCGAAGATCTTTCTTAGAAGAAAACTTAGCACCTTTCAACTAATCAAACAAGTCATCAATCCTTGGAAGAGGATACTTGTTCTTGACCATTACGTTATTCAACTGCCGATAGTCAATGCATATTTTAAGGGAACCATCCTTCTTGCACATGAACATCGGTGTACCCTATGGGGATACACTAGGATGAATAAACCCCTTATCCAGAAGATCCTTAAGTTGCTCCTTGAGTTTCTTCAACTCGGCCGAAACCATTCTATATGGAGGAATAGATACTAGATGAGTTTCCGAAACCAAATCACTATAAAACTCAATCTACCTATTCGGAGGAACACTAAGAAAATCATCCAAAAAGACCTCAAGAAACTCACTTACCACCAGAACTAAATGGAAAGAAGGACCTTCTAAGTTATAATCTTTAACTCAGACCAAGTGATAAAGACACCCTTTGGAGATTAATCTCTCAGCTCTTAGTTAAGAAAGAAACCTTTCCCTAGGAGCTAGGGAACTTCTCTCCTACTTCATAACTGATTCACCAAGGAACCTAAAGACAACCTTATAGGTCTGACAATCTAATGATGAATAACAAGTGTGTAACCAATCCATACCCAGAATAACATCAAAATTCTCACCATATCAATTACAAATAAATCCACCAAAGTCTCCGTATTAGCAACAAATACCACACACCCCTATAGACTCTTTTAGCAATAATCGAGTCACTTACTTGGGTAAAAATACAAAGTAGATCTGAAATAACCTTAGGATAAAAACCAAAACACACAATCACAAATGAGGTCACATAAGAAAGAGTGAAGCCCAGATTAAGAAAACAATACACATCACAAGAAAAGAGTTATAACATACCATAGTGACATCAGGTGATGCATCAGAGTCCTATCGAGATGCAAGAGAATATAACCTATTCCAACCAATGTCGGTACCAGAAATAGGAGTAGATACAGAAGTAGTATCACTAGTTGCAGGAGAGAAAGATGAAGCAACCGGAGATTTGAATGCTCTCGATACACCCTTGCTAATAGGACAATTCCTAAGCATATGTCCTAGATGACCATATTTAAAACACCTATCCCTCTCTTCATTGCCCAATCAGTAATAAAGATGACCACAGAACTAACAAGGATGGCATGAAGAAGCCGACTGAGCTCCACTCACTTGAGATTAGGTACCTTATGCCCAGAAACTATCCACCACCCCGCTGAAACCAATCACTCGACTACTTCGAGTAAGGAGAACTGGCAGTAAAGAAGGAACCAAAACTTCACCACTTTTTCTTTTCCCATTTACCTCCATCCTGACCACCCTACTATTGAGCATGACCCTATTCAGAGAACATACTCCTCTTACCTTACCTTTTCCTGAACTCTCCCTATTTATTCTTATCTTTCTCTATCTGCTGCGTGTGGGCAACTAAACTTAAAATAACCATATTCTTAATCATCAAAGTAGTTGTTCTTTTAAGGATCAAATCTCGAGATAGCCTAGAAGTGAACTTCCTCATCCTCGCCTTTATATCTGACTCGAACTCTGGAGCATACCATTATAGTTGGTGGAATTTCATAGAATATTCCTTGATAGTTACCTTTCCATGCTTAAGATTCAC
Source organism: Capsicum annuum (assembly GCF_002878395.1). NCBI lineage: Eukaryota > Viridiplantae > Streptophyta > Magnoliopsida > Solanales > Solanaceae > Capsicum > Capsicum annuum. Next base: position 110,187,148 of record NC_061119.1, read on the forward strand.
AAATTCCTCCATCTTCGCTTCCCTCAGCTCCTGAGGAAAGAAGCAATCTAGAAAAGTATTTGAGAACATCTCCCAAAAGGAGAAACCCTCAACAACACCTCTATCCCTATCCCACTCCTCATACCACTGGTACGCAACATCCTTGATCGGATAAGCTAAAATTCCATCTCTTTCACATTCGTGGCCTACATCATCCTAAAGATTTTCTCTATTTCACCCAAGAAGCCCTGAGGATCCACCTCCATCTTTACTCCAATAAAAGTAGGAGGATTCATCTTCATAAATTGGTCATCCCTTGTGGCCTTAGTAGATGAAACACCAGATATATTCCTCTCAGCATGAGCAACAACCAAATGAGCAATAGTATGAATCAATTAATGAAATTCCACATTTGTCACCTTACCCTGAGGAGGACTAGTTGAAACCAGTAGAACTCCACAAATATCAGGGACTGGATCCCTAGACCAAGTATGGATCCCCTGTGTCCTATTCATATGTTCCCTAGATAGATGAAAGAGTTTCTTTTTGTTTGAGATTATCGAGGAATAATCTAAAAATTGAATAGAAAAGGATTAGAGAAGATTCCAGGACTTGGACTCTGAGATTAAAAATAGAATACCAAGAAAGTGAAATATTCCTAAGTACCTTATATCCTCTCTCACTCTTATGATTGTAGAGCGCTAGGCACCCCTAAAAGAGACTCTACTAGACAAAGCTTTGTTGACTCCCAATTAACCATGGACCTAAAGCTCTGATACCAACTTGACATGACCCAAACTAGGGCCTTGTTGTAATGGGCATCCTAAGTCCCACTAGAATTGGAGACCACCCTCATTACCCAACACACTAACCTATGCATATCCTGAGTCAGATCAATGCCGAACATTTAATATAATAGTGTTATTGTAAGATCTAAGCCTCTGGGATAGGTCTAGGAATGTGACCACCTAAATGAGGCCAATCATCTAATACCAACCAATAACCAATACCAAACCAAACCATAATTTAGAACCATAACCATATAAGTTCCATAATAATTATATATAATCCCAAAATGAAAGAGGATGGAACAACTAATAATACAGTTAATCAGTGTCAGCCCTAATACAAATACCAATAGTAAGGATAACACCAATACTGATCCTGCCTATACCAACACATAGTAGTTCAACAAAAGCTTCTAAATAAAATAAAACCAATATTTAATTGGGACATGCCCCTAACCATAGCCATAACCAATATCCATAAAATAACCAAAGTATATGAAAATGTCTATAATATGAAATAGAGCCTTTCAGAAAGATGGAAGCTCACCACTTTAATCCAATAATTGATCTCAAAATTCGAACACTAAGCAAGAGAAGTAGAACGACCGATTCTAGCATCGCAAAGGGATACAACCGCCCAAAGATAGGTTAGCGAGTCAATGCTAAAAAGAACTGAGGATAAGGATAAAATAAATCCATCCAGTAAAACTTAGAAAACAACCATATGCATTAAATCCATTTATATGTATATATATATATATATAATAATACCATGAAAGAGAATCAGGTTTAGCATGTATTTAAAACCATTAACCTGGGTATGTGTAGCTTAACCATCCTAAAACAACCCATGGGCTATATAGGTCTAGCGTAACCTCCTGAACGGGCCCTGATATATATAGCCATACGAACCAGAGATACCATAAGAGTAGGGGATAACCAAGTACCCTTCCCTCTCCATGATACATATGTACAGTGTACATAGAGGACTCTCATGTGCCTCGTGAGTATTATATATGGTCGCCATGACAAACCCCTCATGTCGGCAAACATGAGTTTCCAATGTTTGTCCATAGGACTCCCACCTTCATATTTAGCCATCACACCCTACAATTATTGCCTAATTAAAACCATTTCCAACCAACCAATGCATTATTCCATTCATTATTAACCAAGACTATTATTAGTGGCATCGTCATACTAACTATAACTTTCAAGTATTGTCCTTGGCCAAACCTTTTAGATATCAAGGGTAAAGGTAGTACCTGCGGTCCTGACCCTTGATGAAGGTACATGGCGTAGGTTGCGGATGACAAAATCTTTCAAGTTTAGCTCTCAGGAATTTGGACTTCTGGCACTTACTTTGCCTACTTGCGATCTGTGGGTTAACTTAGTAATTGCCAGGAGTCATCATTTCTACTCTTCTTTGATTCTCGAACATGCTTTGATCATGAACATGCCAGAAGTGTCTCAAACATCCATAATTGCTCCAAAAATATCCAAAAACACCTTTTTATTCTTTTTTTAAAAACTTATCTTTCAAAACATAATTTCCTACAAAACATATCCAAAATGCATCATATCTAACAAAATAACCTTAGAAACCTACAGATTTTTCCTCATTTTAAGCTTCAAAAGTGCCATATTTCTATAGATATCAACACCCTTAACTTATAGTGTTTGCATATCCATAGCCAAAAAAACACAATAAAATAAAAAGGACACTTAACTAGGAGAATCTAAGCTATTCAAGGCAATTAGTCATCACTTAAAGATCAGAACAAAACACCCTCTCCAATATTATTTTTCAAGACCAACTGTGTATGAAAATAAAGCACGAATATGTGACACAATGGGATCAAGGTATGATAATTACATTAGAAATAGACAACAACTCATATATACAAGTTACACTACCCAAAATAAACATATAGCTAGCAATATGACTCATGTTCCCTCACAACAAAGATGTCCTACTCACTCATATAAAATAATGTATGTCACTGCAGCAACGGTCAAGAGACACTTCCACTCAAAAGATAAGTTCCAATCAATACACTTTCACTCCGAAGAAAAGTTCCACTCACCATAGACTTGCCCTTATTTTCTTTACCTTAGCATTCAGATAGTCAAATTCGGATAACTATAGGACTTTTATCAGCTTGTAATATAGACTTGGGGGATAGTATGGTACATATGGATATATCAAGTGACTAAGCCTCCACAGCACTACATCACCTTGGGGTTTCAGTTACTAGCCAGTTTTCTTTTATTCAACCTTTATTTCTCTCTTTTTAATCTTTATTGCTCATTCGGGTTGGGTGTGGTCTTTTATTTTTTCTATTTTATAATTTTTCTTTGCTGTTTTCTTCTTTTATTTTTCTACCACTCCCAACCCTACTAACTTTTTCTCTTATTTTACCTTTATTCATACCTATTTACACTATGCACCCCTATTTAGCCACCCTCAACTTCAGTATTTTGCTTGAAGTTGAGGTGCATAATGTTCAAGGAGGACCAGGGACAAAATAGGTTCATTATAATATAAATGGGAAGGTGAATGGGTGAAACATGAAAATAGGCTTATAAGTCACAAAAAAGGGATCAAGGGATAAAATTCACACAGGGATGGTCATTTAGGACAAAAGTGGACTAAAATCAAAGACAAACTATGATTATTTCCTAATCAATTATCCTCTAACCTAGGCAAGACTAACTAGAGAAGTATTGAATTTAACATACAAAGAAAACTAGGTAGTATCTCATACACACATAAGACATAGTTAATATTACCAACTACTACCTATCTGATTCATGGCACTGTTAGAAAATGATTATTGTTTCCCCAATTCTAATGCCATAACAAGATCCACAATGTTCATACATATATATATTCACACAGTTCTAAAACACAAATTTTTTGAAGGGGTATCAAAAATCTGTCAAAACATGACTATTACCCCAAATACATAAAATCTTCTAATTACACATAAACAAAATACAATATGAAATAAAACAAAATATGGAATAAAATTATCCTAAAAATGTCGGTTATACAGCTATATCCCAGCTGATAGGAAAAGAAGCGCGGCAACAAAAACTTGTGGTGGCATAGTCTGCCCACCCCCAATGAAAAAACTACACACAATACTCAATGTGATAAAACAAAGTAAAATAGAGGGAGGTGAGAACATAATAGGGAAGCACTAGGCACCCGAATCATGAGCATCCCAGATGGGGGCATATAAGCTCGTGGAGGCGGTTGTGGTGGCAGTGCACTACTCGATGATTCACCCACTGCTATAAATACATACCTCTACCAATCAACAAATACAGACTCTATCAAATCACGCCTGACCATTTTAATGGCCTAGTCATATGGTAAATCAGGGTTTTACAAGTCATCTATGTGACCTCAATTGGCCCCAACTACTGGGACGTCTTCATTACACTCTATGAAGAAATCAAATTATCTCAGTGTGCATAGAGGTTATATATGGACCACCTAAAGTATAACTAAGGAAGTAGCTTTATGAGAGAGTGTACCTCTTCTCATAATATGTCAAACTCCTCCCTTATTCGGGCTAGATCCAACATATTTGTCCTATAAATTAGACCATAAATTATCTCTCAAACTCATCAAACCATGTTTGGAAGACAAAACATAGGTCAAACATTGCAATAATAAGTGTGGCCTCCTATCGAGCTTGTGCTTGCTCAAATTTAGTCCTAGCCCCTGATCTTTCTACTCGTAAAGGGTAGTCATCTCGATATTAACAACCCTTACCCTTGCATTGATGGCCCTCTTACTCTCCACTAATCTCTATAAAAAACTCACTAGATTTAGTGATCATACGTAAAGTAGGTGATGTAGTGGATGGGCGAGTAGGCTATGAAGGTATATCCATCAGCTTTGAGGTTAAAGATGGGCTGAAGAAGAAGTAGTTGGTGTTACCTTACCCTATATACTGGAGTTTAGAGCCTCTCTCTACTCTTTTATCTATATTTTAATACTAACACCCACATTACCAAGATGTTCCTCATTAGGCTCTATGGAAACTGATGGACCCTCAGTCTGGTCCCATGGTACCGCCACCTGCCCTCTTTATATCTTGGAAGATAATGGACGTGCCAGATCTCTCATAGTCCTAGTCTGCATAGTCACCATCATAAGTAGCCTCTTCTCTACACCTGGCATCTCAGGCACACTAGCCTCATCACACAACCTCTGAACCATGCAAGGGAATGATAGATTAGTAAACTCTCCAAAGTCTTTGTCATGTAACTCATACCTGAGGAAGGAAGAAAAATCAATAGCATAACCAACCATTATACAAGTAACCAATGTAGCTTTCTCCCACGTCAATGTATTATCTAAAGTAGTGGGTATAAGTTGTTATTTAATCAATAACCACCAGAAATCAGTAGGCCTTTCTTGATCTCAACATAGCCCTTAATCTATGGGGTCACATCACCCAAAGGGGAAATATAACTGGCTAACCACCTAACCATCTCAACCTTCTTACATCGGTGCTAAATATTCCACATGGTATATCGATGACGTATGACCCTTACTCTGTGGTTGCGCTCAATTATAGATATAGGAGTAATGTAATTTGGGTTGAAGATAGCTTTATGGATAGTCTCTATCAAAATTTAAACTTTAACCCCTCTAACCAGCATGTGCTCAAGTTGTAGCTGCCTAAAAATCTCACTGGGCCTCGTTGTTTATGCATAGGAAGAACTATGGTAGCTCTTTAGGATGAATAAAATTCTCGTACCATATTCGGGGTATAAGAACCAAGTGTCCTAGTCACCCACTATAGTTGATATCTATCAAATATCGCTCGCAACTATGTTACTTGATCCAGCCCTGATAGGTCAATCGGACACTCCTTATAAATTCACCTCATTGGCCTATCTACCTTCAAGATATGATTGTCAATATGACATATCTCTTCCATCCCTTCCACATACTGCCTTAGATATCCTCATCGGGAGGTGCATCTAAGGCACATGCGGGAGCGGGACTCTATCCCTACTATACTAACTCATTATGGGTAGCCTTCTTTGTACCCTTCTCAGACTAGGGTACATCTGTGTGTTGTACATGTGTAGATGTACACTCCTCAGATTGGGGAACCTATGATGGATCCTCCTATTCTAACCCCTCAGATGAATCCTGGGATCCCTCCTTAGGATGGGGGTCATGTGTAGCAACCTTTGGATTAGGTTGCTGCTGGATGACTTCACATTGGGTAGGGTTGCAGCTGACTCAAACTCTATATGTTGCGGTTTCGGGTACTCCTCCACTGAACTACTAGGATCAAGAGACTCTGCCCATTTCCTCAAAGTACTGACCTTTATTTTTTTCACAAGTTAGGTGTCATATGTACCTAAAACCCTAGTTGTTAGTTACCAACAAAAGTGAGGTATAGCAAAAGTTAAAGAAAAACTCAGAATTCAAAAAGTTCAATTTTTTTCTCAATTTTAAGACCCCTATAACCTATTTGAAATCCCAACAAGTCCAATGTACACACACCTATCATAAATCACATCTTTCAAATCAAACAAACATGCTTAACTAGTGGTATTACTGTTATTCATTTAAGTTCAATTTTTGGTTGGGGCCTAACTTTAAACTTTTCTTCAAAACAAGGCACTACATTGAAATTTTAGGCTACTTGAAGGCTCCTAAATAAAATCATGGTAGATTCTATATATTTTGCAATGGAATACACATATAAACTTGTTGAAACAATAAATAGATCAATATTTAACCATTAGGAGCTGAGACTGTTACCTTTTTTATGAAATATTAGAAGTGAATAATGAAGAAGTCAAGAAAACGAAAGATGAAACTTGTTTTTTAGCTTGTTGGAACAAGTTTGTACCTAAAATAAGTGTCAATTTAGCCTTTACTTAAGCGTGGGGTTAGTTTGAGTTTTAAGAGGGAAGTTTGAATTTAAAGAGAAAAGTGAAGTTTTGAGTATTTGAATGAGTTAGAATGAGGTTCAGCTTGTCTAAGTATGGTGGGGTTTTTTTAGGTCATATATAAGTGTTGGTGGGCTCAAAATTTAAATTAAAAATTAGGCCCACAAACAGCATACCCATAGCAGATACTTGTGGCCTGCACTTGCGGTCAGGCTGTGGGAGCAGGTGCCACCGCGGCCAGCAGTCCTGGGCGCATGTGTCGGGCCAAAAATTTTGGCCGACTTTCCTGTAATATGGACTTGGAATTTTGATATTTTTCTAGGTACTTATTGTCCCGCAACCTAATTTTGAGGTCCCAAAAGTAAAATTAGATACCAATGTCCACAAACTTAAACAATTTTTTTATTCTTGAAATTTTAACTTTTGAACTTATTACTCAACTTACCATGCGGGACTTGTGACCATGATGGGTTGATCACATATCCCCTTACCTAGAAATTGATGAATGTAGGAATTTTTTACCATAATCCGGGTAGGTGAAAGAGCTATGAACCTATAAAAAGAAAAAAAACAAAAACGTGAACACTAACACTAGTGGGTTGCCTTCCACTCAACTCTTGATTTAATATCACGGCATGACACAACTATGTTGGTTACTCACACATCACCAACTATCCCATGGGTTTCCTCTAATGTAGCTCTTGATATAACATCAAAACACGACACATGTATCTTGACTACTAGGAATTCATCAAGACCCAATAGGAATATCCTCCAGGGTAATTAATACAATCAATCACCAACACTACCTTCATGTTGGTTTGATACTTCATTGACTTTTGAAGGTTGAATATAGCCTCCTTACAATTGAATCTCAATTTTATCTTACCTTTGTCTAAGTCAACCATAGCTTTACCTATGGCCATAAACGGTTGTTCCAATATAATAGGCATCTTGGTGTCAACCTCACAGTCTAGATGACAAAGTCAGCCAAAAAGATAAAGTTATCCACCCTCACGATCATATCAAAAGAGATTCGCAGAGGCTTCTTCTTTGTACAGTCAACCATTGATAGCTGCATTGAAGTCTGTTCCATAGGGTTCAAATCCAATTGCTTGAATAAGGTAAGAGTCATCAAATTAATGTTGGGTTCTAAACCACACAAGGTTCTGGCAAATTTGGATGACCCAATAGTGCATGTTATAGTGAATGCACTGGGATCACCCTTTTTATACGCCAAAGCACTTATCGTGACTACATAGTAGTGGTGCATGTCATCAATGTCCTCAAATTCCACTCCTTTCTTAGTTGTGACTAGTTGTTTTATGAACCTAGCATATACAGGGATCTTTCCAACACCTAAAGAAGAGGTATGTTAAATATCAATTCTTTTAGCATATTAATGAATTGCTTGAACTTACCTTTCTCTTTCTTTATCTTCAATATTTGAGAAAAAGGTAGGTGTGGTCTCAAAATCTATCTGATTTTTGGCTAAATGATCAGACCCTTACCTTTGTCTTCAATAGTTTTACCTTTATCACCCGTTACCTTATCAGACTCAACAACAAGTGTCTCATCATCAACAACTTTTACAATAGGTTGCGGGGGATCTATTGTAGTGATATAACTTCTCGTGGTAAAAGAAAGTATGTGACCATGATTTTTCAGATTTTGCATCGTGTTATTCGAAAAGGTACCTGGCTGCCTATGGTTTAGAGTTCTTGACATCTTCTTGAACTGGTGCTCTAACTGCTTGATAGTAGTGGGATATGACTCGACCTTCTAGTTCAATCCTAAAATGTGAGCCTTAATCTTCTTTATGCTAATCTCTTAATTTTCTTAACCCTTCACCAACTTAGCCAGCATTTCTTCCATTCTGGATTCTACATATCGTCTGCCAGGTGGAATGTACCTATCTCCTTTCTCTTTATATTCATCATTATTTATTCAGTCACCATCTCTCTCTCTGCTATAGTTTTTGTATCTGTAATAGTATTTTTGACCTTGGTTCCTTGCCCTTGGGCTCAGTAACCTACCAACTGACGATCCAGATAATTTGCTTCCTTCTCCAATTCTGACTTGTAAGCTTTAGAAGCTGACCCCTATGCTTCTACTGTGTTTACCTTCTCTGAAGTCGCTACTACCATATTTTTTATTGTTACCCCAAGATCAGCTCTTAGAAATGTAATATCTTGTGCTACAATTTCATCAACTATTTTCTGGTCATAGTAGGAACTAATAACATAAGTACCAGATCCCCTCTTAGCCTCTAGAGTTTTTCACCCTCGGTTAGTGAGCAAGATCTAATCTAACATCTCCGACGCTGCCTCCTAGCATAGTACCATAAAAGCTCCTTCAGATATGGCATCTACAATGGATCTAGATATAACGGTCAAGGCTAGTAAGAATATCTCAAATAAGCTCGTCCCTCACAACTGATGATTGGGCCCCAAACTCAAATTCTTCTAGAGCCTAAACCATGTCTCATACATAGATTATGACTGTAGCTTCCTAAAATTATAAATATCATCCTTAACCTGTAACATCCTAGATGAGGAAAGAACTTGTTCAAGAATTGCTTGCATAACTTATTTCATGTAGTGATAGAGCCTCTTGGCAGGTCCCCTAACTATAAAGACGTTTCTCTAGTAAGTAAGAAAGGGAATAGCTTTACTATAAGTGCTTCCTAATTCATCCCTGGATTTATATATAAACTACAGATCCCAAGTAAATTGGCTAGGTTAAAGTTTACATCATCTATAGGAAAACCTGCAAACACACCCTTCAGATTTAAGAGTTGATCATTATGCTTGTAATGTTAAACTTGATTCCTGAGGGTACAATAGGAGGAACTATAACTCCAGTGTCTGGTGGCTAAAAATATCCCAAAACTTCTTCATCATCAATATATGGAAGCACCTCTAGCTCTTTTTTGATTTCTACTGAGTACAACTCAACGGTCTGCTGCTTGTCTCTGCTCAACTAGGTCTGCCTCCAAAGATGCCCACTGAGCTTCTTCCATTGCCCTTCTAAAATCTACAGCTTGAGCTAATATCTCACTAGTATGTTAATCGATAATATCCTCTACTTCTTTAGGAGGAGGGGGAGGTACAACATCACGAACCCCTTCATGAGGTTCATCTCTTTTCTGCTCTGACATTCTACTTGGTGTTTGTAGGATCCTCTCTAGATTTGGATTCAATGGGAGTAAGGGATTTCCTCTACTCTGTGTGCTACGTATACACTGGCGTATGACCAAATAAGAACAAAAACTAATATAAAAAAACCTAAAATATACAACAACTTTAAATCACAAATCAACACCGTGTTCCTCAGCAATGACAGTAAAAATTTTATGATGTCCAAACAACACCTCCTCTTAGATGATAATAAGTCTTCTATCAAAATATAGTAACCCAACTAAGGTTCGGCTCTAATCCCAAGGGAACACTTGGAATTAAGGATCTCAGCAGTTGTAATCTATAGGAAAAACAAGAAAAGTAAATGAGGGGTTTTATGTAGTAATCTTGGTCAAGTAACTATACTAACTTCAGTTGTAATCAGGCATAGGTGAACATTAGGATTGTGTTCCCCCTAGCTTCTCAAATCTATCATATTATCATGCTTTGTTGAATCAACCTAATACTTTATATACAGAACTTATAATTTATGCACCTTCTACAATCTTTTGGATGAGTAGAAGGATTTCATCCTTTACCTTTTGAGTCTTAGGATGTCGCCTTACTAACCCTTATCTTTATTCCAGTTAACTATTATCTTTTAAGTCTTTAGTTATTAGATGAAATCTAAACATCTTACCAAGATGGAACCTAGAATCATTGATCCACAGTTGAACACCAAATTACTATTGTCTTTATCTTTTCCTAGGCACTACTCCTCTTTTGGAGTAAGCAACAATATATAGGCGGCATACTAATGAGTGTAACTGTTGAGAAAACTTTTGTAATGAACATAACACAATGCATGCATGGGTATCATTTTAGAACAACTTCCCCTACTTCATCAATCTACTAGGGTTTCCACAACTCTAACTATGGGTTTTAGCCGCTCATGTTTGTGAAGAAATCAATAACATTCATAATCAAAAGCATAGATGAAATCACAATAATAAGAAGTAATAAAACCCATAACCATAACTGAATTAATGAACCAAAGTCAATACAAGAGAAACCTAAGATCAAAATTGGATCTTGGAATCAATATATATTTGTAAGTATCGAAAGTGCATAATTCCTACTAAAAAACACATAAAGTGTATTAATAATACATGATGAAACCCTAAAACGAAAGCCTAAATGAAATAGGATAAAATTGGGTCAGTGGAAACATGTGGTCTGTAACTATGCTCTGTCACTGGGTACAGGTAGTAACTGTAGTCCACGCCCTAAGCATAAGTACATGGTGACACAACCCAAACCTCGGGACATATCGTATAGGCACCTCAAACTCACATGAACTAGAGGTCGCGCTAATAACCCACTCTAAATATCTCATCATACCATAGGAGTCAAAGAAACTCCACCTCACCCAGAAGAATTTATATCATAAGTCAACATTAGATTCATAATAATAATAATAACTACGCCTAAGTTCATAGTTGTTCATAATGCCTTTATACACAACCAAAGTTAATAAATGTATGTGTCAGGACTAGCCCCCGTCTATAGCAAAACCAAGTCTTAAAGAGACTAAACCAAAAGATAAGGACTAAGAGATAAAGGTCTACAGGATGTAAGTAAAATCACCCCTTCAATTCAATGCACAAACCTTTTGATTATCTAATCACTGCACTAGAAAATAAAAAGATGCTCCGGCGCCTATGTTGCATGGGGATGTTGCATCCAGAGATGGTTAGTGGTTGGAACGCTAGTATGTACCTCAAGGATAAGTGATAAGATAACATCATCAATAAACCACAAATTAATATATCACATTTTACTATCTTCATACACTTATGCATACATACACATATACCATATAATAATAAAGATATCAAGGTCCATCAACATTCTCATACGTTCATTCATTAAATGTAGGGTAGAGGACTACCACCTCTCATACTTATGTATTATCATGTTAATACGCCAAGGACTTTAGCGACAATAAAATTATCATTATTCCATGGACTTTACCAATGTACATGCATTCACTTTATTGAAGGATTTAGCCACAAACATCATCATTGAACAAGGGACCTTACCCAAACACAGAGGCCATTAAAACATGGAACTTTACCAACACACATAGGTGGACTTTACCAAAATCTGTGAGTGGACTTCACCACAAGCCTTAGGTGGACTTACCACAAGACTCTTCATGAGGTGACCTACTTTGACATCAAGAGCTCTATGTAAGAAACAAACATTTCCTTGCATTATCATTGGGTTATGGACATTATCCTCAAGCCATCAAATATGGAAAGGGACTTTAACTAAAGCCATCACAACCACCATTAGTTGACATATAGGAATTTACCCTCATGTCCATGCATCAACACATATTTAATACAATATTTAGGGACTTTAGCCATTTAGCCAATTTCAACACTATACAAAACCTCATGGTCATTATGGGAGCCTTCATGGTTCAATAATCTCAATAGGCTAATAACTTCACTTAGTTCAATTGTACAATTCCATTCATGGCAATCAAGACCCACACAAGCTATTCACATTTTATTAGAAATCTATTACCATATTCTTACCACACTTGGGTTCTATGCACAATTAAAGTTCATCCCCATATCTAGGGACTTTACCCTCACATTAGCCATCAACCATAAACGTTACTACTTTCACAATAAATAGTTCATAATACTTTCACAAGGTCGTTCAACAATCATTCATAGTTATTTGGGCAATTTCCCTAGCTAAACACATTATCAACATGCAACGAGTCATTTCTCTGAGACATTTTAACAAACACCTTTTATGCATACTTATAACAAGGTCATTTTCATTGTAGAAATCATTAAGCCTAGGGTTACTCAAAAACCTCATGTTCAACACAGCACAACAAGTAGATAAATATGCAATATACAATCAATAACATGTCTCAAAACAATTACAAGCAAAAATTATCATTATGTAGGTGTCAAAACCCTTTTCATTTTATTCAAAACCACCATGTACACTTACTAATACAAGTTTGAAATACATGAGTTAAGAGTTATTTAAAGAGGGGTAGAGATACATGCCTTAAACAACTTAAATAACCAACAATATTGACCTCTCCCTTGACACTAGATGAACACCTCCAAACCCTAGCCTCCAATCTTTCTTCCAAGAGCCTTTAAAGTGTTTAAGATGTTTAAGTCTTGTAAAATGAAGACTTAGGAGGCTACTATGCCTTTTATAATTCAAGGAAATAGGGGTTTAGGCAAGGGAAATTACCAAAAGGTCCTTGGTTAAGATCTTGAAAACACACACGTGCAGGGGTATGACTCTCCCTCACAATTCACTTGGCAATTATAACCTAGGGTATGAGTGGTACCCTAACTCATACCTTAGAATCAACCTAGTTCAAACAAACTGTTGCGGGTATGAAAAGGGACCTTTTAATTGTAAAAAAGGATTATGACTCATCCCTTAGTCGTAAGCTCAACTCGTGACAAAAATAGTCCACTTCTAGGTTAGGTTTCCCTCTATACAATTGGCTTTTATATGACTCGAAGCTTGGTTACGACAAAGGAATGACCTTGTCGTATGGAGGACAATATGGTACCATAACTTTCTGTCTAGGAAATGAAAGAGGAGGGCATGGTGGGTATGAGTTGTGACCTAGGGTACGAATCAACTATCCCCAATCGTATCTACTCCAGAGGCATCAAAAGTTGATGTTTTTCAATAATTCCAAGGTCTAGGTGCTTCAAATATCTTCCACATTGATAGGTAAGTAAAGATACATGTTAACACCTCAATGTACACCAAAAAAATCTTTGTACAAGTTATAAAAAACACACTACAAGGATGAAATACAACACATACAAAGATCACTACCAATAAACCAAAATAATTTTGCAATGCCGCGTTCTCAGGTATTTCATTCTCCCCCACTTAGGATAATTCGTTTGTGAATGATGAGTAAGGAAAGCATGAACATAGGGTAACACATCAACATGCATCAAGCCAACTCTTACACAAGCTATAAATAAGAACAATACAAAGTTGTGACATGACACATATCATTTCATAGTATTAGGAACTTTAATCAATGGTCTAACAAGATACCGATCAATTCACATGTTGGGAACTTTAATCCATTATCTAGCAAACAGATAAATCAATTTCTATCATTGGAGAATTTAATCCATTGTCTATCAAAGACATAATAGAAAGCAAGGAGATTAACACATACCTCCATTACAAGCTTCCAAAATGAGAAATAAATGTAGGTATTTGGACTTCATGTCCTCTTCTACCTCCCAAGTAGCTTCCTCATCCTCAGACGTTTAGTTTCTCTATAGAACCTTCACTAAAGAAACCTCTTCCTTTTGCAACCGGCAAACTTTTCGATCCAAGAACCTCACTGGGATCTCCTTATAGGTCAGAGAGTTTGAGATACAAGCATCTTCCGAGGGAGAAACCAAGAAAGATCACTCACATATTTGTGCAACATAAACACATGGGAAACAGGGTAAATGGAGTTCATACTAGGAGGAAACTACGACTCATAGGTGACATTGCCAATTTTCTCCACAGTCATGTAGGGGCCGATATATCAGGGACTAAGCTTCACCTTTTTACCAAACTGCATCACTCCATTCATGGGAGATACTCTCAAGATTACCTAATCACCAATATTAAACTCAAAGTACCTACGCCTCACATCCGCATAGGACTTTTGTATACTTTGAGCGGTTTTCAACTTATCACGAATTACCTTTACCTTTTCTAAGGCCTGGTGAACTAAATCAGGCCCGAGAAGCTTACCCTCACCAAATTACTAACCCTTATCTTGATCCCAATTCACTATTACCTTTTGAGTCTCTATTTATTAGATGAGCTTTAACCATCTTTCTAAGAAAGAACCTAGAAGAATGGATCAACAGTTAAACTCCAAATTACAATTGTCTTTATCTTTTTCTAGTCACTACTCCTCTTTTCGAGTAAGCAACAATATCTAGGTAGGATCCTAATGTTTTCACCTGTTAAGAAAACTATTATAATGAAGATAATTCCATGCATGTATGTGTATCAACTTAGAAAAACAAAAGTACTTCCCTTACTTCGTCAATCCTCCAAGGTTATCAAAACCCTAGCTATGAGTTTTAGCCTCTCATGCTTATGAAGAAATAAAAAACATTCATAATCGAAAGCATAGATGAAATCACAATGGTAAGAAGTAATAAAACCCACAACTGTAACTGAAATAACAAACCAAAGTCAATACAATAGAATCCCAAGATCAAAATTGGATCTTGGATTAAAAATATGTTTGTGAGTATCAAAAGTGCGTAACTCTGACTAAAAAGACATAAAAGGTGCTTATAGTACATGAGGAAACCCTAAAACCAAAGCCCAAAAAAAGAGGAAAAAAATAGGGTCAATGGCCACATATGGTGTATACCCTGTGCTCTATCACTGGGCACAGGTAGTACCTGCGGTCCTGACCTTGGGTGTAGGTACATGGCATAGGGTGCAGATGAAAAAATCTTGCAAGTTTAGCTCTTAGGATTTTGGAATTTTTGCACTTGCTTTGCCTACTTCCTGTTTGTGGGTTGACTTAGTAAATGCCAGGAGTCATCATTTCAACTTGTCTTCGATTCTCAAACATGCTTTGAGCACGAACAAGCCAGAAAGTGTCCCAAAATCTTTAATTGCTCCAAAATATTCAAAAATACCTTTTTTCTTCTTTTTTTTTCACAAACTTATCATACAAAACATCATTTCCTGCAAAACATACCCAAAATACATCATATCAACAATCTAACCTCAGAAACATACATAGTTTCCTTATTTTAAGCATCAAAAGTGCTATATTCCTATAGACATCAACACCCTTAACTTAGACTGTTTGCATGTCCATAGGAAACAAATCACAATAAAACAAAAATGACACTTAACTACGAGAATCTAAGACACTTAAAACTCAGAACACAATACCCTCTCCAATCTTATTTTTCAAAATCAACTGTGTATGAAAATGAAGCATAACTATATGACACAATGGGATAAAGGTAGGATAATTATATTAGAAATAGACAACCACTCATATATACAAGTTGCACTACCCAAAATAAGCAAATAGCTAGCAATATGACTCAAGGGACCTCACAACAAGGATGTCCCACTCACTTATATAAAATAATGTAGTCACCGTAGGGACAGTCAACAGACACTTGCACTAAGAGGAGAGTTCCAATCAATGCATATCAAATATTATAGACTTGCCCTTATTTTCTTTACCTTAGCATTCAAATGTTCAAGTTAGGATCACTATAGGACTTTTATCGGTAGTAATATATACTTGGGAGCTGGTATGGTACATATGGATATATTAAGTGACTAAGCCTCCTTGGCACTACACTAACCTTGGGGTTTCACTTACCAGACAACTTTCTTTTATTCCATCATTATTTATTTCTTTTTAATCTTTATTGCCTATTCATGTTGGGTGTGGTCTTTTATTCTTTCTTTTTTGCTTTTTTCACAATTTTTCTTTTTTGTTTTCTTTTCTTTTTCTACCACACCCATTCTTACTAAATTTTTCTCTTATTTTATCCTTCTTTTTACCTATTTTACATTATTAACCCCCATTATAGCCATCCCAACTTAAGCGTTTTTCTTGATGTTGAGGTGCACAATGTCCAAGGAAGACCAAGGCTAAAATAGGTTTATTATAATATAAATGGGAAGGGAATGGGTGAAACACGTAAAATAGGCTTATAAGGCTTAAAAAAGGGATCAAGGGATACAATTCAAACATGGAAGGTCAATAGGATAAAAGTGGACTAAAATCAAAGACAAACTATGATTATTTCGTAATTTACTATCCTTCAACCTATGCCAGACAAACCAAGCAAGTGTTGAATTGAACATACAAAGGGAACTAGTTAGTATCTCATACTCACATAACACATAGTTAATAGTGCTAACTATTACCTATCCGATTCTTCCAATTGTTAGTAAGTGATTATCATTTCCCTAATTCTAATGCCATAATAAGATCCACAATGTTCACACATATATACATTCACACAGTTATAAAACATAATTTTTTTTAAGGGGTATAAAAAATTAGTCAAAATATGACTATTTCCCTTAATGATTAAAATCTCCTAATTACACAAAAACAAAATATAATGCAAAATAAAATACAATACGACACAAAATTATCCTAAATATGCCGGTTCTACAACTATTCCGCAGTCGACAGGAAAAGAAGCATAGCAACAAAAATCTGTGCTGGCATGGTATGTCCACCCCCACTGAAAAAACTATGCACAATACTTAATACGCTAAAAGAAAATAATATAGAGGGAGGTGAGGACATTCCAGGGATGCACTAGGCACCCGAATAATGAGCATCCCCAGATGGGGGCATATTAGCTAGTAGAGGCAGTGATGGTAGAAGTGCACTACTAGATAATGCACCCACTATTATAAATGCATGCCTCTGCCTATCGATGAATGCACACTCCATCAAATCATGCCTAGCCTTCGTAATGGCCTGGTCATTTAGTAAATAAGGGTCCTGCAAGTCATCTATGTGACCTCTCTTAGCCCCAACTGCTGGGACCTCTTCATCACTCTCTATGAAGAAATAAAATTATCTAAGTATGCATGGAGGTAATAGATGGACCACCTAGAGTATAACTAAGGGATTGGCTGCAATATGGCTATTTATGAGAGCGTACCTCTGCTCATAATATATCAAACTCCTCCCTTATCTGGGCTGAATCCGACATATTTGTCCTATGAATTTGGATGTAACTTATCTCTCAAACTTATCGAGCCATGTTTGGAAGTCGGCACATAGCTCAAACAATACAACAGTCAGGGTGGCCTCCAATCTAGCCTGTGCAAGCTCAAATTTAGTCCTAACCCTTGCTCTCATCTGCTCCTAGAATTTAGTCATCTTAATATCAATAACCCTCACCCTAGAATCTATAGCCCTCTTATTTCTACTAACCTCTATAAAAACTCGCTAGATATAGTGATCATACCTAAAGTAGGAGCTGTAGTGGATGGGTAAGTAGGCTATAGAGTACACCCATTAGCTCTGAGGTCGAAGACGATGCTGAAGAAGAAGTAGTTGGTGTCCCATCGACCTATGTATTAGATTCTAGAGGCTCTCTCTGCTTCCCTATCTACATATCAATACTAACACCCACATTATAAAGATGTTCCTTATTAGGCTCTATGGAAAATTATGGACCTCAGTCTGGGCCTATGGTACTGCCATCTACCCTCTTGATATCATGGAAGAGCTTGGACGTGCCAGATACCTTATAGTATTAGTCTGCATAGTTGCTATCACAAGTAGCCTTTTATCTACACTTGGTATCTCAGACACACTAGCTTCATCACATAACCTCTAAATCAAGCAAGGGAACGATATATTACTTAACTCCCCAATAGCTCTATCATCTAACTCATATCTGAGGATGTTTAAAAAATCAATATCATAATCGACCATCATACAAGAAACTAATGTAGCTTCCTCCAACATCAATCTATTATCCGAAGTAGTGGGTATAAGTTGGTATCTAATCAATAACCACCAAAACTCAATAGGCCTATCTAGATCACAATATACCCCTTAATCCATAGGATTGGATCACCCAAAGGGGGAATATAACTAGTTATCCACCTAACTATCTCAAACCACTCCCATCAGTGCTCAACCTCCCATATGATATGTCAATCACATACGACCCTCAGTATATGGTCGTACATAGCGGTAGCTATAGGAGTAATGTAATTTTTGTCGAAGATAACTCTGAAGATAGTCTCTATCAAAATTTCAACTCTGACCCCTCTAACCAGCGTGTGCTCAAGCTATAGCTTCCTAAAAAAATCACTGGAACTGACTGTCTATGCATAGGAAGGACTATGGTAGCTTTTTAGGATACATAAAATTCTCTTATCATATTTGAGGCATAAAAAATGAGTAGACTACTCATTTACTATAGCTGATATCTATCAAATGTTGCTCACAACTATGTTGCTTGATCCAGCCTTAATAGGTTAATCCGACACTTCTAATAAATTCACCTCGTAGGCCTGCCTACCTCCTAGATATGATTCTCAATAGTAAATATATCTTTCGTCCCTTCCAAATACCGCCTTAGATGTCCCTCACTGGGAGGTACATCTTAGGTATGTGTAGGAGCGGAACTCTACTACGGCTACACTGACTTATTGTGGGTAGCCTTCTTTGCACGCTTCTCAGATTGGGGTACATCTGTCTGTTGTACATGTGTAGAATTACCCTTCCTAGATTGGTGCACTGCTGATGGCTTCTCCTTTTCTACCTCTTCATATGAATTCTGGGACCCCTCATCAGGCTGGGGGTCCTGTGCAGCAACCAGTGGTTTACACTCAAAATTTTCACCTCATCATGTGAAAGAGTGTGTGGTGGTAACATACTGGCTGACTTCATCCTTGTTCAGGTTACAGCTAACTGAGCAACCTAGCAAGTCTGTCCTCATATGACTCTGTATGTCATATCAACCGTAGAGTCTCTATTTTGCTCCTTCGGGTACTTCTTTACTAAATAACTAGGATAGGGAGACTCTGCCCATCTTCTTGAAGTACCGTCCTTCATTTTTTTCAATGTTTAGGTACCATAAGTACCTAAAACATCAGTTCTTACTTACCAACAAAAGGGAGGTATAGCAAAAGCTGAAGGAAAACTCAAAATTCAAAAAGTTCAAATTTTTTCTCAATTTTAACACCCCTATAATCTATTTGAAATCCCAAGTCTAATGTGCACACACTTATCATTAATCACGGCTTTTAAATTTAAAAAAACATGCTTAACTAGTGGTATTACTATTATTCATTCAAGTTCAACTTTCGATTGGGGCCTAACTTTAAATTTTTCTTCAAAACAAGGCCTTACATTTAAATTTTATTATACTTCATGTCTCCTATATAAAATCATGATAGATTCTATATATTTTACAATGGAATACACATATCAACCTGTTTAAAAAATAAATAAATCAATATATAACCATTACGAGCCGAGAAAGTTACCTCTTTTATGAAAAACCAGAAGTGAATAGTAAAGAAGTCAAGAAATCCAAAGTTGAAACATTTTTTAATCATGTTTGAACAATTTGGTACCTGAAATAAGTGTTAATTTAGCCTTTACTTAAGTGTGGGGTTAATTTTTGTTTTAAGAAGGAAGTTTGAATTCAAAGAGAAAAATGATGTTTTGAGGATTTGAATGAGTTAGAATGAGGTTAAGGTTGTTTAAGTATAGGTCAAGTTTTATTCAGTCATATGTAAGTGTTGGTGGGTCCAAAATTTAAATTAAAAATTGGCCCAACAAATAGCCTACCCGCAGCAGATACCTGTGGCCAGCACTTGCGGTCAGGCTGTGGGAGCAGGTGCCACCGCAGCTAGCACGTCTTGGTCGCATATGTCGGGCCAAAAACTTTTGCCCACTTTACTACAATCTGACTTGGCATTTTGATATTTTCTGGCTACTTCTGGTCTTGTAACCTATGTTTGAGGTCCCAAAAGTAAAACTAGATGCCAATGTCGACAACCTTACATAATTTTTTTTATTCATAAAATTTTAACTTTTCAGCTTATTATTCAACATACCTTGCGGGACTTGTGACTATGATGGGTTGATCACATAGTACCCTTACCTAGAAATTGATGAATGTCGAAATTTTTTGCCATATTTTGGGTAGGTCCAATAGCTATGAACCTATAAAAAGACAAAAAACAAAAATGTGAACACTAACAATAGTGGGTTGCCTCCCACTCAACACTTGATTTAATGTCGTGACATGACATGGCTATGTTGGTTACTCAAACTTCAATGATCCCATAGGGTTCCTCCAATGTAGCAACTGATATAACATAATGACATGATGCGGGTATCTTGACTACTAAGAATTTATCAAGATACCAATGGGAATATCCTATAGGGTCATCAATACAATCAATCACCAATATTACCCTCATGTCGGTTGGCTGCTTCACTGACTTTTGAAGGTTGAATATAGTTTCCTCATCATTGAATCAGAATTTTAGCTCTTCTTTGTCTATGTCAACCATAGCTTTACCTGTGGTAAATAAAAGTCTTTCTAATATAATAGGCATCTCAGAGTCAACCTCACAGTTAAGGATGACAGAGTCAGCCTAAAAGATAAAGTTATCTAACCTCACGATCATATCAAAAGAGATTCCTATAGGCTTCTTCTCTATGCAGTAAACCATAAATAGCTACATCGAAGTTGGTTCCAAAGAGTTCAAAACCAATAGATTGAATAAGCCAAGACGCATCAAATTAATGTTGGCTCCTAAATTACACAAGGCTCTAGAAAATCAGGATGAGCCAGTAGTGCCTGTTATTGTCAACGCACTGGGATCACTCTTTTTTTGTACCAAAGAACTTGTCGTGACTACACAACAGTGGTGCATATCATTAACATCCTTAAATTTCACTCCTTTCTTACTTGTGACTAGTTATTTTATGAACCTAGCATATACAAGCATCTGCTCCAACACCTAAAGAAGAGGTATGATAGAGCTCAATTCTTTCAGCATATTAATGAATTACTAGAACTTACCTCCCTCTTTATTTTGCTTAAATCTTTGAGAAAAAGTGGAGTTGGTCTAAAAATCAATTTGATTTCTTGATCAATGATTGTACCCTTACCTTTGCCTTCAACAATTTTACCTTTTTATACTAAATAGTTGGTATCTCATCATCAGCAACTTCTACAATAGGTCATGGGGGATCTATAGTAGTGATACCATTTCTCATGGTATTAGAAAGTATGTGACCATCATTGTTTAGATTTTGCATTGTTTTGTTCAAAAATGTACCTGGCTGCTTATGGTTCAGAGTTCTTGACATCTGCCCGAAATAGTGCTCTAACTACTTAATACAAGTCATATGTGACTCGACCTTCTAGGTAAATCCTACAATGTCAGACTTAATCTTCTTAATGATGATCTCTTGATTTTCTTAACCCTTCACTAGCTTAGCCAGTATCTTTTCCATTCGGGATTCTACATCTTGTCTACCAGGGGAATGTACCTATCTTCTTTCTCTTTGTAGTCATCATTTTTCATCCAGTCACCATCTCCCACTCTTCTTTAGTTTTTGTATCTGTAATAGTAGTTCTGACCTTGGTTCCCTTTCTTTTGCACTCGAAAACCCACCAACTAACGATCAAGATAATTTGCTTCCTCATCCAATTCTAACTCGTAAGGTTTAGAAGCTGACAACTATGCTTCTACTGCATTTACCTTCTCAAAAGTCGCTACTGCAAGCTTCGTTGTTATTACCTGAAGATCAGTTCTTAGCAATATAATGTCTTGTGCTACTATGTCATCACTGCTTTTTGGTCATAGGATACACTAATAGCATAAGTTCCCGATCCTCTCTAAGCCTCTGGAGTTTTCCACCCTCGGTTAGTGAGCAAGATCTAATCTAACATCTCTGATGCTGCCTCCCAGCGTAGTCTCATAAAATCTCCTCTAAATATGGCATCTTCCATGGCTTTAAAGGTAATGGTCAACGCTCGGTAGAATATCTCTAATAAGCTCATCCCTGACAACTAATGATTGGACACCAAAATAAGATTTTCTTATACCTGAACCATTCCTCGTACATAGATTCTAATTATAGCTTTTTGAAATAATAATTTGCATCCTTAAGCTGCAACATCAAATATAGAGGAAAGAACTTGTTCAAGAATTTCTTGCACAACTAATTCCATGTAGCGATACTGCCTCTTGGTAGTTCCCCTAACTATAAAGAAGCTTCTCCAGTAAGTGAGAAGGGGAATAGCCTCACTCTAAGTGCTTCCTAATTCACCCTTGGATTTATATATAAACATCAGATCCCAAGAAAATTGGCAAGGTGAAAGTTTGCATAATTTATAGGCAAACATGCAAACACACCCTTCAGATTTAAGAGTTGGATCATCACGCTCGTAATGTTAAACTTGATTCCTGAGGGTAAAACAGAAAGAACTATGGCTCCAGTCTATGGAGGCTCAACATATCCCAAATCTTTTTCATCATCTATATATCAAAGCATATACTGATATGCCAGGATTACTTAAACATGATCATCTCTAGCTCTTTTCTGGTTTCCACCGAGTACTGCTCGAGGTTGCCGCTTGTCTCTGCTCAAGAAGGTCTGCCTCCCTAGCTGCTCATTTAGCTTCTCCGTTGCCCTCCTCTTAGCTATAGCTTGATAAAATAGCTCTCCAGTCTATTGATCAACAATATCTTGTAATTTTTTAGGTGGAGGGGAAGGTACAACATCATGAACCCCTTCAGGAGGTTCATCTCTTTTTTGCTCTGACATCCTACTAGGTATTTATAGGATCCTCTCTAGATTTGGATTCAATGGGAGTACGGGATTGCCTCTACTCTATGTGCTAGGAATACATTGGCGTATGATGTTCAAACAACACCTCCTCTCAGATGATGATAGGTTCGCTGTCAAAATATAATAGCCCAACTAAGGTTGGGGTCGAATCCCAAGGGAACACGTGGAATTATAGATCTCAACAGCTATAGTCTGTAGGCAAAACGAGAAAAATAAATGGGGGAGTTTTTTTATTAATCTTTAGCAAGTAACTATACTAACTTAAGTTGTAATCAGTCGTAGGTGAACAATAGGATTGTGTTCCCCCTGGCTTCTTAAATCTATTGGATTATCTTGCTTTGTTGAATCAACCTAATACTTTACATGCAGAATTTATAGTTTTTGTAACTTCTACAATCTTTTGGACGCGCAGAAGGATTTCACCCTTTACCTTTTGAGTCTCACTATGTCGCCTTACTAACCCTTATCTTGATTCCAGTTAACTATTACATTTTAAGTCTCTAGTTGTACGATGAAATCTAACTATCTTACCAAGATAGAGCCTAGAAGCATGGATTGACAGTTTAATTTCAAATTACTATTGTCTTTATATTTTCCTAGGCACTACTCCTCTTTTAGAGTAAGAAACAATATCTAGGCGGGATCCTAACATGTGTACCTATTGATAAAACTATTATAATGAACATAACATAATGCATGCATGGGTATCGGTTCAGAAAAATGAAAGCTCTTCCCTACTTCATCAATCTGCTAAGGTTTCCATAACCCTAACTATGGGTTTTAGTCACTCATGCTTGTGATGAAATCAATAACATTTATAATTGAAAGCATAGATAAAATCACAATAATAATAAGTAATAAAACTCACAACCATAACTGAATTAATGAACCAAAGTCAATACAAGAAGATCCTAAGATCAAAATCAGATCTTGGAATTAAAATATGTTTATAAGTATCAAAAGTACATAACTCCTACTAAAAAACACATAAAGAGTATTAATAGTACATGAGGAAATCCTAAAACCAAAGCCCGAATAAAATAGGACAAAATGGGGTCAGTGGACACATGTGGTCTCTACCTGCGCTCTGTCACTGGGCGCAGGTAGTACCTGCTATGCTAACCCTAGGCATAGGAACAGGATGACACGATCTGAACCTCGGGACATGTCATATGGTCACGTCAAACTCACATGAACCAGAGGTATCCTCGATAACCCTATCCAAACATCTCACCATACCATAGGAGTCAAAGGAAATCCACCTCACATAGTGGAATTAAAATTATAACTCAACATTAGATTCATAATAATAATAATATCTACTCCTAAGTTCATGGTTATTCACAGTACCTCTATACACAACCGAAGTCAATAAATGTATGTGTCGAGACAAGCCCCCATCTATAGCTAAACCAAGTCTTTAATAGACTAAACCAAAAGATAAGGACTAAGAGATGAAGGTCTTTCGGATGTAAATAATCTCACCTCTTCAAGTCAATGCACAAAATTTTTGATTGTCTAATCACTACGTAGGAAAAGAAGAAGATGCTCTGGCACCTACGTCGCGTGGGGATGTAGCGTCCTGAGATGGTTAGCTGTTGGAATGCTAGTATGTAACTCAAGGATAAGTGATAACATAACATCATTAATCAACAATAAATCACCATATAACATTTTACTATCTTGATACCCTTATCCATACATATACATATACCATATAGCAACCAAGATATCAAGGTCCATCAATATTTTCATACATTCATCCATTAGAAGTAGGATAGAGGACTACCACCTCCCATACTTATGGACTATCATGCTTAATATGACAAGGACTTTAGCCACAATCACTTTATCATTAGACCGGGGACTTTACCAATGTACATATATTCACTTTACTAAGGCCTTTAGCCATAAACATCATTATTCATCAAGGGATCTTACCCAAACACATAGGTTAATCAAACAAGGGACTTTACCCACACACATAGGTGGACTTTTCCACAAGCCGTGAGTGGACTTTACCATAAGCCTTAGGTGGACTTTACCAAAAGACTCTTCATGAGGTGAGGTGCTTTGACCTCAAGAGATTTTTATAAGCAACAAAATTTGCCTTGCATTTTCATTGGGCAAGGGAATTTATAATCAAGCCATCACATAAGGCAAAGTAATTTAACCTCATGCCATCACAAATATCATTAGCTGACATTTGGTACTTTATCCTCTTGTCCATGCATCAACACGCATTTAATACAATATTTAGAGAATTTAGTCATTATGGGAGACTTCATGACTCAATAATCTCAATAGGCTAATGCCTTCACTTAGCTCAATTATACAATTCAATTGATGGTCATCAAGACCCATACAAGCTATTCACATTTCATAAGCAATCTATTACCACATTCTTACCGCACTTGGGTTCTATGCATAATTCAAGTTCATCCCTATATCTAGGGACTGTATCCTCACATTAGCCATCAACCAACAAGGATACCAATTTCAAAATACATGGTTTATAATACCTTTCAAAAGGTCATTTCACAATCATTCATAGTCATTTGGGCCATTTCCCTAGCTCAACACATTATCAATATTCAACGAGTCAGTTCACTTTGATATTTTAACAAATAACTTTTGTGAATACTTATAAAAAAGTATTTTCATTGTAGAAATCATTAATCCTAGGGTTACTAAAGACCCTTATGTTCAACAACACACAAAAATCATATAAATATGCAATCTACAATCAATAACATGTATCAACACAAGTATAATAAAAAATGATCATTATTCAATGTAGATGTCAAAAACCTTTTTATTTGATTCAAAACCACCATGTGCACTTACTAATTTAAGTGTAAAATACATGGGTTGAGAGTTATTTCAGGAGGGGAAGAGATACATGCCTTACAAAATTTGAATCACCAACAATTTTGGCCTCTCCCTAGACACTTGATGATCACCTCCAGACCCTAGCCTTCAATCTTTCTTCCAAGAGCCTTTAAAGTTTTTAGGATGTTTAAGTTTTGTAAAATAAGACTTACGAGGATACCATATCTTATATAAGTTAAGGACTTAGGGTTTTAGGAAAGGGAACTGACTAAAAGTTCCTTGGTTAAAAGTTGGAAAACACACACGTGCAGGGGTATGACTCTCCCTCACTGTTTACTTGGTAATTGTAACCTAGGGAACGAGTGGTACCATAACTCATACCCTAGAATTATCCTAGGTAAAACACACTATTATGGGTTCTAAAAGGGACCTTTTAGTCATAAAAAAGAGGTATGACTCACTCCCTAAGTCTTAATCTCTATTTGTGACAAAAATAGTCCATTTCTATGTTAGGTTTCACTCTATATGGTTGACTAGTCTACAACTCATAATCTTGGTTACAACCTAGGAATGACCTTGTTGTATGAAGGACAATATCTTAACCTAACTTTATGTCTAAGATACAAAAGGGGAGGGCATGGTGGGTACGTGTCATGATCTAGACTATGTCTCAAGTACCCTCAACCATATCCACTCCAAAAGCATCAAAAGTTGATGTTTCCTTAATGATTCCAAGGTCTAGGTGCTTCAACTCTCAACCACTGTGATAGGTAAGTAAAGATAAATGTTAACACCTCAATGTACACCAAATAAATCATTACACAAGTTAGAAACAACACACTACAAGGATGCAACACAGCACATACCTTGATTACTACCAATCAACCAAAATTTTTTTGCTAGGACACATTCTCGGGTGTTTTATTCTCCCCCATTTAGGATAATTCGTCCGTAAATGATGAGTAAGGCATGCATGAACACAAGGTAACACAACAACATGCATCATACCAAATCTTACTCAAGCTAGAAATAAACATAATACAAAGTTGTAACATGGCACATATCATTTCATAGTATTAGGAACTTTAATCCATGGTCTAACAAGATACCGATCAATTCACACATTGGGAAATTTTATCCATTATCTAACGGTAATGCCCTGAATCTAGTACCTGGATTGCTACACCGTGCTCATGACCCTAAAGGACCATAAGCTAACCCATGATTGATATATATACCTTTATACTACATAATATATGATATAAATGCGAAAACATGAACTGAAAGTCCATAAGGTTCAAAACTGTAACATAACTGATAAAGATATAACATCTAAATGGGGTATGAAATACGCAAAATAACTGAAATAAATGTCTAAACATGATTGTCTTAAAAGACTCTAAACAACTGAACTGTCTGAATAAGGAGTTGATGGGATATGTCCCCAACTAACTCCAACTAATAAATTAATTAATGAGATAATAAAATATTGATTATGTTCTCAAAAGATGAGGACCCACTGTTAACTCTGACTGTTGAGACTGGAATGCTACTGATGCTCTGGAGCTTGTGCTTCTGAACCTATGGTATAAGACACCATAGTGCAAATGCATCAATACATTGAATGTACTGGTATGCATGTGAGGTAGGCTGAATACATAGGGTTCATATGCATGAACAATACTGGCTAAAAGACTAATATGAACATGAGAGTACATACATGAATACATAGTAACTATATCTGAGATCATGATGATATGAATTTACTGATAACTAACATGACTGATAATTGAGTATTGATGACTGATATAACTGATAACATTAGTGACTGTCACTAACAATCTTGAATCTGATGGAACTAGCTAAGTTCTGCCCTGAATCTGAGTTGACTGTATTTGATAGTCCTAGATTCTTTAGAACTATCTAAGTTCTATTACAGAGATTGAATGACTGTATGTGATAGTCTTGAATTCTTTAACTAAAATTATGGGAAGTAGTCATCTAATTTGCATACCCCAAATAAAGTAATATAGCTGAAGTGGGGTCTAATCTGTAACCCCAATTGGAAGGGTGTCAATACAGCACCACTGGTAAGGACAAGCTATGGGAAACCCTCATCTGAAAGTGTCCCCAAAATAGAATCATGGGTCCCTTATCTGACAGTTTTTATCCATCTCATCAACCCTCATCTGACAGTGTTGATGCCTCACCCTCTGATGGCTACATAGTTCTGGAACATAAGGATGATTTCTAAGAATCACACCCTCATTGGATAGTGTGTGTTCCTATCCTTGGGTTCACTTAGTTCTAATTCGTACTCCCATCTAAATAGACACTGAACATGGATTATTGAATAGAACAGAATTGAATTAACTGAGTTCCGTTGACTGATGGAATACTATTGAGATTACTGAATTTTTGAGATTTCTGAGATTACTGAGTTTTCCTGAGTCTCATGAATGACTGAATTCCTATGAACATGGCTCGACTGAGAGTATCTTGGAAACATTACATTGGCTCTAGGCACACAGCTAATTGTCGAGTACAAGTACCCCTAGGACTCGATAGCATGAAACTGACAAAGCATTACTTTTTGAATACATGACCAACATCAAGAATCCATAATATAATAATATAGGGATTTCATGAAGTACAAGTGCTAAAGCACCACAATGGCTACACATATACCCATAATTCATTGACTAAGACATTTCATCAAATATTTAACATGCATGAAATTGTACATGAATGGGGAATTCATATTATCAGACTAAAATGACACTTTTCCTTCACATAGGCATTTAATCAAACACATAGGAGACATGTTTTTATTATACATTCATCAACACATATAATAATCATGGATACATCAATCAACTTGTAAATTTAAGAGTTTATCATGAATACTAAGAAAATCATCACATAAGGGTTTATCATGAATACTAAGCAAATCATCACATATTGGGATCACTCATTGGAATATGTATTTCAAAAAAATGAATCAAAACTCTACAAAATCATGAACATAAATTCCTAAATTAATTTAAATCATGAAATTTCATAAATACACAAATCTTGGATTATGAAAAGAGATTCTTAAGCTTCATCGGTAAAAGGGACCCATGAATTAACACATGACATACTTGGGTTGTGAGTTTATTGAAGTTCTTGTACTTGAAGAACTTGAATCTTTTCGTTTCTTGAAGAAGATTCGGATCTTGTTTCTTGGGGATTATCTTTGAGAAAAAACCCTAATTTGATGTTCTAGATGGATAATGAATTTATGAGCCTTGGTCTGATATAATTAGGGGTTCAAACGGGTGGAAAAGACCCAATTACCCTTTTAAAAATGACTTTAAAATGACTGAATGAACTATGCAACGGTGGGTGCAACGGTTCGTTGCTAGTGATCGATGCACCTGACCAGATAGGGGTTCACTACCTCTGGTACGATGGCTTCGGGCGACGGTCCGTCGCTAGCTCTATGTCCATTGGCCTGAGCCATCACCCTTAGGCAGAATGTGGTCTCACTGCCTCCGCTGCGACAATTTGGGTGAAGGTTCATCGCTAGCTCGACGGTCTATTGACCCTCATTATCTAGGCAGTTTTGACCACTTTCTGTACAACGGCCATAACTTTCTATACCGATACTAGATTTGGATGAAATTGGTATCATTGGAAAGATAATTCAATTTCCCACATGAAAAAATGTGAAAATCTTAAAAATTTCATGTATATAAAAGTGGATTCATCTTTTAAAGTAGGTTTTCTCAAATACTTAGGACGATTTCTAGCTAGGTAGAAGTACGGAGTATTACACTAACAAAGACATAAATCAATTTCAATTATTGGAGACTTTACTCCATTATCTATCAAAGACATAATTGAAAGAAGTGAGATGAACAAATACTTCCATCACAAGCTTTAAGAATGGCAAACTAATATGGGTACTTGGATTTCACGTCCTCTTCTACCTCCTAAGTAGCTTCCTTAGACTTTTGGTTCCTCCATAGAACCTTCACTGAAGACATCTCTTTCGTTCACAATCGGCGAACTTTCTGATCCAATATGCTCGCTGAGATCTCCTCATAGGACAAAATGTCCGAGATATGAACATCTTCCGAGCGAATAACAAAGGAAGGATCATTCATATACTGCTGCAACATAGACATATGAAAAACACGGTAAATGGAGTTCATACTAGGAGAAACTCCCACTCATAGGCTACATTACCAATTTTCTTCACAGTCAAGTAGGGGACGACATATCGGGGACTAAGCTTCCTCTTTTTATCAAACAACATCACTCTCTTCATTGGAAACACTCTATAGAATACCCAATATTCCACTTTAAACTCTAAGTTTCTATGTATTACATCCGCATAGGACTTTTGGCTACTTTGAGATATTTTTAAACTATCACGAATTACCTTCGCCTTTTTAAGGCTTGATGAACTAAATCGAGCCCAAGAAACTTACCCTTTCCAACTTTGTACCACCAAATAGGATATTTACATCTCCTATAATACAATTCTTCGAAAGCTGCCATGCCAATACTAGTGTGGTAACTATTATTATAGGAAAATTCAATCAAAGGCAAGTGGTCATACCAACTACAACCATATTTAGTTATACAAACCCAAAACATATCCTCCAATGTTTGGATAGTCTCTTTGCTAGACCATCCATTTGCAGGTGCAACGTGGTACTAAGGAAAACTCTAGTACCTAAAACCTTTTGGAACGACTTCCAAAAGTGGAATGAAAATGTAGGGCCACAGTCAGACTTAATAGAGACTAGAGCACCGTGCTACTTTACGATCTCTGCAAGAAACGACTTAGCATAAACTTCCTCTTAGAAATTAGTCATAACGGGCATGAAATGGACGGACTTTGTTATTCTATAAATGATGACCACAATAGAATCAAATTGATTCCGAGATCTAGGAATACTTGTACTGAAGTCTATATTAATAGTCTCCCACTTCTGCTCGGGTAACATAATCTCTTGGTATAGTCTATCTGGCATAAAGTGCTCAACCTTTACTTGTTGGCACACCATAAATTTAGCCACATAGTTAGCAACAACACACTTCATATTATTTTACCATTAGAACTCTCTAAGATCATGATACATATTGGTGGAATCGGGATGAATAGCATAACGGGCTCCATGAGCCTCTGCCATAAACTTTTCCCTCAATTCATTGACGTCGAGAATGCATAGCCTACCTTGGTACCTCAAGATACCATAACGGCCATTCATAAAGTTTGCAGCTTTGTGATGACCCACATTACTCTTGATCTTCATCAATTCAGGTTCTGAGACTTGCTTTTCCTTTATCTTAAAAAACAAGAGAAGATTAAGATACCGGATGTACAAACATACCACCATCGTCGGAGTATGAAAATCAAACTCAAGGATTAGAAAATTGATGAATATCCTTTAGAAATTCCCGCCTATCCACATCAATATGGGCCAAACTTCCCATAGATAACCTACTAAGAGCATCAATGACTATATTCGCCTTACCGGGATGGTAATAAGGACTGATATCCTAGTCTTTCAATAGCTCAATCCACCTTCTTTGTCGAAGATTCAAGTCTTTTTGAGGAAACACATATTGAAGGCTCTTATGGTAAAAAAAAATATATCAACATGAACACAATAGAGATAATGCCATCAAATTTTCAAAGCAAAGACCATGGATAACAATTCTAGGCCATTGTGGGGTAGTTCTTTTCAAGAACATTTAATTCCGTAGAAGAATAGGCCACCACCCTACTATTTTGTATCAACATGCAACCAAGACTGACATGAGAAATATCACAATACACAACAAAACCATCACTACTATTGGGCAAGGTCAAAACCAGAGTCGAGGCCAATTTATCTTTCAACTTCTTGAAACGTCCCTCACATCCTTCAGACCATAAGAACATGACCTTATTTTTGGTCAATTTGGTCAACGGGGTAGCTATAGAATAAAAAATCTCTAAAAATCTTCCATAATAACCGGCTAGACCCAAGAAGCTCGGAATATTTGTTGGGGTCGAAGGTCTAGGCTATTTCTTAATCGCTGCAATCTTTCTCTAGAGACCGCATAATCAAGAAAAGCTATGGCTTTCAATCAAAACTCGCAAATAGAGAACTTGGCATACAAATAAAGATCCCTCAATGTTTGCAACACGACATTGAGGTGATCTACATGATCCACCTCACTCTTATAATAGGCCAAGATATTATCAATAAAGACAATGACAGACATATCAAAGAACGAATGAAAAACTTTATTCATCAAATCCATGAATGCCTCCGCAGCATTGGTCCACCCAAAAAAACATGACAAAAAACTCATAGTGACCATATCGGATTTTAAAAGTAGTCTTAGGGATATTCGTATACCTAATTTTAAGTTGATGATAACCCAATCTAAGATCAATCTTAGAAAAACACTTTGCACCTTGAAGTTGATCAAACAAATCATCGATCCTAGGAAGAGGATACTAATTCTTTATGGTCACTTTGTTCAACTAACGATAATCAATGCACATATGAAGGGAACAATCCTCCTTGCGCACGAACAACATGGGAGCACCCCAAGGAGACACACTAGGCCAAATTACCCCTTTATCTAAGAGATCTTTCAATTGCTCTTTAAGTTCTTTCAACTCTACAGAAGCCATTCTATAAAGAGGAAAAAAGATTGGATGAGTTTTCGAAACAAGATCAATCCCAAATGTTATTTCCGTATCATGAGAAACTCTGCAGAGATCATTGGGAAACATATTGGAAAATTTATTTACCATGGGAATGGATTTTAGAGATGCTTCTTCTAACTTGGAATCTATAACTTGGTCCAAATGATAGAAGCACCCCTACAAAATTAACCGTCGGGCCTAAAGATAAGAAACAAACCTTCTCTTAGGAACTAAGGAACCATGTTCCTATACAACGATCGGCTCATTAGGGAATTTGAACATGAACTTATGAGTCCAATAATCTAGGGAAGCATAACAAGAGTGCAACCAATCCATTCCCAAGATAACATAAAAATCAACTATGTCTAAATCTATCAAGTCAACAAGAGTATCTCTACCATAAATATGCATCACCCCCTATAGACTCTTTTAACAACCAAAGAGTTTTCAATCGAGGTACGAATAGAAAAAGGAACCTCCAGACCCTCGGGATCACAATCAAGATGAAAAACCATATATTAAATCACATAAGAAAGAGTAGACCCTGGGTCAAGTAACTAATACAGTTAATGAGAGAAAAGTCTCAACATACCCATAACAATATCAAAAGATGCCTCCGAATCTCGATGAGTATCAAGGGCATACTATCAGTTGCAGCCAGTGTCGATACAAGAAATAGAAGCAACAACAAACATAGCACCCTTTGGTGCAGGAGTAGATGGAGTAGCAACAGAGGCTCTATTGTCCTAAGCAGCTGCTAGAATGGGGTACTCATGCTGCGTGTGCCCTTACTGACCATAATAAAAGAATATGCCTCTCTTTTTCTCACACTAACTATGATGACTCTGACCATAGAATTAGCAAAAAGCTAGGGTGGATCTAAATGGGCACTACTAACCTGAAATTTGGCACCTTATGCCCTAAAATGCCCACCAAAATAAGACCGATGACCACCCAAGAACTTTAGGTAAGGAGATCAAACACTAGCTGATGAGAATTAACTAAACTCCCCCACTTCTTTGGTGTTCACTTTCCACTACTTCCACCACTACTCTCAAAAGGCCTAAACTTCCTTCCTTGCTTCTCACTAAGCTCAAATTACATCTTTTTGTCATCCTCTACTTGTTGCATATACACAACCAATCTATAAATGTCCTTGTTCTCAATTAATAAGGCTACATTGCTTTCAAGAACTAACTCACAGGATAACCCAGAGATAAATTTGCACATTCTAGCCCTTATGCTAGAAACCATCTCAGGAGCATAACTTGATAATTGATGGAATTTCAAGGCATACTCCGGCATAAACATTCTCCCTTTATTTAAGTTTATAAAATCTTCCATCTTTGCATCCATCAACTCTTGGGGAAAGAAACAGTCAAGGAAAGCCTCGGAGAAATCCTCTCAAAAAGCTGGACTAGCATCACTACCCCTAGAAAACTCCTACCCTTTGTACCATTAGTACGCTATATCTTTTAATTGTTAGGAAGAAAGCTCACAAACCTCAATTTTTAAAGCCTGTATGATTTGGAATATTTTTTCTATTTGATCAAATAAGCCATAAGGATCTTCATCAACCTTAGTAACAGAGAAAATAAGAGGGCTCATCCTCATAAATTACCCAAATCTTGTGGCCTTAGAAGAAATGATAGTTGGGGCACCATGCTCTGCTTAAGATGCTACTAATTGAGTCAAAAGTTTGATTGAGAGATGAAACTTTGGATTAGTAGCATACCTTTGAGAAGACCAAGGAGGAATGCCATTCTTAATTATACAATTCCATTCATGGTCATCAAAACCCACACAAGTTATTCACATTTCATTAGTAATCTATTACGATATTCTTACCACACTTGGGTTCTATTCATAATTCAAGTTCATCCTTATATCTAGGGACTGTACGCTCACATTAGCCATCAACCAACAAGGTTACCAATTTCAAAATACATGGTTCATAATACCTTCAAAAGGTCCTTCAATAATTATTCATATTCACTTCGACCATTGCCCTAGTTCAACACATTATCAGTATGTAACAAGTCATTTCACTTAGATATTTTAACAAACACCTTTTGTGTATACTTATAACAAAGTCATATTCATGGTAAAAATCATTAAGCCTAGGGTTACTCAAGACCCTAATGTTCAACAAGACACAATAAGAATCTACATATGCAATCTACCATCACTAACATGTATCAACACTATTATAAGCAAGAATCATCATTATTCAATGTAAGTATCAAAATCCTATTCATTTGATTCAAAACCACCTTGTACACTTACTAATTCAAGTGTAAAATATGTGGGTTTACAGTTATTTAAATAGGGTAGAGATACAGGCCTTAAACAACTTGAATCACCAATAATGTTGACCTCTCATTTGATACTAGATGAATACCTCAAAACCCTAGCCTCCTATCTAGTTTCATGAGCCTTTAGAGTGTTTAGGATGTTTAAGACTTGTAAAATAAAGACTTAGGAGGCTAATATAACTTATATAGGTCAAGGAATCAGGTTTTTAGGAAAGGTGAATGACCAAAACATCCTTGGTTAAAATATTAAAAATACACACTTATAGGGGTATGACTCCCCCTCGCAGTTTACTTGGCAATCATAACCTAGGGTACGAGTGGTACTAGTGGAGTTTTCCTAAATCATCTCTATTCTCTTCATTCTCGATGGGATCAGGAAAATTCTCCTGATGTAGTTACTGGTACGTTATAGATCTTTCATGTGCATGTTTACACTTTGCTAGATCTAGGAGCTTCTTTGTCTTTTGTTACTCCCTATATAGAAGGTGATTTTGGAATCAGTCCTAAAATCCTAGTAGATCCCTTTTCAATCTCTACCCAAGTGGGTAAAACCATCATAGCTTGACGGGTATACAGGAACTGCCTGGTTATGATATTTTAGAAAGTTACTTCAGTAGACTTAGTCGAATTAGAGATGACTGATTTTAATGTCATTCTCAGCATGGATTAGCTTCATTTTTGCTATGCCACTGTCGACTGCAAAAACATAATAGTCCACTTTTAGTTTCCAAATAAACCCGTCCTTTAGTGGAAGGGTAGTACTTCTGCGTTTAGAGGTCAGCTTGTTTCTTACCTTCGGACACAAAAAATGATATCTAAGGGATATGTCTATCATCTTGTTTGAGTTAAGGACACTAATTCAAAAACTCCCAACCTTGAATCAGTTGAGTTATAAGTGAATAGTTAGATGTTTTTTCCAAAGATCTTCTAGGAATTCTTCCCGAAAGTGAAAGACTTTGGCATTGAATTTCTTCACGATACTTAGCCTATATCTATTCTGCCATAAAAAATGGCACCAGCAAACCTCAGAGAACTAAAATAACAATTGAAGTATCTCTTTGATAAGGGATTCATCAGGCCCAACATTTCCTCGGGGGTCTCTTTAATATTATTCGTGCATAAGAAACATGGCTCTCTTAGGATGTGTGTAGACTATCGTCAACTCAATAAGGTCATGGTCAAGAACAAGTATCCTCTTCCAAGAATTGATGAATTATTTGATCAATT
This sequence comes from Capsicum annuum, assembly GCF_002878395.1. Classification (NCBI taxonomy): domain Eukaryota; kingdom Viridiplantae; phylum Streptophyta; class Magnoliopsida; order Solanales; family Solanaceae; genus Capsicum; species Capsicum annuum. Next base: position 110,223,480 of record NC_061119.1, read on the forward strand.
AAAGGGTGCTAGTTATTTCTCCAAGATAGTCCTTAGATCCGGCTATCATTAGCTCAAAGTTAGAGAATGTGACATTCTAAAAATAGCTTTTCATACTCATTATGGTCATTCCAAATTTTTATTTATGTCCTTTGTTCTTACCAATGCCCCAACAACTTTTATGGACTTGATGAATCGTGTGTTTAAGTAGTACTTAGAGATATTCATCATAGTCAAGATAGATGATATTCCAGTCTATTCCCCTAGTAAGCATGATCATGCAGACCATCTTAGAACAGTACTTTATACTCTTAGAGATCATCAGCTATTCACCAAATTCATTATGTGCAAATTTTGGCTAAGTTTAGTAGAATTCCTTGGTCATATCATTTCCGATGATGGCATTAGAATGAATTCTCAAAATATTAAAGCAATAAGAAACTGGCCTTGCTCTATCTCTCCATTAGATATCAAGATATTCTTGGGTCTAGCCGAATATTACAGATAATTTGTTGATGGATTTTATTTTATTACATCCCCTATGTCCAGATTGACTTAGAAGAAAGTCAAGTTTTAGTAGTTTGAATTAGAAGAAAGTCAAGTTTTAGTAGTTAGATCCTTGCTAGAAGAGTTTTCAGGAGTTGAAGACTCGACTCACCTTAGCTCTAGTATTAGCTCTTCTAGATGGTCCAGATGGTTTCGTAGTGTATTGTGATGCATCCAGAGTAGGTTTGGGTTGTGTCGTTATGCAACATGGTAAGGTCATATCCTACGCTTCCAGACAGCTTAAGCCTCATGAGAGGAATTATCCTACTCATCATCTTGAGTTAGCAGCCGTAGTCTTTGCCATGAAGATTTGGAGGCATTATCTATACGGTGTTTATGTAGATGTGTTCACTGATCATAAAAGTCTTTAGTATGTCTTTTCTCAAGAAGATCTCAATTATTGTCAGAGAAGGTGGTTAGAGCTCTTGAAAGATTATGACATAAGTTTCCTTTTTCTTCTGGGCAAGGAAAACATAGTGGGCGACGCTCTCAATAGACCATCTATGGGTAGTGTTTCTCATGCTGAGGATAGTAAGAAGAAGTTATCTCAAGAAGTCCATCAGCTTGCTAGATTAGGCATTCACTTAGTCGATACAACAGAGGGTGATATATAGGTTCAGAGTAGTTCGCAATCATCTCTAGTTTCCAAGGTGAAACAAAAGCAAGATAGATATCCCAGTCTTGTAAAGTTGAAAGAGTCAGTCCAGGATTAGAAAGTAGAGGTTTTCTCTTAAGGGGGAGCTAGTATCCTTTATTTTTAGGGTTGTCTCTGTGTTCCACATGTAGATGACTTAAGCAAGCAAATTCTTGCAGAAGCACATGGTGCGCGTTACTCTATTCATCCAAGGGACATAAAGATGTAAAGTTTGTGGCTAAGTGCTCTATATGTCAGCAAGTTAAGATAGAACATCAGAAGCCTAGTGGATCCATACAGGAGTTGAGTATTCCTACTTGGAAGTGGGAAATTATAAACATGAACTTTATGACGGGTTTGCCTCAAACTACTCATCAACATGATTTATTCTGTGTCATTGTAGATAGAATGACCAAATCAGCTCATTTCCTTCCATTTCATATCTCTTATTCAGCCGAGGATTAGCCAAACTCTATATCAAGGAGTTGGTCAGATTGTACGATGTTCTATTGTCCATTATCTCAGACAAAGGTACCTAGTTCACCTATCATTTTGAGAAAGCATTCCAAAAAGTTCTTGGTACCCAAGTTCATCCTAGTACAATCTTTCATCATTAGATAGACGTTCAAGAAGAAAAGACCATTCAGACATTATAACATATGCTAAGGGCCTGTTCAATCGATTTCAATGAAAGTTGGGATGACCACTTAACTTTGATTGAGTTTGCATATAACAACATCTAGCATTCCAGTATTCAGATGGCTCCATTCAAAGCTATATATAGTAGGAGATATAGATCTCTAATTGGTTGGTTCAAAGTTAGTGAGGCCTCAGTTATAGGGCCTGACTTAGTATTTAAATCCTTAGAAAAAGTCCAGTTTATTAGAGAAAGACTTCAGGCTACTCAGAGTCGACAGAAGTCTTATGCAGATGTTCATATAAAAGATCTCGAGTTTGAGATTGGTGATTATGTCTATCTAAAAGTTTCTCCCATGAAGGAAGTAAAGAGATTCGGCAAGAAGGGAAAGCTCAGTCCCCAATATGTTGGTCCCTTTAAGATTCTCAATTGCTTTGGCAAGGTAGCCTATGAGATTAAATTTCCTTTAGATCTAGCCTCAGTTCATCCAGTCTTTCATGTGTCTTTGCTCAAGAAGTGCATAGGTGACCCATCATTTGTAGTCCCTATTCAAAGCATTATTGTTCAGAACACTCTTACTTATGAAGACATTCAAGTTGATATCTTAGACTCTGAGACTCGTAGATTAAGGAACAAAGAAGTCCCTCAATTTAAAGTTCTTTGGCAAAATTAGTCCATCGAGGGAGCTACTTGGGAAGCCAAAGTAGATATGCGTACCAAGTATCTTAACCTCTTCTCTGCTAACTCAGATCAAGTTCAAGGTAACATTTCTCCTTAAGCTTACTCAATTTTATGTTTAGTGTTCATCAAAAACTTGGTATGCAGTTTCCTGCTCATGTTTCCATTCTAAACTTGGTATCAAGTACCCTTGCATATTTAGTATTGCACTAATGTATCAGTTCAGTTATGTAATTATGCATCAGATATGAATTCTCATTGTGAGAAATTTAGTTCTTCAGAACAATCAGTCATGTATTCATGAATTAGTTACACATGCATAAGAGATGCATGTTCAGTATTATATGCTCAACTTATCATTCATGTCAGTAATAAGATCATGTTCCAGTTATTCATGTTCAGTATGTATGTCAGTTGTCTTTTCTACCCTCCCAGTCAGTCTCATTCAAGGAAAATGTTCTCAAGGGGGAGATATTGTAATACTTCATATTTTTTGCTGACAAATTTCATCCTAAGATTGCCTAGTGTTAGCTTTTAAATTAAATTTATTCTGCGAGGATACCATTAAAGTTGAACGAAATCTAGTTATTTGTCTTCTTAACCTCTTAAGACCACATGACATGAAGCATCTTTTTGGGGCTTCATAAACCTATTTGGAATCAATCAAACTCTCTTAAACACTCTCAAATTCTCTCAAGGCTCTTGGGTTAAGAAAGGATAGGGTTTTTTTAATAAGATCTATTTGGTGTTTACAAGTGTGGTTTATCTCCATCTTCTTCATAAACTAAGGCATGTTACTCCTCCATGATTTTTAGTTCAGCTAATGACATGATTTAATGAAGGGTTTTCAGGGCAAATTTGAGGTATGGTTTTGGGTTTTGATTTATATGTTGGGGTTTTTTATTATAAATGGTTTGTTATGGTTTTCTCATGTCCTAATTATGATTTTCATAATTTCTTAGTGGTTTAAACTTATGCTACATGGGAATGGTTAATTGGTACTTGGTTTTGGTTTTGGAAACTATATGCCCTTAACAAGTTTTATAAAATGCCTATGAGAATGCTTTTGTTACATTGTTGAACTTTTATTGAAACTCTTGCATGGTATAAAGTAGTAATAAAACCCTATTTGGTTTAACTGGTTTAAATAGTTTCAAATCATTAAATGGTATGGTCATGGTGGTCATAGTTATGGTTTAATTGAAAACCTTGTTGGGTACATGAGAATCCCCTAAGCAACATAATAGTGAACTACATATGGGGTACATGGGAATCCCCTAAGTGATTGTCTAAAGGCATTGCTTACAATCTATAGTCGATATGACGATACCACTTCTTATATCCTTGGTTAATAATAAATGGAATTAATGCTTTTTTTGTGTGCTAATGGTCTTAATTGGGATATAATAGCGAGGTGTAATAGATAACTGTGAAGATGTGTGTTCAACTAACGGACATTGGAAACTTATGTTTGCTAACATGAGGATTGGTCATTGTGGCCACATACTATACTTATGGGGTACACAAGAATCCCTAAAGTTACACTATATATATGTATTATGGATAGTGAAGGGCACACGGGAATCCCCTACTCATATGGTATCTCTGATTCGTGCGGCTACGTGCATCGGGCCCCGTTTAGGGGGTAACACTAGAACCATATAGACCGTTGCTGGATCTAGGATGGTTAAGCTACACATACCCAGGTTACTATTTTTAAAGGCATAGTAAACCCATTTCCCTTTCCCATCATGGATTATACATACATGTAAGGTTGTGAATACATATAGTATTTACTTGGCTTTAAAGATTGGCATTAATTTATCCTTATATTGAGTACTTGATAACATTTACCCACTAATCCATCTTTGAGCGGCTGTATCCCCGTGCACTGTAGGAACTAGTCGTTCTACTCCTCCTACTTACTAATCGGATTTAGGATCATCTTATGTTGGATTGAAGTGGTGAGCTTCCATACTCTGGAAGGCTCTATTTCATGTCATGGTTTTATTTACACAATTTTTCCATTTCATATACTTTGGTTCTGGCTATGGTCAGGGGCATGTCCTGATCATATATAGTTTTACTTTTGGATAGAGGCCTTTTGGTCTACTATGGGTTAGTATGGGCGTTGTCGATATTGGTGTCAGCCTTATTATTGGCATTAATATTATGGCTAATATCAAATGACTATATTTGATTTGTGATTGTTCCATCTTGTTATGTTACAGATATAAACTTGGTTATCATTTTGGTTTTGGTTATGGTTGTTTATTTGGAAATGGATGGTTAGAATTGCTTGGATGTCCATGGTCTTAAACATGTCCCAAAGTCTATACATGGATAGTCATTGTAATGCCCCAAATCTAGTACCCAGAACATTACATAGTGCTCGTGACCCCGAAGGACCACAAGCTAACCCATGACTGATATCGATATCTAAACACTGCATAATATACTATATAAATGCGGAATAAATGGCTGAAAGGCCATAAGGTTCAAATATCTGATAAAACAAAACATCTAAAAATATGGTATATCAATACCAAAATAAATGAAATAACTGTCTGAACATACTATAGTTTGAAAGCCTCAAACACTGTACTGTCTAAATAAGGAGTTTATGGGACATGTCCCCAACTAACTCCAACTACTAAAATAAACTAAGTATTGTAGAAGTGAAGTAATCAAATCATAACATCCTCGAATGATGAGGACTCATTGTTGACTCTGGCTGCTGAAACTGGAATGCTACTGATGTTCTGGAGCTCGTACTTCTGAACCTATGGTAAAAAACACGATAGTGAAAATGCGTCAGTATGATTAAATGTATTGGTATGCTAGTGAGGTAGGCTGAATGCAAAGGGTTCATATGCATAACAATACTAACTGACTGTATAACATGAACGCGATAATACATGCATGAATAAGTATCTATAACTGAATTCGTGATAATACTGACTACTAAGTCTAAATACTGATATCATGAGTTACTGATAACTGATGTAACTAATTCTGAGTGACTTTATCTGATAGTCTACATTCTGATAGAACTAGCTGAGTTTTGTACTATACTGGGTGACTGTATTTGATAGTCTTGAATTTTGTAGAACTATCTGAGTTCTATTACTAAGACCTGAGATTGAGACTATGGGAAGTAGTCCTTTAATCGACATGCCTCTAATAAGCTATTATAGCGGAGTTGGGGTCCAATCTGTAACCCAAATTGGAAGGGTGTCAATGCTGCACCACTAGTAAGGACAAACTATGAGTGACCCTCATCTAACAGGTACACTAATGAGAATGGCCGGAACCTCATCTAACAGGTTAAGCCACCTTATCTACCCTTATCTAGTAGGTTTGATGTCTCAAACTACGCTGGCTGCGTAGTTCTGGAGCACAAGGATTGCATCTAGGAATCACACCCTCTACTCGAAGGTGAGTTACCATCCTAGGGATCACTCGGTGCTGAATCCTACTCCCATATGAATAGATACTTAACTGAATATACTAGACTGAACTGGATTGGGTTTCACTAAATTCCGTTGACTGACAGAATATTATAGAGATCTAATAATTGACTGAGATTACTGAGATTACTAAGATTACAGAGATTACTGGACTGATATTGAATTTACTAAATTTTCCTGAGTCATGTAATTGACTGAATTCTACTGTTCATGTCTTGACTGCGATTATCATAAAACTGACACTTGCTCTAGGCACACAACTAAATTACTGGGTACAAGTACCCCCATGAATCGATGGCATAAACTAACAAGACATGACACTTCTTGAACATATGACCATAATCAATAATTCATAATTCAATTACTTGGGAGATTCATGAAGTACTTGGTTCTCAAACTCTTGTACATGAATAGGAATGAATTCAAATATATCATGGTTACCTAATTCTAGTCTCATGGGCATTCCATCAAAGAATTTCAATGCATCACAATAGCTTGAGAGTTATTTTGAAACATAAGGATAAAGCATGGATTCATAATTTAGGCCATATTGAGTCAATAAACACAAATCTTACTCTCTTACGCATTTTATCAGATATTTCGTATGAATAACTTAGGGCTTAAGCATGAACATTTATAACAGTCAACTTACACATCAATTTAGTGCAAGGCACTCGTCATTAATATATTTATCAAACTTTAGAGTCGGCCTCAAATCCACGAGGAACAATGTGAGTGGAGATTAAACTAATTTGAAACTATAGCTATAAGTTGAATTCAAACAAATGATACGAAAAAGGGGTTTTTTTGATGATCAAACAAATGTTAAAGTTTGAACTTTCTTCAGAGCTCAAAACTAAAATTTCAATGGTTCAAATCAATGATAGAGAAACTAGGGTTGTGATCACTATAATTATTAATCCCCATTAAATAATAGCTGTAGTGTTAGGTTCTCGTGACTTGTGGGAAACACCAAACTATCAATTTCAACAATCCATCTAAGTATTTCTCAACCTACTTAGATGTTGAACTCTCTAATTCTCTCAAACTTAGGAAATTATTCTATTCATACTGATTTTATCTCAAGTTTATCAATCTTGTTACAATATTAATCATTAGATGGGAGCTTAACCTTCCCAAATCGTTATTGATAATTTGCTACCTTTAGTTTATTTCTCAGTTCGAGCAAATCAACATAAGGTGGGATTTATTGTTTGCAACTAATAAATAAAAATCATAACAAAGGAATTATCAAGATGTCTCTACAATCTCTCAAACCCTAACCAACTATTAAATCCATAGGGGAATAAGCATACATCCCACAACCCTAGTTGTAGGTTTTAGTTCCACATGAGAAAGAAAGAGATAGAAACAATTATAATCATCATTCAAAGTAATTAAATTTACAAAAGATAAATTCTGAAGTTGATTCTCTTCTAAGTTGAAGAGAAAATTCCCACAACCAAATCAAGGAGTTAAAAAATTGAATTCTAAGATAAGAGAGCCAAAAAGAAAAGTAAACTCCCTTCGAATAAGTTCCAGATGTTCCGCCCCTTATTTTTTTATAATTATACAGCCCTAACATATGCTTTAAATACATAATCCTAATTATGGAAATAAAATCATAGGTCATAGTATTTTTCGGACAGATGAAGACATGTGTAATGGCTTATTAGGAGTCTGATGGTTTATCAAGAATGTCGTTAGCCCCTCTTCACATTTGAACAAATTCTATCTTTAGCTGACAATGAAGCCTGATACATTATTAGACATGTGAAGACTTATGAGAATGATCGTTGCTTCTTCACTTCAAGTTTCAAGTACTGCTAAGGCTTGACAACGAATCTGATGGCTTATCACAAGTTAGATGGCCTATCACAGGTTTTCGTCCCTTTTTCTAGCTAAATCTCATTCTTTGTCTAAGTCTAACGGCAACTCTAATAGCTTATCACAAGGATGATGACTTATCAAACAAGTCGTTAGCTATACTTCCCTCTCTACTTGCTCAGAAATTAACTCTTTTACTTCCCTTATTGCTGGTTCTTTTGCATCTGGACTTTTAGTGCAATATCAAAGAGAAAACAAAAAAAATGACAAAAATTGCTTAAGAATTTGCAATTATTCTCAGTCAAAAGCCTCAAATATGTTGGCATTTGCTCACAATCAACACCCTCAACATAAAAAAATTGCTTGTCCTCAAGCAACTAAAACATAACCAGGAGGATACAAAGTACATTCGATAGTCAACCATCCATATTATCTCAAAACATCTTCACCATCTCCAAGGTCAATTAATTTAAAAAAAAATTATGCATATTATTGAAGAACAACAATGCGACACAAGAAATCAATATATGGCATTAATTCAGCAACAACAACCATGCATGTACCAAGATTACACTATCTTGACAAGTTAGCAACTAGAAACGTAACCAGTGTGCCCTTACAATAAAGAGGTCCCTCCTCACTCATATGTGAACTTAAGCATGTCAATACGGGGACGGTCAAGAGACACTCACTCTCAGAAAGAAGTTCCAGTCAATGTATGCCAAATACCATAAGCTTCTTGTCCTTCATGATTGGGGTTGTATGATACCCTTTCAGCATGAAAAACTCTAAAATGTACGAATTTTCATCCTCATTTCCAAAATTTATCATTTGCTTGGGCGATTTGATTTTTATCACATCAACCAAGCATAATGTCGAAAAGTGATTCGAGTAAGGTCTTCTCCCTAATTTTAGATTTTCATCCTTCTCGAACTCTTCACCCCGAATTGGGATAAAGTCTTTATAAGAGATTGGCTTGGTTTCTTCTTTTTCCTCTATCACTATTTTCTCAATCTTGGCATCATATTTTTTGGTTGGGTTGGTTGGTTGGAAAATTGCTGAGGGTTGCTCATCATTAAGATCAACTTCAATATAGGACTCTTGCTCCTCATCTTAACACTCTTCCATTATTTTAAATGATTCTACAAACAAGATAGCATCTAAACATAATATAGAAGAATGCATTGAATGATTGACCTCTATATCCATCTTCTCATAATTGATTGGTTTAATTTCTTGATGTATATCACATATGATATCATATGTATCTTTCTAGAGATACAACATTCATTGAAATATAGCTTTAATATAACTCTTCCCGATGCTTCATTCTTCCTTTTCTTGACCATAAGACCTATGAAACTCATAAGAAGAACAAGAATTTGGGTTAGTGCAATAGGAGGAGGGACCATTTGGGAAATCATTCCAATGTCTATCTTGACCACCACATAAAGAACAATTATACTCTCGGTAGAATAGAGATAGTACGCACATCTCTCTCCAGGGAGCATATCTACAATCTTGCCAGAAGTCAGGTCCATCACAATATGGACATAGATTATCAAGATAAGATTTCCAACCACCAAGATCATGTTCATTCCATGATGCCATAGTAATATGTAAACTAAAATAAAAATCTACCTAACACGAGCAATAAAAAATATAAAAACAAATATTTACAACTTTGAATTAAATCAAGTAGGCTAAAATTCCAAACCAACTCAATAAACCAAATTATTCCCCACAGCGGCGCCATTTTTTATAACGCTTAACTTATATGTCAATTTACTGCAAGGCGGTCATCACCAATATATTTACCTAACTTTGGAGTCAGGGTCGAATCCATAAGGAATAATGTGAGTGGTGACTATAATAATTTAAAATTGTGGCTATAAGTTGAATTCAAACAAATGATACAAAAAGATAAAATGGGGGTTTTTGATGATCAAACAAATGTTAAAGTTTTAACTTTCTTCAGAGCTCAAAACTAGAATTTCAATGGTTCAAATCTATGATAGAAAAACTAGGGTTGTGATCACTATGATTTTTACTCCCCATTAAATAATAGCTATAGTGTTAGGTTCTTGTAACTTGTGGGAAACACCTATCAGTTTTGACAACACATCTAAGTGTTTCTCAACTTACTTAGATGTTGAACTCCATAATTCTCTCGAACTTAGGCAATCATTCTATTCATACTGATTTTATCTCAAGTTGATCAATCTTGTTATAGCATTAATCATTAGATGGGAGATTAAACTTCCCAAATCCCTATTGATAATTTGCTACCTTTAGTTTATTTCTCAGTTTGAGCAAATCAACATAAGGCGAGATTTATTATTTGCAACATATAAATAATAATCATAACAAAGGAATTATCAAGATTTCTCCACAGTCACTCAAACCCTAACAAACTATTAAATCCATGGGGGAATAATCATATATCCCACAACCTTAGTTGTGGGTTTTAGTTCCACATAAGAAATAAAGAGATAGCAATAATTATAATCATCATTCAAAGTAATTAAAATTACAAAAGATGAAGTCTGAAGTTGATTCTCATCAAAGTTCAAGTGAAAATTTCCACAACCAAAACAAATAGTTGAAAAATTGAATTCTAAGATCAGAGAGCCAAAAAGAAAAGTAAACTCCCTTGTAATAAGTTCTAGATATTTCGCTCCTTATTTTTCTTATGATTAGAAAACCATAACATATTCATCAAATACTTCATCCTAATTATGGAAACAAAATCACAGGTCATAGTATTTTCTCGGATAGACGATGACGTGTATAATGGCTTATTAGGAGTCTGATACCTTTTCAAGAATGGTATTATCCCCTCTTCACATTTGAACAAGTTTTGTCTTGAGCTGATAATGAAGCATGATGGCTTATCAAGCATATGATGACTTATCAGAATTGTCATCGCTTTTTCACTCTAAGTTCTCAAGCACTTCCTAAGCCTAATGGCTTATAAAAACTCTGACGGCCTATCATAGGTTCTCATCAATTCTTCTAGCTAAATATTATTCTTTTTCTAAGGCTAACGGCAACTCTAATTGCTTATCAACAGGCTGACGACTTATCAGACAAGTCATTAGCTATGCTTCCCTCTTTACATACTCAGAAATCAGTTCTTTTACATTTATTATTGCTGGTTCTCTTACATCTTGACTTTTACTGCAATATCCAAGAGAAAACAATCAAAAATGACAAATGTTGCTTAAGACATTGCATTTATTTTCAGTTAAAAGTCTCAAATATGTTAGCATCTGCTCACACATCAAACATCAAATTAATACATCAAGTTCCTTCATTCAACTTAATTTTATCGATTTAAATCCTTACATTAACACAATTTTATGAAAACATATAAAGCTTCCAACTTGGAAGTCACACAACAATATAAACATTATTATAGTCAATCCACAACATGTGTTTCACAATTTATGAATTTAAAATAGGATTCTTAAGTTTCATGGGTAAAAGGAACCCATGAATCAACACTAAACGTACCAGGGTGGATGATTTATTAAAGATTGTTGGAGGAAAGTTTGAATTCATGACTTAGGATTAAACTCCTAGGGTTTTTTGTTCTTTGGGATTGATCTTTAAGAGAAATCCTAATTTGGGTTTGTGGATGACTAATGATGTTATGAGCTCTATTCTGGTATAATTAAAGCTTAAAACGGGTGGAAAAAGACCAAAATACCCTAAAAAAAATGACTTAAAATCACTAATCAGAAATGGCAACGGTTTGGGTGATGGTCCATCCTTAGCTCAATGGTCCGTCGGTCCATCCCATCGTACTTGGCCAGAACCTGAAATTCCTGCCTCATCTGTGATAGTTTCGGCGATGGTCTATCACTAGCTCGATGTTCCATTGATCTTGACTGTCGTACTTAGCTAGAAGATTGGTTTAGAGCCTTAGCTACCACAGCTTGGGATATGGTCTGTCGCTATCTCGACGGTCCGTTGTTCCTGAATATCACTTTTATGTAGTTCTAATAGTTCTCTATAAAATGTCTATAATATTTTACTCTGATACCAGATTTGGAAGAAATTGGTATTGTTGGAAATCTAATTTAATTTTGGACATGATAAAAAGTTAAAATTGGGGAAATTCTATCTGATTTAAACATTAATCATTAAGGAATTCATCACTAACTTTTTTGGAGACTAGATTTAACTTAAAGAAAGTTTGGGGTATTATAGTCATGTTTTCTTGATATATGTTTGAAATTCATCTGACTCTGGGCACATGTTGGTTGGTTGGGCTGGGTATCTGGGGTGGTATCCGATCTTAGTTGGACTTGGGATGCCTATTATGACTAGGCCCTAGTTTGGGTTATGTCACAAGCCCTTATCTTTGATCCTAGTTTAACTATCACCTTGTAAGTATAAAGTTAATTAGATAAGGGTTGGTAGCCATGAGTATCTATTCTAATATTTTTTTCTCAATATTGACCTCTCTTGTGGAGATGATTGGAAATATAGGAAAGTCCTTACTTATTGCAATTAAGAAAGCAAGAAATCTAAAAAATATCATAATACATGCATAAATAATGATTTAGAAGAACCTTTCACTTCCCTTACTTTGTTATTCCAATAGGGTTCCTAAAACTCTATCTAAGAGGTTTAATCACTCATGATTGCAAGAAACTCTATGGTATTCATAGAAGAAAGCATACAAATAATCTCAGAACAATTGAAGAATAAAACCCAAAGTCTTAAATTAATAATTAACCAAAGAATCAAGAACCAGATTTTTTTATAAGACAAAAAGTTAATCTTAGAATAAATTATATCTTTGTGAATGTAATAAGTGCGTAAAATGACTAAAAACATCAAAAGAGTATTTAGATTACATAGAAACCCTAAGAATCTAAATCACAAGAATTAGGGAAATTTGGGTCGGTGGCCCCTTCTGGACCTACTTATGGGCCATAAGTAGCACCTATGTCCCATAGGTTGCATCATACTATGTATCAGAAAATCCTCAATCCTCAGATTCTCTAAGCTTTAATTACCTGCAACTTGCATTGGTACTTATGATGTCGTAGGTTGTATGTATGAGATGTAAGTTACCCTATTAACTATAAGGATCAACATTTTGGTTTTAGATCCTTTGAATTAGAAAACTCTGTAAACTACAAGGCTACTTACAGTGGCATAAGTAGTAGTTAGTCCATGTAGGTGGTCTCGTATGTAAGGTTTTTTTTGCCTTTGACTCCTTTTCTTCCTTTTAGCTCTAAAACCTAATTTCCTATAAAATAAAGATAAAAACACATCATACCTACAAAAATAGATCTAAGTAATTGCATATTTTCCAGTTTCAAGCATTGAAAGTGTCATGAAACCATGGCACAACAATTTATCTTGGTTGGTCGATGATGCTTACTGAGTATTCATGGTTTTGGTATTCATACTATACTTTTGTACCTTTTTAGTGTAGATCCATGTACTAGTAGCCATTGTTAACTTGACGTTTATGTTGGCTTAATTTTGGAGATTGGGTGAGCTCTTAGAGTTAGAGTTGTGCTTCTTATTTCTATTACCATATCTAGTCTTTTATTTTTTAAGGCAGATTGTGTTTGACTACCTCAGTACTTATGTATCATTTGTAGTAGATCTTGTGCTAATATTACTAGGTCATGTGATGATTGTTGATCTTTTATCTATCTATTAGACTATTATGACTATTTTATTTCTATTTTTAGACTTTAAATGTTAATTCTCAACTTTTTGGCCATTTTAACCAAGTTATCCCATTAGGTGTAGCTCCAACCTACGATTTAGCTTACCTACTAGTGGAATAAATTAGGTGGCATCTTGACTCATAAATTGGGTCTTGATGAATTGCTATCAAAGCATAGGTTCATCGATATTATTAATACAAGAGTAAGTGTCTATTTATTATCTTTGGGAGGCATAGGACATTCTTATGAGTTCTTCACTTCTTTTACTCATTTCATGCTAATAGTCAGAGTTCATTTCTAATTCATTCTTTTAGTATTACTCTTTAATAGATAGATAGGACACGTTCTACATGAGGGTCCCAGGTTAAGCGTAGGTATCCCATCATTGTTCGAGAACAACACTTAGGGGTTGTGCATAACCTAGAGATATATCTACAGCTAGGGTCCAAGATAGTGGGCTTTCAACAAACCCTATCACTTCTCTCGAGCTAGATATTTTTTTGCCCAAGTAAGTGATGATCATGAAATCAACCTAGACTCCATGTGGTTTTATTTATTCTTTAGTACTTACTAATTGTTTGGTTCAGATCTTAGGATTGGTTTGTGGTGAATCGTCTGATGGTGCACAATCTACGAATTAGAGTGTTACTGTGACAGGGTACAACATGTAGCTATAAATGCTAGAGTTAAGCGCCCTCCTACACTTATGATTTCCTAACTAGTAGTTCTTAGTCAATATGTGTCCATCTTGCTATGTCCTTAGAGAAGAAGAAGATGTTGGGTAGATTCTTGATATTTTCTCTACTTAGGTTTTTGGTGCACCGAATAAGGATAAGTATAAGTTATTGATTAATTATTAATATAGGCTCTGTGATTGGGGCCTAGTTGAGACAACTGGTGTGGATTAACTACTTTTCAATTGGACTTAGAAGCTCAACATAGATGGAGTAGTCATCTTTATTCTAGGCCAGATGGATCTCTCTCATTGATATGTACGTAGTTCTTTGATATCTTTTTGGAGAAGTATATGTCTCACAGCCTTAGGGATTATTTGAGAGATCAGATCTTGAGGCTAGAGCTGGGATACATGACTGTTATAGGGTATGAGTCTTTATTTCACGAGTTGGATAGGCATTCTAATTCTATTTTGATGACTAAGTATGAGAGGGTTTGTTGCTTCATTCAAAGATTGGGTCTTCCTCTTTGTATGTCTACATAGAATTTTATTATTGTAGGTAGGTCTTTTGTTAAGGTTTTCAATCATGCTTAGGTTATGAAAGAGATATATCATGAGGTGCAAGAGGGCAACGATAAGAGGCCGTGTTATCAGAGTAGTTTCAATAGGAGTTATAGGGCTCATAGTTTAGAGGTTGTAGTTCTCAGGGTAGGTACCCACTGTGTTAGCCATATCTGCATTAGGGAAAGCTTAGTAGGCCTATTAAGGTCGCACTTCAGATTATCGCAAGTCTAATTTTAGTGATTATCCTGGCTAGGGTAGTGGTCTATTTTTTAGGGGTTTATCTTCTGGTTATTCCCCTCGTGGTGGTTATTTTAGGTATCTCAAATATTTTATTTTTAGTGCAACACTCTGGGGATGTTCTGGTAGCTTTTGGTCATTTCTCAAGAGAGTGCCCCAGCAGTGGAGCGATGGTTTCATTAGTTTAGAGTGTTCCACCAATTTGGG
This sequence comes from Capsicum annuum, assembly GCF_002878395.1. Classification (NCBI taxonomy): domain Eukaryota; kingdom Viridiplantae; phylum Streptophyta; class Magnoliopsida; order Solanales; family Solanaceae; genus Capsicum; species Capsicum annuum. Next base: position 110,238,634 of record NC_061119.1, read on the forward strand.
CAGTTCTACCCCAACTAAAAGTGGTATGCAGATTCATAGGGATGGTTTTCCCAAAGTACTGATAGAGTTTTTTAAGTAGGTATGACAAAATATTGATTAGGAGCCTAGCCTAGGGGCGACCATTGTCAGTTGTATATTATACCTACTAGAATTGAGGCTTAGTCTTTGGATGCTGTTTTCACTGTTATGATCTTAGTGTATCACCTATCAACCTTTTCTTTATTTGATCTTATACCTTTTATTTTTATTTGTCTTCTTATTATATCTCATAGTTAGTGTTATCTTGGGATTCATTATTTGTACCATTATATGTATCTACATATGTGGGTGAATCTTTAGGAGTGGATCAAGTTTATTGATCATATGTTGTGATTATTTGATGCTCAATTTGATCTTGTTGTGTTATATATAGTGAATTTTGATATGATTTTAGGCATGTGCAGGTTATCCTAATGCCATGCAATCTTAAATTATTTTGCAAAGACTATTAGCTTACCCATGCTCGGCATATCTCCGGTTGTGTGGCAGAGAGTTGTTACCCTCAAGCCAAAGTGGATTATTTTTAATATTTGATCTAAGAGACTTATTTCAAGGGTTTGTCTGTTTTATGTTACTTATATTTGTTATGTTAGTGTGGAGAGTCCATAACATGCCTCTGTTTCTATAATTCATGAGTTTTATGTTGTTTTCTCTATCAATTGATCTGGTCTTCCTCTTAAGCATGATATTGAGTTTGTTGTCGATCTTGAGTTCAGCACCTAACCTATTTCTATGGCACCTTATGGTATGTATCTTGCCAAGCTTAAGGAGCTAAGTTTTTAACTTTAGGATTTTCTTGGTAAGGATTTCATTAGACCGAATATGTCTTCTTAGGGGACTTCTATATTGTTTATGAAGAATAAAGATGGTTCCATTCATATGTGTTTGACTATAGGCAGCTTAATTAGGTGACAGTGAATAACAGGTATCCTATGTCTCACATTAATGATTAGCTTGACCAGCTTAAGGGAGCAATAATGTTCTCTATGATTGATTTGAGGTTCGATTACCATCAGTTGAGGATTCATCCTGAAGATATCTATAAGATAGCCTTCAATCCCTGTTATGGTCATTATTAGTTCCTAGTGATGTCTTTTGGGTTGACTAACACCCCAACCATACCATATTTATGGATTTGATAAATCATATGTTTAGGCCTTATTTAGAATTTTTTATGATTATTATCATTGATGACATCCTTGTGTATTCAAGGAGTTAAGGCTAAGGATGGTATTATGTTATACCTAATAAAGATTGAGGCTATTCATGATTGGGCCAAATTTATATCTCTAATTGTGGTGCATAACTTCAATGGTTTTACTAGTTACTATAGGTGGTTCGTTGAGAGTTTTAATATCATTGCTGCACCAATGAACAAATTAACTCAAAATAGGTTCTTTTCTAATATACTAAGGAATGGGAGTCAAGCTTTAGAAAGCTTAAGAGTTTTCTTACTTCATCAACTATTTTGGCTCTTCCTGTTGAGGATGAATGGTTTACCATGTATTGTGATTTTTCTAGTATTGGTTTTTTTTTTATATTGATGTAGAAGGATCAAGTTAGTGCTTATGCATCAAGGTAGCTGAAGGTGCACAAGCGCAACTACTCAACTCATGATTTAGAGTTGGGGTCTATAGTTTTTTTGCTTAAGATTTTTAGACATTATCATTTTGGTGTGCATTGTTAGATCTTTATGGATCATGGTAGTCTTTAGCATCATATGACCAAGAGAGAGATTAATTCTAGGTAGCATAGTTAGATGGAGTTGCTTAAGGATTATGATATCTCAATCTTGTATCATCTTGGTAAGGAAAATATGATAGTGGATGCCTTGAGCCAGAAAATGGTGAGTATGGGTAGGTTGGCTTGGATTTTAGTTTCTCAGAGGCTATTGGATCGGGATATTCATTCACTAGCCAACTTAATGATGTGACATGATATTTCAAATCCTAGGAAGATTCCTTCTAATGTTGAGGTGAGGTCCTTTCTATTTGAGTAGATTCAGAGTAATCAATTTTGAGGATAAGAAACTTTGCATCATCTATGAACAAATATTGATTGGTGAGTCCAAGAGTGCTATCATTTATGCCGAGAGTATTTTGAGATACTGAGGGTATTTTAAGATTTTATGCCTTATTTATGTCCCTAGGGTTGATGACTTGATTCAGTCAATTCCGTGTGAGGCTCACAATACCAAATATTATATTCACTCGGGTACATCCAATATGTACATAGATTTGAGGAAACATTATTTGTTGAGTGATATGAAGAGAGATGTAGTGGATTTTATAGCTCATTGCCTTTTTTGTTAGTAGGTGAAAGTCGAGCATCAGAGACCTAGTGTCTTCATTCAAAGTTTACCTATTCTCAAGTGGAAATAGGAGCAGATTATCATGGACTTTGTTAGTAGTTTTCCACGTACATCTCATGGTTTTGATGGTATTTAGGTCATTGTGTATCGGTTTACCAGTCGACATATTTAATCCTGTTCAGATATCCTTAAGTGCCGAGAGGTTGGCATATATATATATACATATGCAAGGAGTGTTTATATTCTATCATTTCATACTGGGGCATTCATTTTTATCTTTTGGAGAGCTTTTCAGGAGTAGTTGGATACCTAGGTGGATCTTAATACAACCTTTCATCATCAGATCAATAGGCAGTTAAAGCAGACTATTCAGGTTCTTGAGGATATTCTCATCTCTTGTGTTATGGATTTTAGAGGTCAGTTGAAGAAGAACGATTTGGCTGAGTTCATGTATAATAATAGCTATCATTCGAGTATTGAGATTGTCCCTTTTGAGGCTTTGTATGTTGTTCTCCAATTGGTTGGTTTGAGAATTTTTAGATTAAACACCGTGGTACTGACTCGCTTTAGAAGTTTTGGATAAAGCCAGGGTGATTCTGGATAGTTTGAGGGAAGATCAGATTAGGTAGAAGGCTTATGCAGTTCATAGGCTTCGTTCCATGAAAGATGTGATTAAGTTTGTGAGGTAAAGCAAGCTCGACCCTAAATATATTAGACCCTTTTAAATTTTTTGTACAGTTGATGAGGTGGCTTATGAGTTATCCTTACCTCTAGATTTTGATGTTGTTCATCAAGTCTAAAATGTTTCTATATTGCGGTGATATATTACTGATCGTTTTATGTACTTAGATGGGACTTAGTCCAGTTAGATGTGTGGTTGACCATAGTGGAGGAGTCGTTGCTCATATTGGCTATTCATGTGAGGAGGTTTCACACTAGACAAATTCTAGTAGTTAAGGTTCAGTGGAGGCACATACCAGAAGAGGAGGCTACTAAGGAGATTAAGAGTGAGATTCAGATCCAGTATCCTCACCTGTTTGAGGCTTCAGGTACATCCTAATCCTTTACTTTTGCAAATGAAAGTTATTTTAGTAGTGGATATTGTAATGACCCTCCAGGTCATTTTCAATATTTTCACTCATTTTTGCTATTTAGAGATTTCCTAGAGCTGCCCCAAGTCATTCATGATGTGTTGGAGCTGAAAGTTTGGTTATCGGCCAACTCGTTTATTTTTAAGAGCCAATTCCCTATTTTGATGTCTTCGCTTGTTCAATTAGCTACCGGGCAAAATATTCATTCAAACAACCTTGTACGCCTATTGTAACAATTCCAACAACTCTGGAACATCGATTTTAGGCTAGGTGGATCCTTGGTTCTGGTCCCGAGGGTTCCAAACTCATTTTGAGCTATTGGTTGGAAGTTAAGAAAAATAGCACATGAGTGTGAGACCCAAGTTTCATTGAAATAAAATCAAATGGAAATTTTAATTCTTCCACTGAGTCCGGAACATTGAATTTGATAGGATGGCATAGTTTGTTTGCATATATGGGGTTCCGAATGACTCACGATGGGTTAGTTAAGACTAGGAAAATTTCCAAGTCTCAATTAGTGCTAGTGAAGATTGACATAGTTACTCATATTTTAGGAAGAATTGGCATCTTAGGGCTAATTATTGATTATTTACAATCTAAAACTTTTAGATACCTTAGCCTAGTCTGGCGTAGAATTTGTTTAAGAATGAATTTTGGGGATTAGAAGTGGGTCTTTCCATCCTACCTTAGGACAAGACTTGTGTTAGCTTTTTTAGACTTATTTACGCATTTTGTAACCTTATTAATGATTCTTTTGGGACTTTGAGGATATTGAGTACTTAATGATTATGCTAGTTTTGTATTTGGGAGTTTGTGCTAATTTCAGGTAAAATTTGATTGTTTATTGATGTGGCATATGGATATCATTTATTGATATGGTCTATTTACATGAGTTTCAGTTTAAGTTCAGTGATTAATGATGATACTAATAATATGAGTTCTAATTTTAGTCCAGTAACTAGTGATGATATTGATAATTTGAGTTTTGATTCAAGTTCAAAAAATGATATTATGAGGTTGATACTATTTACGATGTTATTATGAGGATGATATGAGTTCTAGTTTAAGAGTTGGATATGATATGGATGGTTTGATGGTTGTAACTGATATTCGATAAAGTTATGGATTTTTGATTACTTATTTTCCTTAATTGTACCCTCCAGGCTTATGGGGGCCCGCATTGGGTTATTTAATTTTGCGCACTTATTGTCTTATGGGGGCCAATCTAGTAATTATAATTGTGTGATCTTTACTTTACTTTTTTGAATTTATTTAGTTTTTTATGTACAATAGTGTGGAAGCTTATTTACAGGTTCTCCGTTTTACCTTGACTTAACTTATTTTGTCTTGTATCTTATAGTATTTATATTATGATTTAGCTCAGTCTGTCAATTATGCCTGCTAAGTACCCATGATTTATTACTTATGCTACACTTCTGTACTTTTTTTGTGCAGATTCAAGTACTAGTAGCCCTCATTGGCGTGATACTTGAGCTTAGTTGATTTCGGAGATTGGGTGAGCTCTTGGAGTCAGAATTTCCGTTTTCCTTCTATTATCCTTATCTAGTATTTCATTTTTTGAGATGGATTATATTTGACTTCCTCAGCACTTATGTATCATTTGTAGTAGCTGTTGTGCCAACATTACTAGGACATGGGATGATTGTTGATCTTTTTTCTATCTATTATAATATTATGATGGTTTTATTTAAATAAAAAGTCCATAAATATCGGTTTTCTCCTTTTAGACCATTTCCCACCAAATCAGATCATTACCTGTAGTTACAGGCTATGGTTTGTCTTACCTACTTGTGGGATAAAGTAGGTGCCATCATGACGAGTAAATCAGGTCGTAGCAGTATTCTATCCTTATAAAGAATGTGACTTTAGTCAATAGAAGCTTAGACACTCATGGTTGTATTGTTTGGATATTGGTGATGGCATGCATACTTTTAGGCATAATTATGCTCACTTTGGGGTATGGTTCCAGCCGAAACCATAATTTTACTATTATTTTCTTAAAAGATAATTTATGGCCGTTTTTTAGTTTTAAATTAGATTCTTTTATAACGGGAATCATACTGATAATGCTCAACTCACACATCAAATTAAGTGGAAGGAGATTGTTGTCAATATAAACCCAACAATAGTCGGGGTCGAATCCATGAGGACCAATGTGAGTGGTGAATGAGTAAGTTTGAAATGGAAGTAACTCACACAATTCAAACTTAAGGTACAACTATTTTGGGGGATTTGAACTATTTTTGTAATGATAAAAAATAAGGCTTCTAAAGGACTAACTTGAGATTAAGAATAATTAGAGAGTAAACAATTAGGAATGGATCTTGGGTCTATGCTTTACTAGAGGCAACTAATGTACAGGTACATGAAAAACAACCTCAAATCTTAGTTAAAGTATGTGTGGTTAGGCTTGAATAGGGATTTTGATACTTGTCTTTCACTAAGTACAAACTATCACCCATGGTTTCCTTTAAACACCTCATGGGCGCGGTTAATTAATCATCATGAAGCCTAAATTGGGCTTCCCTATTCATAGGATGATGCCAGAGATATAGCAATTTAACTGATTATCCTTATTTCTAAGACAGTTAAAAGTGAATAACCATTATCTATCTTATTATTCACAAATCCTCATGTCACTTACATCCCTTTTTTAAGGATGATGTAAGATCTAGACTACCTACATCCCTCTTTCAAGGATGATGTGGGGTTTAGGGAAATTGAGGCTTTCACTAACAATTTTCATTTTATAATCAAAGAAAGGCTTGAAGGCTAAAATTGGTTGACTAGGGGTACTATCCTAAGAATGGATAGGCTATAGGCTAATATGGGCTCCTATGTTCACAAAGATGGCTTAGGATCATTTCACCAACCAATCATACTAAAAATTAGCCTTGAGAGACTAATGAGGTAGGTTGTAGATGGTAAAAATATGCATGTGATATGGACAAATATGCTCACCACACATGGAATACAAACTCCTCAAAGGGGATCAATTTCCATTCCCACTGGAGGCAAAATGGAGTATCTACCAATATCTAAATAATAATACAGGACCAAATAAAATAATTACGGAGACATGCATGGTGCTCCCTAAAACCACATCAAGAACTACTCACGCCCCCATACTCTGCATCATCTCCATCAGCATCAGAACCAGACCGCTCAGCGGGGTCCTTATCATGGCTCTCCACTCAGGAAGAAGGTAGTCTATCTCATGATTTTAGGACATTCCATAGGACCTTTACCCCTTTCCAGATCTTAATAAAGAATTTATTCCTCTTCTTCTCTATTTTCACCATCCTCTCATGTGAAGCCCAGATCTTTCTGTGAGACTCGGCCAAAGATGAGTAGGCTCTCTAAAGCCTAGCAATGGTAGTTCCTTGTCATTTTTAGTCATCTAAATACTTCTCATAATATGATCAGTCCACATATGAATGGTGGGTGCTAAAGGGATCTCTAGGTTCCTAAAGCAACTTGGACACTAGCTCCTTAATGGTCCTTATCTCATCAGAAATATCATCAAAAGGGTTAGTTGTGAATAGCCTGCAAAACTCTAAATCCTCAAATGTAGACTTGCCTAAGTTGATCTTTCTCTTTTCTACCTTTCTTGATGCACCCTCACCCAAAATTATAGAGGGTAGATGGGGGTGCTAGGGAGCACCTAAGTATCTGCAGGGTACTCCATGACCCCAGGCCTCCTGCAAAGTTTAGTACTCAGATATGGGAATATGAGATGTGTACCACCATAGTTCCTATAGAAACTTATGTCTGAGATAACAAGTCGACCAATATTTAAATTAATGCCGTCTAAAATGCAAAACACCATCCTGACTTGCAAATCTAGAATTGTTATCTTACGGGTGAAAGGGGAAACCTGGATAAAAAGGATAGTCAACCAAACCCAAGCCTCAGAAGTGAAGTCATTCATTGATATATTTATCTTGGTGGATGCCCAAGGGACTTCCTTGACCAAACATATCCTCTTCTCCATACAACTTCCCGGCTCACATACCTTTACTTCAAACTCTTCCATGTTTGTATTAGGGAGTTCGTATATGTCATTAATTTTCTCTAAACCAAATTCCACCTCCTTCGCTTAGATCCTGATGATTGGGTATGAGAAAGATACTATGCTAAGATTAGCATAGAACTCTCATATCCACTACTCATTTTCCCAGAATGGATTCGAGGAAAAAATATAGCACCTAGTGGCTATTAGCCTATCCTAAAATGTTGGAAGCTCTTTCGACACTTACTCAAAACATATTCCCCTCTTCGGAAGCAGCTTTGTCTTTTGAAGAACATCATAATACTGGTTGTGACACTTAGGAGTTATGATCTAGACATTATTATAATTTTCCATAATATCAACCTGAAGAACATGATAACAACACAACACCATTTATTATCGACATTTTCATACACGGACTATGTTATGTTGTTTAATAAAGCTTATGGGATGGGTACTTGGTGGTCTTTGGACAAAAATTCAAAGTGCAGGATTTTTTTGACATATGCTAAAATTCTGTCTCAGATATGGTGATCACAATCCATTGAACCTCGATCACTCTGCCACAATTGTGAACCGCTATTTGAGGCTAGTTGGCCTCGATTTTCCACAAGTTAACCATCCCAATTTCGAGGCCAAATTATGTTTCAAAACATGAATTAATCATTATGAAAATTGAACAAGGTTTCTATGTACTCGATCATGCCCTTTGAATGTGGAAACAATTTTTTATGCTTCATTTGGGAATTTGGTCAAGAACTTGGTTTGCACCTTTTATTTACTCAATTTCAAACAGAATATGGGTACTCAAGACTTCCCCAAATGTTTGCACACTATTTTTAGCAACTAACCACACCGCATAAGTATGATTTAATTAAAGGTTTACCAATTAAAATCATAGTTTTAGGTCTTCCCTATTTCATGCATTAATATGGCCTACTCACAAAAATTAAATCATGAATTCAAATAATTTCCCGAAGTGGTGATGCAAAGGAGATACTCAGATGCTTTTGTATGCCCAAAAAGTGCCCAATAGAGGGAGCAATTCAAGATGAAAGTTGAGAAGGGAGCGTGAGGGAAATAGAAGACTAATGCTCTTTTTAAACTATGTTTACCGCAATCGCGGTCAAGGGTCCACAATCACAAACAAGCGGTAAATGCAATCGCGGAGGCACGGGACTTGTGATTATGGTAATTGCGGATATTTTTGGACCTCTATTTTCCTCTGTTCAGTCCAACATGAAAAAATTTCACTCTTTAGCCATATCAAATTCATTCACCACACTCCATATTGTCACTAATGCATGGATTAAGCAAATCACAAATTAAAATCTACACTACTAAATTTAAAACAAATGATATGAGCTACTTTCATGGAATTATGGGTTGCCTCCCAAATAGAACCTTAGTTATCATCGTGGTACGATGCCTCTTTAACTATTATGTATGTCTCTACTTAGATGATTTGAATTGACGTCCCATCTTGCAACTATTATGTAATGAGCAAAAGCAGGGAAAAAGATTCAAATAGTCTAAAATGAGAATAAACAAAGTTGAGGGGTAATGATGCTGCATATATCTCTCCAATTTAAAGACATGAACCTTTAACCCAACTCTACATCAAACTTCCAAATAGTTGATTAGTCACTATTTGAATGGGCACCACTAAGATCGTCAAAAGACCACTAGTTAAATATCATATTTTTAGCTTCTTGGCCTTCAAATAAGGGACTCCACCTTGCCTTTTAGAATAAAAAACTCCCCAATATAAAATTTTATAGCCCAATCTCCCAAATTTGTCATTTTCTCAGTTGGTTTGACTTTCATCACATCCACCAAGCATAGTGTCAAATAGTGGTTGGAATGAGGCCGTCTTCTCAATTATGAAGTTGCATTCTTTTTTAACTTCTCACCCTAAAATGAACTAGAGTTTTCACAAAGGAATTTCTTGACCTGTTCTTTTGACTCTAGTACCATTTCCTCAGTTTTGGCATCCTTCATTAGTTTTGGTTAAGTTGGTTGATAAACCACCAAAGATTCCTCAAGATCAAACTCACACAATTTTTGGATCATTTGTATGGCTTGATATCTCTTCTTTATCAACCTTATTTAAAAATTGGGCACATTAATGGTACTTAAAAGATCGGTACCCTCTCCCGCTTTTTCTTTTTTTCACTCTTCTTTTTTTCACTCTTCGATACAAGTGATGCACATCCTCCTCTATTTTTGTCACTCGATCTAAGAGAGTTAGAAGAATTTTTTCAAAACTATTGTATTCAGCATTTTGTTCTTTCTTAATCACATCATGAGACCTATTAAACTCATAAGAAGAACTAGAATTTTTGTTAGCATGACTAGGGGAGGGGTATTTGGACAATCACTGTAATATCCATTTCGACCACCACATAAAGAATAATCATACTCCTAATAGTATCGAGATGGTACATGCACCTCTTTCCGAGGATCATATTTACTATTTTTACTAAAGTAGCATCCACCATAATATGGTCATGGATCATCAAGATAAGATTTTCAACCACCACACTCATATTCTTTCCAAGATGCCATAGTTACAAGTAAATAAAAACAAATATTTACCTAAAACAAGAAATGAAAGAAAATCACAAACAAATATTTATAAGTTTGAATAAAAGAAAGTAAGCTAAAATTCCAAACTAAGTCAATACACCATATTGTTACCCAACAATGACGCCATTTTTTATAATGCACAAATCACATGTCAAATTAAGTGCAAGGCTATCATTGTCAACATAAACCCAAAAAGAGTTAGGGTTAAATCCTCGAGGGTACAATATGTGTGGAGAATGAATAAGTTTGAAATAGAAGTAACTCCCTCAATTCAAACTTAAGGTACAACAATTTTAAGGGATTTTAACTATTTTTTGAATGATAACAAAATAAGGCTTCTAAAGGACTAACTTGAGATTAAGAATAGTTAGAGCATAAGTAATTTGGAACTGGTCATGGGAATACGCTTTACTAGAGGCAACTAATTTGTGGGTACATGAAAATAAACCTCAAATCTTAGTTAAATTATGTATGGGTAGGCTTGGATAAGTATTTCGATACTAGTCTTTTAATAATGTACCAAACTATCATCTATGGATTTTTTCAAATACCTTGTGGGCGTGGTCATGGTCAGTTAATCATAATGAATCCTAAATTGGGCATCCCTATTTCTAGGATGCTGCCCAAGAAATAGCAATTGCACTAATTATACTTATTTCTAAGACAATAAAATGGGAATAACTATTATCTATCTTATTGTTCACCAATGTATATGTCAACTACATCCCTCTTTCAAGGAAGATGTAAGATCTAGACTACCCACATCTCTCTTTCAAGGATGATGTGGGGTTTAGGGAAACTGAGACTTTAAACAAAAAATTCCATTTTATAATCAAACATTTGTGAAACTTAACAAGCTTGACTAAGAATTAAAGATAACAATCATAACCCACACACACTTGCACTCTACTCAAACATAACCACAAGATGAAGAGCTAGCAAATCATAGAGTCAATAAGCAAGCTTATATCAAAGGTTCCATTAAATTAGTTCACGAAAAATAAAGAGAATGCAAACCATAATTTAATTTTCTCAAATCCTCAATGGAATTTGCTAAATCTTCACGTAGGAGTTGCTTTAATGTCTTTTTATCTCATGATTAGTACAAATTTTCTCCAAGATTCAAGTGATAAAACCCTAGAAAACTAAGATAAAATGAATGATAGATCTTTATTTTTTTCCATGTGCAAAGGTTTTAAGATCTTTAAGAATTTAGGGTCGACTATCAATTTACAAAATTGCCCTTGAGCGTAATACTGCATTGCTCCGATCATGGAAGATTACCCATATTTTTTAGCATAATGGTCATCTTAAGAACAACTAAATTATGTACCTTAACCTATCTTGACTAGCCACGATCGTGGCCCTCAGACCGTGATCACAATATCTGAGACTATCTCCTGCTCCAGGTCTTCCAACTGCACTTTTTTTCTCTTTCTTATCCTTTTTAACTCAAATCAATATCTATCTTTCTCATCACCTGTAAGTTTGAAAAATGTTAAACTTAGTGCATTCAATCACAACTTTGTCTTATTCATACGTTTAAACAATAGTACTGTGCCTGATGTTTGAGTGCAAATGAGTGGTAAATTCCCCACTCATCACATACAACCTTAGTTAATAATTTATGAGCTTTTGGAACTATAGATATTGTCTTGGAAACTAGATTGAGATTTATTCTAGCCTATAGTTTACCACTCTTTTACTACTACTATTTACTTCGACCGAGAGAGATTTTTATCATTTTTACACTATAATGTAGATTTAGTCCTAGAGTTGATCTCGGTCAATGGATTCACTAACTACACTCTTTTAGTCATGGTTAGAGTTTGTGCACTTACTATATACATAGCTTTAGGAGATATAGATATATGGTGATAATTGTTGGAAGTCTTGGATTAGAACCATGAAGTGTATACAGATACTGCCAAATCCTGTAGTGGCCCTTTCATCTATGAACCACAATGCTAAAGAAGAGAGGTTATTATAGGTCCTACCTTGGTGTGTTGTTGAACTATAGAAGGTTTATACATTTGGTGTGTTATTTCACTCGAATAAAATATGCCTTTTAATTCTTCTACACGAAGGCAAAGCAGTAAGAAAAAAATATTCATTTCAAAACTACGAAGTGAGAAGAAAATAGAAAAAGAAAGAGTTTTGAAGAGTACTACGATAAAGTCAAATTATTTCTTTTTTATCGACCATCTATATATACAAAAGTAATAATTCTATATAGAGAGATAAGATCCCCGCGCCTGACTAATAGAAGAGAGAAACCGTATTATTCTCTATAACCATAATATAAGATAAGTAAACCTTGAAGCTTCTAAGAAGACTTTAAGGAAATGTAATATAGGAAATGTCCAACTTCCAATATTACTTATAACTCTTATCCAATTCTTTTTAAGAACTACCCATTATAAAGAACTTGTAAAATGGGCATATTTATCATAAAGAGATTCGTCGTTCCTAACCCATACTCCCCTTAATTTTATTTAAATAAGAAAAAAAATTTCTTACTATGGATTAACATTGTATGCAATAATTCATACACATTTCCTAACACTAATATATTGTTTGGTACTTATATTTATAGGCCTTATGGGAGATTATATAGGTATAGGTTGTGATTGTTGTTTGCTGAGTATTTAAATGAACCTTTTGGTCTTATAGAGGCCCAGTATGGTATTGTTTATCTGCCGTAGCTGATTACTTTATAGTATTTATCATGGTTAGTACTTGGTAGGTTGATTATGGACTTGTATCCAAGCTTATTGGTATGATTATGATATTTTTATTTTCTTATGGTAAATTATTTTATTAAAAGTTATCTCATGGTTAGACATTATGATTAGGGACCCTCATTATGCTATCATTTTCTTTCCTATCTGATGTGAACCTTGAGATGTTAGGTTGGATCCCTCAGGCTGCTACCTTAAGTTTATCCTCTGTATGTGTGTATGTATAGTATCACCATATTCCCACTCTTTATCTCTTATTCATGTCGTATATTTATTCTTGGCCTTATATACTATTATATAACATTCTTTAACTCTTCCTTTGTGTATTTACTAGTGACACATGGTATTATAGGTTAGTTCCTGAATACTATTAAGAAAGGATAGGTTGATCCTTATTACTCCCTAAGCAATATAATATTTAGCTTCTTGGATAGTTTCCTGTAGTTTTTATTCCTACTTTACATGTTATTTATGCTTGCATCATGTTTAGAGATCAGTCGGCCGATGCCTATTAAGTGCCATATTTGGTACTCATACTATACTTCTGCAACCTACATATGATAATATGAGTTCTCACCATTGTAATTTACTTCATGCAAAATATATAAGGATCATATATTTGAGATGAGCTCTTGGCATTGGGGGTGTTACTACTCTCCCTCTCATTAATTTGGTTGATCTATATGTTGTATTCAAAGATAAATTATACTTATATTTACTCTATCTTTCACTTTATACTCTTATTGTATTAGAAGTTCTTGCATTGACTTTACCAGGTCTTTGGGTCTTTGTACATACATACAAGTCTTTTTACCATATTCATTCTACTACATGAGAGTATTCCAGGAGCTTCTTTTGGTTTTGGTAAGATTAGCCATTATTTGAAAAAGTTCCCCAGACATGAGTTATTTATTCAGGAAGGGTCAATGTATGTTCCTCACTTTCTTAGATCTCCTGAGATATATTATGATTATAGAGAGAATGGTCATTTCAATAAGGAGTGTCCCATGTTAGTTTGTTAGCTAGTTAGGGTAAACTCGTTTTTCTCACTTGGTTAGTATTTCATGAATTTGTTATCAAGTTTGTTATGACTACAGATAAATCGATCATATAATGAACCTCCAAGTTATCTTCTGTATTTTCGATCATTTTTGCTTTTTCAAGCTTTCCTATAGCCACCCTAAGTCATTTTAACTTACTATAGTTGACAGTTTAGTTATCGAATAGTTCATTTGGTTTTTGGAGCCAGTTCCCCATATTGACGTCTTAACTAGTAGTAATTGGCTATTAGGAGAAGACTTTAATCAAATGACCACATATGCTATATCTAATAGTTCCAAATTCTTAGGAATATCCATTTCTTCTATAAGGACCTTTGGTTTAGGTCCCAAGGTTTCCAAACTCATTTTGAACTACTGATCAGAAATTGATAAAAATAGCTGATGAGTTTGGGGCCCACTTTTTGTTGAAATAAACCTGGGATGGAAGTTTTAACTACACAACGGAGTCTTGAACATCGAATTTGATAGGGTAGCATAATTTAATTCTATTTAGGGGATTTTGGATGAATCTTCAATGGTCGGTGGAGACTTGGAATTTTCTATGTCCTCTACTGGTGCCCAAATCAAGTGGTGTATCCACTTAAGCACCACTTGGGTTTCCTAAGAAGAGGTTGCTTAAATGGTTTGCTGATCACTTAGGTGACCAGGATATCAGCTGGTAGGCTCCTTAAGCGGTATTTGGTCCTCTTAAGTGGCTAGCCATCTATACAGAGATGGGTAGGTACCGTTAAAGAAGTACTTGACCACTAAATCAGCCTAATGTTCTCTTAAGAAGCACCTAGGTGGCACTAAATTCCCTCTTAGCCCAATTTTCTCCCAATTTTCTTCTTCAAGTTCAAAAGCTTGGAGCCCTAAAAAGTGTAGAAAATTTGGGAAACCTTAGTAGTTTATTTCGGAGTGTTTATGTGCTTGGATTACTTGTTTCTTCCTCAAATTCTTAGTAAGTTTCCATTGATTTCATGATTAATTTCTCTATTTCTTATAAAAATCCCTAGATTAATGGTGGGTTGATTTGAACTTAAAATTTACCTATTTTTGAGGGAAAATATTCCTTGAGCATAGATGGATGTGTTGATAGTTTCAAAACTACGATTCCATAAGTGTGTCCCAAATGAGATTTTTATGTAATTTTGGACCTGAAGCATAAAAATAAAATATGGGTATCATTATTCTTGTATTTATTAGTAGATTATTATTTTGATTGTGTGGTAATATACGAAAGCTTCTCAAAGGGAAAATCAGCAATTTAATCTGTTTTATAAAGTTTTCTTCGATGTCCAGGTATGCTAGGTTCACCTTTCACATAGATTAGGCTAATATTTTTATCTTCTAGTTAATTAAAGAACCGTAAAGTAGGAATTAAGTTACTCATTCTTAGGGAAGAATACTATCTTAGGACTAAAATATGGTTTATTTAATATCTAGTAGTGAATATAGATAAATTGTCCTAGTCTGAGGTAGCATTTATCGTAAAATGGATTTTAAGGATTAGAAGTAGTCCTTTCGGACCAACCTTAGGCCAAGACTATTATTAGATCCTTGTAGAATATATGTGTGTTACATCTTCTAAATGTATAATCTAGAGTGTGAGAAGTTTATATATATGATGATTTAATCCATATAAATACTTGGATGATGATATTAGTTTTGACTGGAGTCCAATGAATTATGATATTGTGTTTTGGTTCAAGTTTAACTGATGATGATATTGGGTTTCCGTTCAAGTCTAGCAAATAATGATGAGTTCTAGTTAAATTCTGACATTGAGAGGTTATTTATGATATGCTTATGGTGTGGAATCATGATTATGGTTTTGATATGCATTCATTTAGTATAATTTTTGTTATTTTTTCTCTTCAATTGTACCCTCCGATATTATGGGGCCTGTATTGGGTTATTTACTTTATTGTACTTACTGGCTTATGGGGGGCAGTTTTAGTGTAATAGTTATGTTTTCTTTCATATTATTGTTGTTCTAGTGATTTAATTATAGTGTGTGAAGCATTATTCTAGGTCTCCATTATTAGCTCGACTTAGCTTATTTATTTTGCATTATTTTGGTACTTGTATTATAATTTAGCTCAGTGAACCGATGATGCCTACCGAGTACCCATGGCTTTCGTACTCATACTATACTTTTGTACCTTTTTTATGTAGATCTGAGTATTAGTGGCCACCATTGATGCCTTGATCGTGCTGATTAGAGTTTGATGACAGGGGGAACTTTTGGAGCATTATTTGATCTTTTCCTCTTCTTCTTCTTCTATATTTTCTTGGTTTTTCATATTTTGAGACTAATGTACATTTGACTATGATAGTACTCGTATACTTTTAGTTTACTGTCTTTGGTGCCGACATGGCTAGGTCGTGGGATGTTATTATTTTTATTATTTACCTTCTATCTTTTTATTATTATTATTTGATTTGCTATTTGTAAGCCTTTACTTATATGTTTTAAGCTTTTTTTCCATTTTCCAACAAATTAGCCCATTGCTTATAGCTTATGGATATTACGCACTGGTGGGAGAAAGTAAGCACTATCATGACTTATAAATCAGGTTATGACAATTTGGTATCAGAGAGCTAGGTTCATTAGTATTTTTAGTACAAGAGCAAGTGTCTAGTAGAGTCCCACAGATGGAAACAATGACATACTTATCTTATCTTCAGGAAGCTATATGACATTCTTACGAGATCTTTAGATCTTTCACTCATTTTGTGCCAAGATTCAGCGTTGGTTTCTTAAGATTCTTTAGATTTCAATCTGAAGTCCGCAAATAGGGATCCTACTGCAGTTTTTTAATTACCTAGATGTTAAGGAAAGCTGAAAGATGCAACACCAACTAGAGCCCAGGATTAGAGGCCATCACTAGACCATATTTTTGCTCCCACGCCAGAGATTCCTCCACCCTAGCTAGTCAGAGCAGGGTTCAGTGTTCACTTTTATTATATCGGGTTGGGACTCAGGGTTTAATTATACCTTTTGGAGAGCTTTTCAGGAGGAATTAGGTACTTAGGTAGATCTTAGCACTGTCTTTCACCCCATACTGATGGCCAGTCTATGCGAACTATTTAGATTCATGAAGACATGCTCCGAGCTATTGTTATGAATTTTGGAGGCTATTGGGAGTAACATTTATGTTTGGCAGATTTTGCATATAACAATAGCTAGTATTTGATTATCAAGATGGCAATATTTGAGGCTTTATATGGTAGCATTATTGCTCTCCAGTTGGTTGGTTAGAGACCTCAAAGATTAGACCCTATAATATTGACTTGCTTTAAGAGTCGTTGGATAGATTTAGGGTAATTCATGATAGGCTAAAGGTAGTTGAGAGTAGGAAGAAGGCTTGAGCGGATTGTAGACTTCGTGATTTAATATTTGGAGTTGGTGACCATGTATTCCTTTAAGGTATTACCCATAAAGGGTTTGATAAGATTTGGGGGGAAAGGAAAGCTCAGCCCCTAGATATATTGGACTTTTTAAGATCCTTCACAATGTTTTAGAGCTGGCATAAGAGTCAGCCTACCCCAATATTATGGTGCTATTCATCAAGTTTTCCATATTGCTATGTTGAGGTAGTACATTTTTTGTGAGTCTCATGTACTTTGGTAGGAATTGATTTAGTTGGATAAGGGATTGACTTTTGTGGATGAGCTAATGTTCATTAGCTAGGGATGTTAGATGGTAGTGCTACAGAGAGATTCCAATAGTTAAGGTTCAATTGAGACACCACACAGTAGAGGAGGATACTAGAGAGATTTAGAGCAATATGCGGCCTATTATCCTAACATGTTTGAGGCTACAGGTACATCCTAACCCTTTACTTTTGAAACAAAAGTTCTTTTAGTAGTGGATATTTTAATGATCCTCCAGATTAGTTTTTGCATTCCTGCTCATTTTTACTATTTAGAGCTTCTTATACCTGCTCCAAGTCATTTATGACTTGCTGAAGCTGACAATTAGTTATAAGGAAGTTTGTTTCATTTTTAGAGCCAACTCCTTATTTTAAATTCTTCATTGGTAAGAATTGTCTATCAGGCAAAAATGTAAGTCAAAAAACCTCGTATGCCAATTGTAATAGTTATAACATCTCTACAACGTCGATTTTAGGCTAGGGGTACCTTTGGTTTGAGCCCGTGGCTGTCAAACTTATTTCGGACTATTGATCAAAAACTAATAAAAATGGCCTATAGGTGTGGGCCCTATTTTATATTGAAATGACCTTGGATAGAAATTTTGATTATTCCATTGTGACCAAGACATTGAATTTGATAGGGTAGAATAGTTTGAATGCATTTACTTGATTTAGGAAGAATCCCAAGGGGTCGGTGGAGACTTGCAATTATTCAAAGTACCCACCAGGTATACCACACAATGGGTGTATCTACTTAAGCAACTTTTGAGTCACTTAAGTTGACAGCCGATCACTAAAATGACCTGGCTTCTAGTTATTAGGCCACTTCAGTGAATTTTTCTTAAGCTTCCCTAGGCCGCTTAAGTGATGTGTACAGACATTGGCAGGTATAGCTTAAGCGGTACTTGGCCGCTTAAGTAGTGATCACTTAAGCAAAATAGTGTTGGCATAAGCAGCACCTGGGGGCATTAAATGCCCCCTTTGCTCGATTTTCTACCCATTTTTTCCATAGGTTAAAGAGCTTAGAGTTATCAGAGTGTGGAAAATGGAGGAAATGATTAGTAGGCGATTTTAGGGTGTGTATGAACTCGGATTACTCATTTCTTCCTTGAATTCTTGGTAAGTTTTTGTTGATTTCACGCTTATTTTCGATATTTCTTTCCAAAATTTGTAGATTATAGTGGGTCAATTTTAGCACCACTTGAGCTCGAAATTTACCCTTGTTTAAGGGTAAATGTTCCTTGAGCATAGAGGGACGTTTTGACGATTTTGAAAGTGCGATTCCGAAAGAGGGCCAACATGGGATTTCTACATAATTTTGGACCTGAAAAATAAAAATGTAATATGTTTTCGTATTAATAAGTATATTATTATTTTGATGGCATGGCAATGTGCAGAAGCTTCTTGGATGGGGAAATCGATGATTTAGTAAATTTCACCGGGCTTTCTTTGGCATCCAGGTAGGCTTGGTTAACCTTTCTCATATATTGGGCTAATTTGTAGTATATTTATGATAATGTGCTAGATTCGTCTTGGGAATAATGTATCAGGAGTATATTTATTGTACTTTGGATCTTCTAGCCAATTAATGAACCGTAATTTAGGCATAATTGACTTAGTTACTTATTCTTTGGGTGGAATTGATATGTTAGGACTAAAATGTGGTTTATTTAGTATCAAAAAGTTAATATAGCTACCTTATCCTATTTTGGGACATAATTTTCCTCAGAATGGGTTTCAAAGGTTAGAAGTAGGCCTTCCAGCGCACCTTAGGGGAAGACTATTATTATCTCTTTCTATACTATATAGGCATGGTACATCTTTTAAAAGTATATTCTAGAGCTTGAGGAGGTAAGATATATGATACCTTAAACTATATAAGTACTTAGGTGATGACATTAGTTTCAGTTCAATTTTGATAAATTATGATATTGAGTTTCAGTTTAAGTCTGACAGATATTGATATTGACTTCTGGTTCAAGTCAAGAATATGATAATATGAGTTCTAGTTAAAGTTCGAAATTAGGAGGTTATTTATGATATTTTTATGGTATGGAAGGATTCACAATTATGATTTTGAGATAGGTCTACTTAGTCTAATTTCAATTACGTCTTCTCTTTGATTGTACAGTCCAATCTTATGGGGGCCCGTATTGGGTTATTTACGTTTCCATACTTACTAACTTATGCGGACAGTTTTTTTGTAAGAGGTATGATTTTTTTTCACATTATTATTGTTCGATTATTTAATTATAGTGATTGGAGTGTTATTTAAAGTTTGCCCTCTTACCTTGAATTAGCTTATTTGTTTGAATTATTGATACTCACTATACTTATCTACCTTTTTGGTGAAAATTCAAATAATAATGTCCGTTGTTGATGCCGCGGTCAACCTTATTAAAGTTATAGGGTGAGCTCTTAGAATCAGTGTTGACCTTTTCTCCTTCTATTTTTGCTTGGTCTTTTAATATTTAGAGGCTCATGTATATTTGACTATGATAGTACTTAAAACTCTTTTGATTTTGGGGATCTTGATAGGATGTTATATTTCTATTATTTAACTTTGATATTTCCCAATCTTGACCGCTCTTGTAAAGATGGTCACAAATATAGGTAAGTCCTTAACTTCTACACTAATAAAGTAAGCAAGCAATCCAAAGAAGATTACAATACATGCATAAATAATGATCGAGAAGAACCTGACACTTCCCTTACTTCATTATTCCACCAGGGTTCCCATAACTTTAGCTAAGAGGTTCAATCCCTCATAATAGGAAGAAACTCCATGGCATTCATAGAAGAAAGCATAGAAATAATCTTACAACAATTGAAGCAGAAAACCCAAAGTCTCAAATCATTAATCAACCAAATATTCAAGAACAAGAGGTTTCAAAGATCAAAAGTTAATCTTACTATCAAATATAGGTTTGTGAGTATAAGGAGTGTGTAAATTGACTAAAAACATCAAAAGAGTATTTATAGATTACATAAAAACCCTAAGAATCTAAAATAAAAAAATAGGGAAAACTAGGTCAGTGGCCACTTATAGTTTGGACCCACTTACAGGTCGTAATTGTCACTTATACTCCATAAGTGGGTTGTAATAAGTTACCCCATATACCCATTAATATCAACACTTCAATTATAAGTTTTCTAAATTGACAAACTCTGAAACCTGCGAGGCTACTTTCGGTGGCATAAGTGACGCTTTTGCCATATAGGTGGCTTCATAAGTAAGGTTTTTTGCATCATTCAACTCCTTTTTTTTAGCATCAAAACCTAGATTCCTGAAAAAATAGACTAAAAAACTCATCATATATACCAAAATAAACCTTAGTACTTCCATATTTTTTTATTTTAAGCATCAAAAGTCTCATGAAACTATGGTACATCAATTTAGATCAGTCAAACAATTATCCCTACTTAGTATTCATGGTTTTGGTATTCATACTACTCTTTTTTACCTTTTTAGTTTAGATTTAAGTACTAGTAGCCGCCATTGATGTGATGGTTCTGATGGGTTAATTTTGGAGATTGGATGAGCTCTTAGAGTAGGAGTTGCCCTTTTTATTTCAATTATCATATCTTGTCTTTTATTTTCCGAGATGGGTTGTATTCCACTACTTCAATACTTATATATCACTTGTAGTGGCTCTTATGATAACATTACTAGGTCGTTGGATGATTGTTGATATTTTATCTATCCTTTAGAATATTATGACTAATTATTTGTACTTTAACTTTTTAAATGTTTATTCCAGGCATTTATGCCATTTTCCAAAAAGTAAGCGCACTGCGTGTAGCTCTAACCTATGTTTGGCCTTACTTATTAGTAGGAGAATGTACGTGTCATCCTGACTTATAAATTATGTCGTGACAAATTTGTGTTAGAGCCTAGGTTCACTAATATTATTGGTACATGAACAATTGTCTAGTAGAGTCCTATATATTGGAATGATGATGTCCATTTCTAATCATTGGGAGGCTATAGGACATTTTTAGGAGTTCTTCAATTCTTTCACTCATTTCATGCTAAGAGTCTAAGTTTCTAAAGCATTCTTTTAGTTTTACTATTTCATAAATGGCTAGGACACATTCTACATGAGGGTCCCAAGACAGAGCCTAAGGATCCTATCGCTGTATATAGACACCCTAGTGGTTATGTGCAGCCTATGGATATTTCCCTATATAGGTCTAGGATAGGGGGCCTTCACAAAACCATATTCCTACTCTCGATCCAAACATTCTTCAGCCACAAACAGTGGTGGGACAGGGACCAACCCAATTTCTATCGGGGTTTATTTCTTTTTTAGTGCTTAAGGATGATTTGGCTCCACTCTTGGTATTGGTTTGTGGTGGATTGTCTGATAGTGCACAATCTACTGACTAGAATAGTACTGAGGCAGGGGTATTGCCTATAGCTACAACTCTAAGGGTTAGGTCTGTCCTATATCGATGATTTCCCAAATAGTAGTTACTCAGCCAATAGTTTCCCACCCTGCAATGTCTAAGTAGAATAAGAAGAAGATGTCGGGTAGACTCTTAACATTATCTCCGCCTAGGTTTTTTGGTCCACTAAGCGAGGTTGCATGTAATTTCTTGATTAATTATGAGTATAAGATCTGTAATTTAGGCCTAATTGAGACTCGAAGTGTGGATTACACTAATTTTTAGTTTGAGTTGGTTGATCGACATTGGTGGAGAGATTATCTTGATTCCATGATTGCTGGATCTCTCCCATTTATATGGACTCAGTTCTCTGATATATTTTGGGAGAAGTATATGCCTCGCAGCCTTAGGGATAATTTTAAAGATCAGTTCTTGAGGTTGGAGTAGGGATCCATAACTATTGTGGAGTATGAGGCTCTATTTCATAAGTTAGCTACGCATGCTACTTCTATTCTGATAACTAAGTATGAGAGTGTTCATTTTTTTTTCAAGGATAGAGTCTTTCTTGCATGTCTATATAGAGTTTAGTTGTTGCAGTAAGGTCTTTTGCTGAGGTTTTTAATCATGCTCAGGTTATATAGTAGATGCATCCCGAGGCCAAAGAGGGGAAGGATAAGAGGTTGCTTTATCAGAGTAGTTTCAGTGGGAGTCCTATGGCTCATAGTTTAGACGTTTTGGTTCTCAGTTTATGTACTCACCATGTTAATCTTATCAGTATCAGGTATACTCTAGTAGGCCCATTTCAGCTATACTTCAGATTACCGATAGAGACCAATTTTGTTTTAGTAATCATCCTGGATATGGTAGTGGTTAGTTATAAGGGGTTGTTCTTCTAGTTATTCTAGTTATGGTGGTTATTTTAGGTCAACCGAATCTATTATTTTCAATACAGTGCGTAGGTCATGTTATTATAGTTACTGGTAATTTCTTAAGAGAGTACCCCAGCCATAAGTGATGGTTCCTTTAGTTTAGAGTGCTCCACCTATTCAGGTAGCGTTGCCCAACTAGAGGTGGTATGTATGGTCATAGAGATGGTCCCTAGGGTGCTCATGGAGGTTTTTAATCAAGTAGGATTAAAAAATAGTTTGAGCCTAGCCTGGTGGCGGGCATGGTCAGTTATATACTATACCTTCTAGACCTGAGGCTGTATCTTTAAATACTATTAAAACATGAGTGATCTTAGTATGCCGTCAATTAACTTTTTCTTTGATTAATCTATGATCCACTTATACTTATTTGTTTACTTATTATGTCCTATGTTTAGAATTATCTTGGAATTCATTATCTATTTATTTAAGTGTATGTACTCTTGTGGGTGATTCTTTAGAAGTGGATCAGGTTTATAGATTATATGTTGTGACTATTTGAGAGTTTGATAGTTAGGCTGATCTTATTATGTTCGATGTGGTGCATTTTGATGTCATTCTAGGCATGGAATTGTTATCTCACTATCATGCGATCTTGGATTATTTTTCTAAGACCGCTACCTTACCCATACCTGGCGTACCCCTTCTTTTGTAGAAGAGGGTTGTTTTCCGTGAGCTGATGGGGATTATTTCTTATATTTAACATAGAATACTTATTTTGAGGAGTTGCGAGTCTTATCTTATATTTGTGATATTAGTGTGGAGAGTCCTTCACTTTACTAAGTTTTCTGATGTTTTCCTAACCAATCTACTTGATCTTTCTTTGAACATGTTATAGAGTTTGTTGTCGATCTTGAGCTAGGCACCTAACTAATTTCCATGGTACTTTATAGTATGGATCCTCCAAGCTTAATAAGCTCAATTCTCAGCTTCATGATCTTATTGGTTAGGGTTTTATTAAATTTAGTATGTCTCCTTAGAGATCTCTTATGTGTTTGTAAGAGAGAGATATGGTTTAATGCATATGTATGTTATTAAAGGCAGCTTAATAAGGTAACAGTGAAGAACTAGTATCCTATGCCTCACATTAATGATTTTTTTGACCTGCTTCAGTGAGTAGCGGTGTTCTCTAAGATTTATTTGAGGTCAGATTACCATTAGTTGAGTATTCAGGCTTTGGAAATCTAAAAGACACCATTCAAGACCTAGTGTGGTCATATGAGTTCCTAGTGGTACTTTTTGGGTTGACCAACACCCCAACTACTTTATGGATAGGATGAATTGTGTGTTCAGACCTTATTTAGATTTTTTTGTGACAATTTTCATTGATGACATCCTTGTCTATTAAAGGAGCGGAGGAGTGCATATGCAACATTTGAGAATTGTGCTTCAATCTTTGAGAGATCATATGCTTTTTTCTAAATTATCTGAGTGTGAGTTTTGGCTTGAGTTAGTATTATTTCTTGGGCATGTGGTATCTAAGGATGGGATTATATTAGATCCAAAAAATATTGAGGCTATTTGTGATTGGGCCAAACCTATATCGCTAATTGAGGTGCATAACGTCATTAGTTTGGAAAGTTACTATAGGCAGTTTGTTGAGAGTTTTTATACCATTACCGCAATGATGACCAAATTAACTCAAAAATGGGTTCTTTTCTAATGGACCAAGGAGTGAGTGACCTGTTTTTTCTTCGAGTATTGCCCATAAAGGGCATGATGAGGTTCAGGAGGAAAAGTAAGCTCAGCCCCAAATATGTTGGACCCTTTTAAATTCTTTGCACAGTTGGTGAGGTGGCTTATAAGTTAGCCTTACCCCAAGATTTTGCTTCTTTCCATTTTGGTTTTCCATGCTTCTAGGATGTAGTGTACATTCCTAATTCATCTCATGTGCTTAGATGAGACTCAGTCCAGTTGGATAAGTAGTTGATTATTGTGGAGGAATTGGTGCTCATATTGGCTATTGATGTCAAATATTGCACACTAGAGAGATTCCAGTGGATAAGGTTCAGTACAGGTACTTCCCAGTAGAGGAGGCTACTTGGGAAATCAAAAGTGAGATTTAGACCTTGTATCCTCTCCTATTCAAGGCTTCAAGTACATCCTAATCCTTTACATTTATAGATAAAAGTTCTTTTAGTAGTGGATACTGTAAAGACCCTCTATGTCATTTTCTATATTTCCATTTATTTTTGCTATTTAGAACTTTCCTAGAGATGCCCCAAGTCATTTATGGCTTGGTGGATCTGACAGTTCGATTACGGTGTGGTGTTTTTGTTTTTTAGAGACAATTTCCTATTTTAAATTCTTAGCCGGTTCAAATTGGATACCGGGCATAGTCCTTAGTCAAACAACCATGTATGTCTATTTTGATAGCTTCAGTATCTCTGGCACATTAATTTTAGGTTAGGTTGATCCTTGGTTCAAGTGCCGAGGCTTCCAGACTCATTTCGAGTTATTGGCCAAAATTTAGAAAAAGATACATGAGTGTATGACCCACATTTCATTAAAATGACCTCGGATGGAAATTTGGACTTTGCAATTGAGTCTGGATCATCAATTTGAAGGGGTGACATATTTTATTTGCGTATATTGGATTCCAAATGAATCCCTAGGGGTTGGCGGTGACTTGGAAAATTTTCAAGTCTCAGCTTGTACTGGTGCACTGCCTAAGCCCCCTTTTGGGCTATTTATTTGATAGTTTTGCTATTGCGGATGACCCATCACTTAAGCGATCGGATAGACCTAGTTAAGGTCCATATTAGTGAAACCCCTACCCCTTATGTGGTGGCCTCTTAAGCGACAAAGAGTTTGCTTAGGCAGTACCTGTGCAGATGCTAAGTGCTGCTAAAGTGATACTAGGTCTCTTATGTGATGACCGCTTAAGTGGGCCAGTGTGTGCTTAATTAGTACACGAGCACCTCAGAAGGGTATAGAAACTCTACTTAGCCCGATATTTTTCCAGTTTTCATACATTCTCAAGTATATTAAACCTTAAAAATGGGAAAACTTGAGAGAATCATTTGTGGGTGATTTTGGATCTTATGGTGAATTTAATTTATGCATTTCTTCCATGAATTTGTGGTAAGCTTCCATTAATTCCTTTAATTTTCTCTCCATCATTTTCTAAAATACATAAAAGATTGGTAGCGTGATTGTTACACCATTAGAGCTCAGAATTAACCCATTTTTTAGGATAAATATTCCTTGAGTATAGAAGGACGTTGTGTTGGTTTTGAAAGTGCGATTTCATGAATGAGCCCCAATATGGGATATTATGTAATTTTGGACCCAAAAAACAATAGTGCAATATAGTGTAATACCCCAAAAAATCCAAACCAATATTAGAGCCATGTACCAAACTCATGCATAGTACATCATGGTTCTTTTATAGTTTTATGAGTAGGGTAGATGTATATTAAGGCTTCCAATAACTCACAGTTATCAGATGAATCAAAATATTCCTTACCGATTGAATTCTTGAGAAGAATATTGGTATAGTCAACTTTAATCGAGAATATCTCTCCTTATACTTGGATTTTTTGAGCTCATGAACTATTGACAGATAGACAATTTAATTAGCTTTCCAACGATACAAATTTCACCTAAATCCGACATCGGAGCAAGGAGTTATTCCTATTTTACTCCAGCATGTCAGGCTGGAAATAGTGTGACAACATTCGTGGTAGCTTACCACATTTCTGACGCCCTATCACGAAGGTCATCAGCCTTAGGCAGAAACCAGATCCTAAGTGACGACATTCGTAGTGGCTTACCACATTTTTGATGCCATGTCAAAACTATCATCAGCCTTAGGCAGAATGTAGCTTCTGTGTAACGACATTTTTGATGGCTGACCACATTTTTGATGCCATGTCACAAATGTCGTCAGCCTTAGGCAGAATCAAGCATTTGTGTGATGATATTTTTTAAGGCTTACCACATTTTTGATGCCATGTTAGAAAAGTTGTCAGCCTTAGGAGGAATCCAGCTTCTGTGTGGCAACATTTTTGATGGCTTACCACATTTTTGATGACATGTCACAAATGTCATCAGCCTTAGGCCGAATCCAACCTCTCTGTGAGGATACTTTTGATGGCTTGTCACATTTCTGATGCCCTGTCACAAATGTCTCAGCTATTATTTTCAGCAACTGGGAATTTATTTTATAAGGGTATTTTGGTCTTTTTCCTTCATTTCCCATGACTTATAACCCTAAAGAGGCATAATTTTTCCCATTTTTCTTCAGTAAAGAATCTCAAAAACCCTCTTTTATGCTTTCAATCACAAAATTCAGGTTTCCTCTCAAGATCATCTCCTCAGGAACAAGAACATTCTTTCCCAAAGGGGTTAAACCCTAGTCAAGAAAAATCAAGGGCAAGCCTAAGGATTTTTTCAGGAACCTTCAGAAATATTAGGTCTCTTTCAAGATCAAGTTTTAAGGTATGCGTAGTGTTCATCTATGGATCCAATCTGTTCATAGAGCTCAAGAACCATGTTTTAAATATTATTTTATAAATTTTTTGTGGTGATATGAGTATGTACATGTTGATGATTGTTTTTTAAGTTTCAATGTGATGTCTAAAGGTGTTTTCATGGAATATATATAGTTGTGAATTGAAACCATGAACTTTAGGTGGTATAATATAGTGCAAGTATGAAACTCACCTATGCCTTAAAGAATGCATGCAAGGTGTTTGATAAAATGCTTAGGATGCTAGAAATTCAGGTTTGTATGGTTCTATGATGTCTAAATGACAAGTCCATGTTAGCTATATACTTCAATATGAATCCCATGCTTTTCATGTATTGCTATTGTGGAGGTATGAAGCATGTAAGATAAAGGAGATATACAATATGCACACGAAATATATCCATGCATTCCTTACAATGTTTAAGATGTTGAATAACTATATGAAATATGATATCCCCTACTTATG